>NW_005871081.1:1969314-2166814 GCF_000147115.1 Myotis lucifugus
CTCCAGCACTGATACCATAACCTGGAGCCCCCCAGCACTGACACCATAACCTGGAGCCCCCCAGCACTGACACCATAACCTGGACCCCCCCAGCACTGACACCATAACCTGGACCCCCCAGCACTGACACCATAACCTGGACCCCCCAGCACTGACACCATAACCTGGACCCCCCAGCACTGACACCACACAACAGAACCAAAGCATTGAGTGACTTGCCCTGGGTCACTACAAACAGCCAGTGAGTAGCCAGGTGGGCAGGAGGCTTTGTTGTTCCCCAAGACCACTGTGCAGTCCTTGGCTCCAGAGGCCACCAGCTACTGCACAGATGGCCTGGTTTACAAGCTGACTCCGCTAAGTCTGGGGTTCCAGACTTCACCTACCAGCGGATACCAGCAGATACAGCGAGGGGCCAATTTCAGAGCTTTCTCTGAAGTCCTCCAGTCAAAGATAAATATTCTTTTTTCACATTTAAAGAACAAGACATTTCAAAACCATCTTTTACATAGTGACATAATTATTATCACCTATATGTTCACTGCCCTTTCATTTTCCTTCAACTTTTCTCTATTATTTAATTGGAGAGTGTCACCCATTATTTTTTTACCCTCTCTTTAGAAAAACAGACAATCCTTTGATTTTTATTATTTTAGTCAAGTTTTATTTTTTATTCTACAACTTTTTATTTGAATTTCTTCCCCCCCCCCCACCCTGGTTCCAAATATACCCACCTACAGTGCTAGAGCCATGTTCCCGTCCTCCCTTCATACCTACATCTAGTTCTGAGATGCTGGGATGAGCCCCTGGCATTAGTGACTGCGGCCAAGTCCGACAAGCCGCCAGGGAGGATTGCTTTAATTGCCCCCTGAGATATGCTTGTTTTTCCATTAAGAAGGAGCCTTGTGATATTTCCCTTTTTCTTAGGGGTCCAGGTTTTAAAACAATAGGACTACTCTGGGGAATTCTGGGAAAGAACTGTTCTCCACGATTCTTAACTAGAGCCTGGGAAGCATCTTAGCACCATACATTTTTCTTTTCTTTTTCCCCCAGTAAAACAATGAAACAGATCAATTTATTAACCCACAAGATGCTGCCATCATATTTTGAAGACTCTTTGAAATTTTCATGAACACATACCAGTTCTAACAGCACATAGTTTTTCACATACTCTATAATCCCTTTAAATCAGGATGGATGTTCTCTGGTCACTATATACTTTTTATAATTTTTCAATAAACTGATTGAAAGGAGAAGAGAAAATCTTTGGAACATGCTGCTGCTGCTGCTTTTTCTTTTCTTGTTTTTTGGTTGGGGGGAGGGAAAGGTATGGCAGCATGCAGGAGGGTAATTTTTCAAGTGAATTTTCCAGGGCCTGGATTCCTAGAAAGCACCCTGGAAACTGAAGCTAGTGCTGAAGGCAGCCTGGAGCCCAGCATTTCCTGGGGCGCACGGGGCTACACCCTGATACTTATGAGAATCTAGAGTCTGGGGCCTGTTTCTCAGCTGGGTCATGAGGTCAGCTCAGGCCCCCTGCATATTTAACCTAAGGGAAAGAAGGCCTTTGTTCTCTGGAATTCTCTTCCTTCCAGAATCACACAGAACTGGTCCCTTAGATCTTCAAGGCTGCTGCCCCATCTCTTAAGATAACTAACAATGTTCAGCAGGGGCTGCAGTGAGTGCTTTTGCTTTTAAGTCTCCTGAACATTAGAGCATGCTGCTGTGGAAACCTTCATTGACACAGGCCCAGCAGACACCTGGAGCTCTTGCTCCGCTGCGCCAGCCTCCAGGGACTTCACACGCATCCACTCATCTGACATCCCCAACCCTAGAGGTGGGTACCACTGGCAACATCCCTCATGCAGGACATAGGGGTTTGGTGAGTGCCAGGGGAGGCAGCAGCTCATCAGCTGTGGAGTTGGGAATGGCCCCCAGGCAGCCTGCCTTCAGACTGTGGGCCAGTAACCATTATGCAGCCTTGCTTTTAGGAAGGGGCCTCTGCACATACACTCAGCACCTTGGCACTGCATTCAAAGGAGGGCATCTTCAGGGAAGGCAACCTGAACAACAAACAGCGAGTGCTACCCATGGTTGCACATATTTACATTGGGTCCTGAGCCCTGGCTGCCCCATGGGATTTGTGCTTCCTTTTCTCCTTTGGACACCTGATCATATTGCTTCTCCCTTGCACTGGGCTCCTGCTCTTTAGAGCAAAGTGGGGGAGGGAGGGGGGGTCTCCTTCCTAGGAACCAGGCTCCCAACACAACACTGTTAGTCTCAGTTAAGAGCAAGAAGAAAACACAACCAGAGACAAACACTGGAACTTAGGAGCACCTGAACTAATGACTTATAGTCTGATCCTGGGAAGCTGAGTGCTGTGAACAAGTGTCTGGTTCAAATCTCATGTCTGCCACTTATAGAGAGACTTTAGGCAAGTTCTTTAAACTCTTTGTGCCTCTGTTTCCCATTGGTAATAGTTACCTACCTCATAGGTGTATTTTCCTATGAGGCTCGGAATGATTAAGACATACAAATTGGCACATAGGAAGCACACATTCAATAATGATTCCCTTTGCTAACCATTTGCAGCTGTTTCTGCTACAAAGCTTTTCAAGCGACAATGAGCAGCCCCTTTTACTGAACTGACCTATCCCTGGGAAGAATGGGTACAAATGGGCAAGGAGACAGGATTCTTGAGCATGGCGCACAAATAGGGGAGGAGCTGAACTTGCCACAGTTAAGAAAGGCATTATAATGCATATAGTTAAGGATCAAGGAATTATTTTCTGAGTAATAGCTATTAAAGCCAGTGGGAAATAAGAAGTTAATAAGTAGGAGATCCATTGTTGAGCATCACCAATCACATGCCTGTTGAATAATACTATTAATAGCTTTCTAGTAAAACAACTCAGAAGTATTTTGTCTGTTTAGATTTAGAATCTACAGCCCAGGGACATGAAATAGATTGACAAGTGAGTCCCATTGTCTCCCAACACAATACTCTAGCTCAGTGGTTCCAAAACTCTGTCATCAAGTGGGAATTCAGACTCTGAGGCTCCACCCCAGCAAGTCTGATCAGAATGTCTGCGGATGAGAAGTCTGCATTTTTAACCAGCCTTTGCAGGTGAGCGCAGGGGTCCATGGACTGCACTCTGAGAAGCACTGCTAGGCAATCAATGCGCTTGGTCCCATCCAAGGATCAGAGAGCAAAGAGACTTAGGTGAGTTTGCAGCAGCTAAGTTAGAGCAGTGGTTCTCAACCTTCCTAATGCCACGACCCTTTAATACAGTTCCTCATGTTGTGGTGACCCCCAATTTCATTGTTACAAATTGAACATAATTAAAGCATAGTGATTAATCACAAAAACAATATGTAATTATATATGTGTTTTCCGATGGTCTTAGGCGACCCCTGTGATAGGGTCATTCGACCCCAAAGGGGTCGCGACCCACAGGTTGAGAACCGCTGTCAGTTAGAGGAAGGCAGAGAGGTATATTACATGTGACAGGGCACTCACTGGCCTTTGTAAGAAACTAGGAATATTCTCTTCCTGCTCAAAGTGTGGAAACAGGGCTCTAGATTTGTGAGAACTCGCAGAGCTGCATTTAGGACCCAGGTATTCGAACATGAAGCCGTGTCCACCAATTTTAGGATCAGTCCTAGATAAGATTCCCGGGACGCTCGCCATCCTCAGGAAGGAAAACGCTGATATCACCAACAGTGATTCCAGGGGACCAGAGGGTGTGGGAGTCAACAGGATTCAGTGCTTTCCTTTCTAGAAACCCTGTCCTTCTTTTGAGTGTGTGCGTTTTGCTCTGCCTTATAAATATGAGCCAAGTCCCATGAGGTCATATGTGCATAAGGACCCGTAAGGCTCAAATATCCAGGATACTTGATCTTCTTACATCAGGACATGTAGAAAGGAAGAAACAGACCTGAGGTTTAAGAAAACCTTGGCCTGGAATGTTCCGGTCAAAGTCTCTGACTTCCTTTCTGACTTTCCAATCCCTGAACTGGAGCAGAAGGCTGCAGGAAAGTAAGGCTAAAGGTTCTTTTCCAAGTTAGGGTAGTTCTTCCTCTCTCACAGCCTTTAACATCTCTGCTTTATTCGAGGACAGAACAATGTGAAAATAACAGAATTTCAATCAAACTGCAAATACAGCTTCCCATTGGCCTTTATGTGCACTCTACCCAGACTAGGGACCCTGGAGGGGAGGAGGCACTCCCAGCAGGAGTCCCCTGAGAAGTCAGGTGTGACAGAAATCATGTTCCAACAGCGTATAGAGAGGATGGGGTCCAGGACATCTAGGAAGTCCCCGCCATGTTCCGAACCAGTTTAAACATTTATGTCCTCAACTGAAGAGACCCACCAAACCTGTGGTGGTGTAGCCATGCTCCATAAAGCTCAGTAGAAGTGGCTCCTATCATTTAACCACAATTATAAAATCCCGTAGTGCCGTCCCCAGTGCAATGACAATCCTGACAGAGCTGCCCGGAATGGCAGGGCTGCTGGGGTGGGGGCACACAGTAAACGGGTCACATGGGGGAACCTTAGCAGCTCCCACGGTGCCTCTGCCAGGGCCAAACCAAGTGTCCAGCCATCGTGTCCTCCATCACAAAGGTTAAAACGAAATACAAAGTTGCTAGTGGTCCTCCTCGCCCCGCCCATTCCCCCCAAAGGCTCTCATTAGAGGAAGAAGCAAACTGCCAAGGACAGTACAGTACTTAGACACTAGCTTCTGAGCTCCATAAACACGTCTCCCCGGTACCCAGGCGCCGCATTGCCACGTGACTGACAGCCTTCCCTGGCTTCCAAGGCCGGGGCTTTGCATAACCTTAGGAAAAGGATGCCAAGGCTGCATTTTACATGATTGGTTCCCGGGGAAGGGCCAACACTTGTACAGCACAAATGGATGGTGGGAAGGCAAACCGGAGAAGTTCCTTGGAGGGAAAGCGAGCTTTCTCAGAATCTGGGCTCGGCAGGGGCTGTAGGGGACACCCGGACACACACACAACACACACACACACACACACACACACACACACACACACACACACGCTCAGGTGAGCACGCAGTGGGCGTCCCAACCACACTCCTGCGCAGCGCGCGAATCAAAGCCCGTGACCGGGAGCCAGGACTTACCGCCAGGACGCTCTGGGCCAGGAGCCCCGCTGTCACGGCCCCCAGAAGCAGCCACCTGGGAGGGAGAGGGAGGAAAAGCGCCATGAGCGTGCACCCCGATTTGGCAACTCCTGAAAGTGACTCGGGGACGAGGCAGAAAGTCGCTTACCGCCGCAGGGCAGGGCCCGACGCCCGGCACTGGTCTCTGTCCATGATCCCGGTCCAGCCTCCCTGGGCTCGGGTCGGTCCCTCCTAGAGTGCAAGGAGAGACAAAGAGGGCTGAGCAGGGGCCAGGGAGGGAAGCATCCTAGCCGCCGCCTCCGTCTGAGACGCGGGAGAGTGGGGTGCGCCCCCCACCTCTACGCTGGGGTGACGGAGATAGAAGAACGAGGGGCCGTCCCACCTAGGCCCTGGTTGGTGCTGCTAAGCCGCGGCCGCTCGATCCCCAGCCTCCCCTTCCATTCCTAACAGCCTGCACAGGGCGCCCCAAGTCCGTGGCTTGGGCCTGGGTCTCCCCGTCCCGGGGTTGGTCTCCCGGTCCCGGGGTTGCTCTCACCTCCGGCCCGGCTTCCGCCGCTCAGAAGCGCCCGCCGGCGGCACCCCAGCAGCGCGTCAGCCTCTCAGGCTCCCCGGCCGCCGGCCTCGGGGCCCGCGCGCCCGCCCTCGGCCCTCCGTGCAGTCGGCGAGCGAGGGGACGGCCGCAGGGTCGCGCCGCGGCAGCCGGAGCGCAGAGCCCTGGCGTCCCGGTGCGCCGGCAGCCACAATCCCGGGGCCGCGCGCTCCCGCCGCCTCTTACCCGCGCCACAGGGTCCTCCCCTTTGAGACGCCGCCCGCGCGCCGCCGAGGGGAGGGGGCAGCGCAAACAATTTGAGGAGCTCGCCTGGCCTCGCTCAGGTCTCCGCCGCAAGCCGCCGCGCCCCGAACGGTGCTCCGCGCCCGCGCGCCGGCCTCCGAGAAGCGAGCCGCCCTCCGCGGCCCGCGAGCGCCCGCCTGCCGTCCTCCACCCGCCGCCAGCCAGCCGCCCGCCCCGGGCGCGCCACCATGGGGCCCCGGCTCGGCGTCAGGCTGCTGCTGCTCGCAGCCTTCTTCTGCTCCACGAGGAGCGCAGCCGAGCCGCTGCGAAGGTGAGTCCCGGCCGACCCGACTCCCCTGCGCCCCGCCCTGCGCCCGGGCGCCCCGCGCTGCCCCTTTGTCCCAGGCGCGAGCCTCCCGCCCGCCCCTCGAGGGGCCGTTCGTGGCACGGCCAGGTGCACCCTCCCCGGTCTCCGCCGGTGATCCCTGCGGGCTGCGATCGCACATCCATTAGGGAGCCTCCTTTGTTGTGGCCTGGGTAGGGGCGAGTTAGGGGACTCCTCAGGGCCGGGGGCAAGCGAGCAGAACTGGGTGCGCACGGGATGGGGTGAGGGTGCCCGGGAGTCAGCGGGATTTGAACTCGTACCTCCGGGCGCTCAGCGGCTCACCGCCTTCACCTGCAGTGGGTTCCCCGGGTGAGTCCGGGGCGGGAGGGGCGGACACGCGCTCCCCACGCCGCTCCGAGCCCCGCACATGTGCCCAGGCGTCTCTTTGGGCTTGTTTCTCTCGATTTTTGGAGACTCTGGTAGTTGATGCTGAACAGTAACAGTCTGGGCTGTTTGCCTGGAAACAGCTGTATCTTTGCTTTCCCACGACTTTTATGTTGCTGAAGCACGCTCAAGAACAGAAGTGGGGCTCTTCTGCAATGCAGCTTTAAAAAGTTCTTATACTCGACTCGTTGCCTTTTATTAATATATACTTTAAAAAATTATAACCACATTTATATTTTTGAGTGTGAAACCAAAATGAAACTCCATCTCATTGTTCTGTGTACAAATTGTTTTCCTACTTTTCATTTCCTCTGGCTATGTGCTTGCCCGGAAAGGAGCTGGGAGTTCAGTTTGCAGGGGTAACGGCTTCCAGCTCTGGACTGTCCTTGATGTTCTGTTGTTCTTTCCTTTTTTCCTTCCCTTCAGACAGAATAAAGACCTCAGCTGTTCCGCACTGCAAAGCCATGTAGACAAAACCGCGGGAAGGTGGCGTTTCTAAACACATTTTGCAGCACCCCCTCCCCTCCCCAAATGTTGAAAATGATTTTGCTACTTGCTACGTTTCCCACTGATTCTTTGACTGTTTCAAATCCTGATCTTGCTCTTAGATTTTTTGTTTGTTTTTTTACTTCTCTTCTGGAAGAATGATACTAACTCCACTTCACTGTATATAAATTATTAACTGTTACATGCCAGAATAAACTGGGAATATGCACACATGTCTCATCATCCAGAGTTTGACTTCTTGCTGGCAGTGCTTTCCTTGGGCATTGAAAGGACTAATGATTACACTAGCAGTTAACTTCAGATTGTTGCTCCTAGCCTAGCGTCCAGTCTAGCCTCTCGCACTGAAGTCAGTTATTTAAACACTCTCCAGTGATGATGACAAACTACTTTCAAAAGAGGAGGCTCCAGAACACTTTATTTGGGTGTAGAAATATTGACCAAAAATGTAACACTTCCAAGGAGAGATTGCTAAACCTGATGGCAATGGGAGAAAGTTTTCTATTTAGAAATATGAACCTATGCTTGGAATCAGATTTTAGAGTTTCTGATTTATAATATTAACAAAGTGAAGCTAATTGTAAGAGCTAGCTGTTAAAGAGACAGGACTTTAAGGAATGAGCAACTCACTTATGGGAACTCCTGTTCCTACCTGGGGAATAAAACTCATTACTCTTGAATTGGGGATTTTTTTTTTACTTCCTTTTATTCTCTAAAGCCCAAGTACATTCCTGTCCACTAGCTTTGCTCTATCCCTCAAGGTATCACATAGTGTTTTAAGAGATTTGGCATGTGGACACCCTCTGATCACCAATTGACTTAACAGATATTATCATTACACTATATTTTTTTCCTGGCATCATTACAGAGAGATGCATATGACTTATGGGTATATAAGAAAATCCATTTAAAAATAATAACTGGTTATATTTAAAATTGTCTCACTTTTCATGCCATCAATAACTTTTTTTTTTTTTTTTTGCTTAACTCCTACCAAAATCAGCTGTTAGGTATACAAAAAAGTTGAAATAACCTCAATATTATCCCAAGCAAAATATCATTTAAAAATACATTTTTGAATGATAAGATGTTACAAGTCAATCAAACCCTAATTTAAAAGCTAACACAAATTATTCTTTGATTACCCACTTCTTGGAGTATCTGAATCACACTTTATCTGCATTTGCATGCCAAAACACCACCTACTATGTGCCGGGCACAAATTGTACTTATTTATTTTTCACATGAAAGCATTTGATTGTACATTTGACCATATCTGCTCTGGTTATACTGTGTCCATTTACTAGTGGATGGATTTTCTAAGCTAGTGTTTTTTTGCCATACCTACCCCAGTTCCCTTCCCCAACTTTTCTTTCTTAGGCAAGGAAGGAGGAACAGGGTGCAGGCCTGAGACAAAAATGTGCTCATAGTATTTTGATGGCAAGTGCCATGTGTTCGCATCCATACAGTCATACTGAACTGAATGAATTGTTCCATCCACAGCCTCCAAATTACCCCCTCCAATGGGTCTGTGTGATGTTCCTTAACAAATTATTTCTTGGGGTCAGAAATGTGAACTTTGCCCAAAGTGTGGTGATGCCTGCCTATCAATATTGGCATCTCCAGACCATGAGTCACCACTCCTGTGACTGAATGACTTAGAACTCAAAAGGAGGTGAGATTTAATTCCCATGCGAGTAAGGACCACATTCTGCGGGGAAATGTAATTTAACTGCGAACACTTCTGATTTCTGAGTTAGTCCCAGTGACAGCAACATGAGCCCAATATCTTGGGAGTGAGACTGGTGAAGATATAATCCAAATCATCATGCTCTTTACATAGAGAATTGGATCAGGGTAAAGAGAAGCATCTCTAATACCAACCAGAAGAAATAATGTACATAAATTATGTGTGCCTAAGAGTGGTACTCTTACACAATTATTAATGGTGGATGTTAGTCACATCACACAGAAGAGGGTGGTTTAGGGACAAGAGGTTCCCACCTTTTGTGTCTGCTTTGATTAAGCAAATGATTTTGGAGGGCTCCCCTGTGCCTCAGTTTCCCTAGCTGATCTGTGCCCTCTCCCAGGGATCCACCCCTCCCTTCATTCTGTAGATGCTCCTGAGCAATTCTTCATGCCATGCACTCTGCCAGGTGCTGGGCATACAACAGTGACTGGGACTCACAGTCTGCCCCCAGAAAGGTCACAGTCTAGAGAGAAATACTGAGAAAGAAACAGGCAAATACTACCTATGCTGGTAATTGATACAATCAAGGTACTCCAAGGGCTGCAGAAGCACCTAACCCAGCTTTGGGGACTTCCAGGAAACTTCTGGAGGACATTCCATTTCTAAATCTGAGAAAGAAATAGGAACTATAAATCCAACATATTTTTTATATGCACCGTTATAGGGCATCATACATGGGTGTGGTAATTCTACTTTGTCCTTTCACAAGTCTAAGGGTCTGTGCCTTTAAAGATGACCCTAAAGTTCCCTCCTTTGAGATACCAAGATGTTATTGTTTCTGGTATCAGCAATCCTGATAGCTGAACTTTTGCCTCAGTGGGGTAGAGCGAGGATGAGGGCATGGTCTAGGTCAGGAGGGAGAACAGCGATAAGAAGCTCCTCCCTCCCAGCCGGCCAGGGCCCTGGGATTGGTGGTGTTCCCTTTCCGGAGGCTGCAGGCACACAGGGATGTTTGAAGAGGTGCAGCTTGGTTGACTGATTCTAGGCAGGAGCGCCTTTAGGAGCTGACCCAGAAAACCTACCCTCACTTGGGCAAGGACATGAGGGAATTCACAAAGCCCCACATTATTCATTAACAAGACTGTTGGCAAAGTTCTCGGGACTGGTAAGGATGGCCATAACTTGACAAGTTCAGTTATCTAGTTAAGAGCTGGTAAAGATTTTCCAGACAAATTGAACCCACAAGTGACTTTCTAAAACAAATGCTTTTAGATATCAGGAGGGCCTCAAGAAAGGAATAAATGACAATTCTTGTTTTGATGAAGTACACAATGTTTCTTACAACAATTATTCCAGAAATTGGAAAATAATTAACCTCATTAAAATGTCTCTCAAGCAGATTTAATATTTTGAGTTCTTGGGCTAGAGTAAGCAAAAGCAACAATAGAATGCCTAAAATAATATCACCAGACTCTATTGTTTTTCCTGCTATTATTAAACAACCAGTAAAAAAATATCAGCTATAGAACAATACAAAAGACATATTCCTACCATTCTTACTCTTACAATGAAAGGAGATGTAAACCAAAATATGTTTCAATTGTCAATTTCTTTTGAGGAGTTTAACACTAAGAATCACTCTGGGTTAATATTTTTATAGTCTGATACCCAGTGAGCTAGGTCCATCCTGTGTTTCTCCTCCATTGTTCTCCTGGTCTTACTCCTGTAACACAAATATGTTCTAGTTTTCTTTCTATTTCTCTGTTCTTTTCTCTTATTCCTCTTCCAAAACCTTCAGTGTAGGTATACCATGAGGGTAGGCCTCAGCTGGCTTCTCTCTTTTCTCTACCTTCACTTCCCTGGGGGAGATCTACTTCCTTGATTCGGTACCTTCTGTGAGGTTGACTCCAAACCTTTTTAAAAAAAATTCCAGTCTGGTATATTCCCATTCCCATGGAACATCTCACCTGAGCTGTCCTGATTTGATCGCAGACTTAGCAAATATGTCTAGAACTGAACTTATCTTATGCACAGATCAACTGTGCTTCCTAACTCTCCCATTTTGGTCATTGGCACCACTGATGTTTCCTAATGCTTGGCCTCCAGACCATGACTAAATCTGGAGACCTCACCCTTCCTTCTTTTTTATCCTCCATGTCACTCAGTCACCAGGTCAACCCTTCTTTGTACATGCTTCTTAGAGTCCCCCCCACCCACGCCCCATCCCCACTTTCTCTTTCCAAGGCTGTGACCCTGTTTGACCCATGGTTGTTTACTCACCTTGTACTAGGATTGCCACAACCCTCCTGACTCCTGCCCCTTCTTTCAGCCTTGAGTTCACTCCAGCCCATTCCTCATGTTGGTGTGAGGCTGTCTTCAGAGATCCTGTTTATGATCACATGATTCTACTGCTCAGGATCTGCCAATGGCTGTCTACTATCTGACCATAGGTTTCCATCTCTTTGGCTGGGTGTGTTTGTTTTTTTGTTTTTTTTAAATAAAGTCTTTATTTTTTAGAGCAGTTTTAGGTTGAAAGCAAAATTGAGAGAAAGCTGTGTCTGCACAAGCATAGCCTCTCCCATTACCAACATCCCCACCAGAGTGGTACATTTGTCACAATTGATGAACCTATATTGACACATCATCATCACCCAAAGTCCATAGTTTACATTAGAGTTCCCTCTTTTTTTTTTTTAATATATTTTATTGATTTTTTACAGAGAGGAAGGGAGAGAGATAGAGAGTTAGAAACATCGATGAGAGAGAAACATCGATCAGCTGCCTCCTGCACATCTCCTACTGGGGACGTGCCCGCAACCCAGGTACATGCCCTTGACCGGAATCGAACCTGGGACCTTTCGGTCCGCAGGCCGACGCTCTATCCACTGAGCCAAACCGGTTTCGGCTAGAGTTCCCTCTTGGTGTTGAATATTTTATGGGTTTGGGCAAGTGTGTAATGACCTGTACCCACCATTACAGAATCACACAGAGTATTTTCACTACTCTCAAACTCCTCTGTGCTCTGCCTATTCATTCTTCTCCACCCTCAATTTCTCACACTAGTGATCTTTTTACTGTCTCCATAGATTTGCCTTTTCCAGAATGTCTTATAGTTGGAATCATTCAGTATGTAGCCTTTTCAGATTGGCTTCTTTCACACAATAATAAGCATTTAAGGTTGCCCCATGTCTTTTCATGGCTTGATAGCTCCTTTCTTTTTAGCCCTGAATAATACCATTATCTGGTATACCACATTTTATCTATCCATTCACCTACTGTAGGGCATCTTAGTTGCTTACAAGTTTTGGCAATTTTGAATAAAGTTGCTATACACATCCCTGTGTAGGTTTTTGTGTGGATATATGTTTTCAGCTCTTTTGGATAAATACCAAAGCATACGATGGCTGGCTTGTAGGGTAAGAGTATATCTAATTTTGCAAGAAACCACCAAACTGTCTTTCAAAGTGGCTATACTATTTTGCATTCCCACCAGCAATGAATGAGAGTGTCTGTTGCTCCACATCCTACCCAGCATTTAGTGTTGTCAATGTGTTGGATTTTGACCATTCTAATAGGTGTGTAGTGGTACCTCTCATTGTTTTAATTTGGCTTGGTGCATACACTTCCCAATATAGATCCATGGAATTTACCTGGCCTTATTCTTCTCTTCTCCCCAACATGCAAGCTGGGTAATTGTCAAGAAGGACTAATCTCCGTGTTCCAATAATCTTATCGAGCCTCAGTCTCTAACCTATTAAATGAGGATAATACAGGGTCTATGGATACCTTCCAGTTGCTCAGTGCACAAGAAGCAAGTAAACATTCAAGAAATGTTGGGGACGTGGCTGGGATCACATGTCTGCTGGTTTGACATCTCTGACAACTATGAGATGCGAGGACATAGCTTCTTTTTAAAATGCCCCCACTGTCTGGGGGAGTGAATGACAATGGAGGGGAATCAGTAATTACTTGTCATTGGTTCTAATGTTTTTGGCTGTCATTCAGCCAGGACCCTGGGAGAGCCCTGTGGAGCTGTGCTGGCTCAAGTCGATTCTGTTACATTGCTGACCCCTGTGGCAGTTTGAAGGAACACAAGATAAGGAATGCCAAAGGAAGGTGTTTCCTCTCAATTTGAAATTTAGAGTAGATATTCCACCACAGACTAAACACAACTTGGAAATATATACGATGCTGAACTCTGTATGTAAATAGTTTATTCCGTGGTTTAGTAATATTCCTGGCTTTGCTACTTTGGGTTTTTAATCTGAATGTTATAACAACATTTTATGTCATATGAGTTTTAAAGCTTGCTTGATTTGTGGTCAAGTAAAAGACAAATATAAAGTGTCTGAATCAGATATTAAAGCAATGTACTACTACCATGTGGGCCTTTGTTGATCTCTTCCTGATAAAGGAGAATTAATTATCTAGTCTCCTCATCTTTTATTGCTCTTGGAATCAATAGTACTTTGTTTATTACCAAATAAATGAGTGTACTGGTGGTATTTCTTTCTTATTCAGATGTCAGCAAGAGAAACAATACTGGCTGTGAACTGGAAGAAGCCAGTTTAATGTTAGTTCCTAGTCTCATTGCACCAAATACACCAACAATTGAAGAAGCCATTTGTATATCCACTCAGAGAGAGTTTAGCTGATTAAATGAATTCCGTCCAACTCAGTGGAATATTTGGAGAGATAGTATTCCTGTATTTGACATTTAATGAAAATTGTTAAAAAAATTTATTGAGTTTCTGTGTTAGAAAAGAAATATATTCCTTTATGAAGAACAAAACCCAGTGTTTTCTCATTGTAATTCAATGCTCTTCAAATTATTTGCACAAATTGCTCCCAGCAGCCATTGACACACCTGGGGATGAGGAAGGTTTGGAGGATAGTGATACATGGCAGCTCGTGTCTTCATTTCACTGACAGAAATCTTACCTCACACTGGTCTTTTAGCATATGGGCATTTTTGAGGATAGTAAGTAGATTTTGGTTTCCTGTTTCAGAATGTTACAAAGAAACCCAACGATAACTATTTTGTTATGTTTTTTTCATTTCTATTAAAGATATGTTAATTAATGTATATTTCAATCAGAGGAAGATTTGGCTTCTACATCTCTAACAATACTTTATTTTTATAATTTAAGCATATTTTGTAATATGCAAAATGATCAAAATTTATTCTAAAATACACAATTATCATATTATGCAACCAAGGACTTATTTTTGCTCACAGGAGTATTTGTTTCCGAGTGATTCAAGAGCATCAACTTTGAAATGTTATATTTAAATTTAAGCAGCTACTTTTCCTAATTACCTTTAATTTTTGAGTTGCATTTTAGGATTTTAAAGAAGAATACAATAACATTTTAATGGCATAGAGTTATTACTGAGTTGCATGAAACTTATTTGCTAGGTCGCAACTATTCCTGTGTTAGAGCTTGAGTTAAGGTGGATTATTATTACCTATGACATACGAGGGGAAAAGGCCACAGCACCATAGTTTGGTCCATATTTTTTTTGTAATGACTATTTGGAAAATACTTAATCTAGCTTACATTTTAGATAGAAATCATATACTACCCGAGGGTTCAGCCTAATTCCAAGAATTCTAAAATTGGCCAGGCAAAAGAAATGTCTGTTTCTCTCGGAAGCTTGCAGTAAAGGGAGATGTACACACAACTTATTGGAAAGACAATTACAACGTTTTGAATACATCCAGAGAGGAAGACAGTCCAGCCACAGTTGCTCTGCATAGGGTAGTGGTTAAGTTCATGGTGCTGGTTTGGATCCCAGCTGTGTCTCTTATAATTGTGTGACTGTATGCAAGTTACCTACTTCTCTCTGCCCATATTTCCTCATGTAAAATTAGAATAAAAATAATGCCTCACTTGGAGAACACGTATGAGGATTAAATGAGTTAATATTTGTAAAGCATTTATATAGTGCTGGCTCTGTGCTAGGCACTATTCTGTTTGTTAAATTAAATTGAGCAACAAATAGCCAAGTAATTATACATCAAGTCATCTTGGGGCTGGAGAAGACCATAGAAGGGTCACCTGTGCTGGTAGTTCTTGAACTTGAGCTCACAGCAGAATCATCTGGAGGGCTTGATGAAACACAGATGGGTTTCTGACTTGGGGGATGTGGGGTTCACCTGAGAATTGCATTTCTAACAGGTGGTGTTGATGCTGTGGGTCTGGAGACTATAGAACTCATCCATTCTCTTTATTTTACTGGAGCAGCAGCTTGATAGATGTGAGCTATAACAGGCTATTCTGGGACATTAGTTTACACTCACATAGAAGCGGAACCATTGCATTTAAAGTGACTTTTTCAGTTCTCATTATCTTTTTTCTTCTTCTTATTGGTTGTTGCTACTGCCAGCAGTTTTATTTTCAGCTCTGTGATGCTGTTTGGAGGGTTAGGAGTGGGAAGAAGGGTCTAGAACAATGGTTCTCAACCTTGGCTGCACATTAGAATCACCTGGGAATCATTTTAAAATCCTGATTTCTGGGCCTCATCCTCCGGAAATTCTGTTTCTTTGTTACTAATGTTGTGGCCCCACCCCATAACAAAGAAACAGAATTTCCAGAGGATGAGGCCCAGAAATCAGGATTTTAAAAAGATTCCCAGGTGATTCTAATGTGCAGCCAAGGTTGAGAACCACTGGTCTAGAAGCATGCATGTGTCAAGATGCTCAAGAGTTAATTTGGAGAGGGCTTCGCTGGTGGGAGCTGAGGACAGCTGATATCTAGAGAAGATCCCGGTCCACTGTGGTCCTCCTCGGAACATGGCACACGAGGTTTCTCATGATTAT
This sequence comes from Myotis lucifugus, assembly GCF_000147115.1. Taxonomy (NCBI): domain Eukaryota; kingdom Metazoa; phylum Chordata; class Mammalia; order Chiroptera; family Vespertilionidae; genus Myotis; species Myotis lucifugus. Next base: position 1,985,013 of record NW_005871081.1, read on the forward strand.
GTACTTTGTCAGAGTTTTGCCAACTTCAGTGACTACATTCATTCCCACGCACCTGCTGAGAATGGGCTTGGACTGTATGCTTAGAGGCTGGCCCAGGGCAGAACCCAGTCAGAACTTGTGAGGCCAGAAGCCCATCATGTGACTTCAACTTCCTGCAGAGTCCGCCCTCATTCGCCTCTTCTGTGCCTTGGCCACTTGGCCCCCTGAATGAGGAATTTCTGTTTTATATCTTATGGCCAAACCCATTTCCTGAAGATTAAAGATCCTTTGGGGTTATTGGTTTAAAATAACTCCTAAATTTTGGTCAGGAAATGGCCTATAAAATTAAGATGGTCTTGCCAAAACAGAAAAATGGGTCAGTGATGGGAAAAAAATACTGCAGTGTGGGTAGTTCGACCTCTGGGTCAGATGCATTTTGGATAAGTACATAGACTTGGTCCAGACTTTATTACATAGGCTATGCAGCAGGCAGTCTTCTTGGTCCATCCCTCATTCATTCCTTATCTTTAATAAACACCTTTGCATGGAAACATACTAACAACAAATGCTTCTTAAAGCTGTTGGGCGCGTTAGTGATAATTAGATTTTGTTTTCCCAAATACTTCAAAATAATAAGATTGTATTTCTTTATTCTGGAATTAGTTTTTTAAAACTTTTTAATTATCTCTAATTAATCATTTTTTATTTCTTCTCGACCTTAGATATTTTCCCTTCTTTGGAATAATCATCCATTAGTATGTTAATAGATATACATAATGTGTGTTTTTTTCCTCTTGACTAATAATTCATTTAAAACATACATAAGTTTGGGCATTGTTTTAGTCTATAAGCCACATTTATAACCAAACTCCCAATGTTCTTTATATAGTGAAAATAAACCAAGTAAGGTTAAGAATTCACTTAAGCACATAGCACAAATTGATAGGCTGATAACTCAGTTTTTTGATTCTGGCATTCAAAATCTGTTCAACAAATGTATGTTGAGCACTCACGCAGGGTCAGAAAATATGCAAGTGATTAAAATTGGTTTTATACTTTGTATTCTAATATATGCCCAAGTTAAAAGAAGAAGAATTCTAGTAATGGCATACTAACTGTTATCCGGAAACATTAAAACTGTCACTGTTCTCTTTTTGCCCCCCAAATTTTCACTGAAGTTGTGCTTTTTAGAAAGAACATCACACAATCACAGACTCTGGAGCCAGGTCACATGTGTTTGAATTCTTAATTTACCAGTGACTAGCTATTTGACCTTGGGCGACCTATTCAACCTCTCTGTGCCTTAGTGTTCTCATCTGTAAAATAGAAATAATGATAATATTCCTTTAGAAGATTGTTTTGAAGATAGTACATGTGCTATTATGTGTAAAGCACATACATGAGTGACTGCCATATTATAAGTCCAAGAAATATGCGCTCTTATTGTTGATTTCACTGTTACATTATTGATAGTCATCTGTAATTAAAAGTACACTGACTAAAAATACCTTTTTTTAAAACTTCTATTTCATTCCTTTAAATGAAATAAACTTCTTGGACAATTTACACTAGTAAATGTTAGGATTATAATGAGATTCAGGCACTAAAATTAACCAAATATGTTTTTATTGCGTATTTTTAAGGGTATAATTCTACCCCCAAAGTATTCCAAGATGGAAGACTGGGATTTGAAGCATGACAAAAATAAAGGGAACAGAGGCAAGTTGAAGTGAAATATGTTGTAGGGATTCATATAGGAAGTGGCAGCATTTCCTCAGTTTCGAATTTTTGTGAGATACTCCGGCAGCTGGTACTTTATGGCCACTCAGAAGAGGTCTTCCATAGATTTCTTGGTGAGAGTACCTAATGTGAAAAGAACATGGTTTAATGGGAAGTTACACAAAGCGAATCATGTTGGAGAGGTTTGGTAAAGTGGGAAGGGGCATCTCTTCCTTAGCATGAGAAATGGAGGACCCTCCAGGGCTGTTTCCTCAGCTTCCCAAATGCATGTGGTTTCTGGGAGTCTGATCACTGACTCTAGTAACTTCCCACCAAGGCATCAACAAAGTTCAGAGTTGGTGGGTCTGACTGAAGACCACAACCCCATCTTTAGTGATTGAGTTATCACTCCCAATAAATCCCTCTTAAGTCGGTCAGTCACGGAGATCATGAGCTGCTTTGGTGAGAGGGCCGATGTGGGGACAGATCCAAGTGGTGGTTCACTCCAGCGCTAAAAATCTCGCCTGCTACCCAGTGTGATCCTACTTTGGAGGTGCTGCACCTCAATCTGCCTTGGGCCATCTTCTGTGATAGATGATGTCTATGGAAATAGAATTCACCTTAGGTCGTGGTCAGAAACCCATGCAGTGGGAGAAGGTAAGAGGACAATCCAAGCATGAAGATGTTTATCAATTAAAAAGCCTTAAAATGGAGTAGCCCCATATATCTTAATAAAGAGTCTTTCTGCAGAGGTCTCTACATGTTAATTTGTACATTTTTACATTAAAATGAGCATTTGTAGAATGTTAGGGCTTTTGTATATTAAGTACATTCAGTTAATATATATATTATATATGTGTATGTACGTACATGTATATAGACACATATATTAGTATGTGCATACCATGAATATGTTATGTATAGATATAATTAATGGTATCCATTCATTCATTTATTTGTGTGATAAATATTTATTGAACACCCATTATGTGCAAGTCACTAGTCTAGGCTGTGGAGCAAAACAGACAAGACTTGCCGCCTTCAAAAATAGTTTATGAAATTAACATAAACTGTTTGGTTTTCCTTCATGCTGAGCTAGAAATTATTTTTAAAAATGTCCTTCTTTGCTGTTTTAGGAATGGCTCAGTCTCAGAAATTCAACTCTATCAAAAGAGTTATAAATATAAGGAAGAGAACTGAATTCCTCTACAGGAAATATTATCTACTTTGTTATCTCTAAAGTAAGTTCATGAGACTAACAGACATTCAGGGTTGTTCCATTTATTTAGAAATTAAAAATTTTGAAATATCTCTAGGAAATAAGTTAGCTTGGTTCTCCTGCCCTGTGAATGATCAAAAGCTAGCTATGGGAAAACAAGTTAGATTTTGGGTGGATGAAAGCATCAGTGTGGAAATACCAGATGGAAGGATGGAGACTTCAAAAGCAGATTCGTTTCCACAGTGTTCATGACTCGCAAGCATTTTGACCAGAATGGCATATGTCACAACAGTCATGATGCAAGAACATTGTCCTTTGCCTTAAAATTGCATTGCTGTCTAGTCAAGTCAGCAAGGCCCCGTGTGAAGAGGCTTGAGGCAAACAGTCAGAAGGAGGGATGCTTTTGTAATCAGCAGGGATACACCCCGAGGACCTCTAGTTCCAAAGGGCACATGTGGTCATGCCGTTCCCACTGTATACTGCAACTCCTGTGGGACACGCGGCGGCCGTGTGTAACAGCACCAAGAAATGCAGAGCTGGTATTCGCCGACTCAACACTTACTTGAACCTGGAGGAGTTCTGGTCACCATTAGTACTTGAGCCCTTTTCTGTGAGTAATGCTATTGGGCAAAATTAAAGTCTTGTTCTAAAGACGAAGGTTTACCAGGTTTCCTGGACCAATCTAATTGTGAGTAGGAATAAATTAATCAGATGCATGAAGACTGTTCCTGTGAAAATATTGAGTGACTTAATAAGAAAATATAGGTCAAAGTTCTTGGCAAAATGTGTTGGCCATCTGTCCTAGACAATTGACAGTACACGCCCCGTATTATCTTGCAACAGTGAAAGCTACAAAAAGAGGGGCAAAAGATAATGTAAAAATCTCTGATAAAATGTATGGAGTGACAGAGCCTTTTTGGTGGGGAATAATTATAGAAATGATCCTTAATAAACTTAATTCCTTAATTAGCAGTTCTTTTCTTAAATAGTGTCAGAGGACCAAGAGGCAGTAAGATCTGTTGATGCTTCTAATATGTCTAAACATCATATTAAAAATGCAGCCCTGAGTTTGGGTGGTGGTATCTGAGCCATTGTCTACCATATCGGAGTGGAATTGCTTGTGACCTCCAGTCAGAATGACAGATGATGGACAGTAAGTACTAGGAGACAACTCCATACTTTAATGTAACTTATTCTAGTCCTGGATGGTATGCAGCTATGTAATTTGAGAGAATGTAGTAGTAACTTGAAAGCTGTGTGTAGCAAAGCAAAATAATTAGGTTGCGTTTCTAATTATTTATAGCCTTGCAGGTGGAAGTGACAACCGCTAGATTGTGTAGTGTTTTATCTGTTCTTCTCAGAGTGAGGGCCATGACACGTGAGAACCATCTCTTTTGGTGGCCTAAAGACGTACAAAGCAGACACTTCTTTATATGTAAAAATTTTGCACACCTTTGGTTTTATTTGTTTAAAATTTGCAAATTTTCATGGCTGGGCCAAGCCCCCACTGTGGCACGGGTGGCGGATGTAACAGAGGAGCAGGGCTTGGGCTCTGTGCCCGTCTGTCTGGTTGGCCCTTCTGTGTGTGTCCTGTGCTGAATGAAGCATTCACGCAAGGACCCTTCAGATGGAATCCAGCATTTATCCCCAGTGGGAGGAGAGTGACCGCAGATATTTTTAGGAGAAACTCTGGAGAAGAGGTCTAGGTGGGAGTTGAGACTCTTGTGTAACAACCACTAATTTCTTTTCTCACAATTGCAGGGTCTACCTGCGAGTGTGAGGTATGTCATCGTTAGCTACTGAGCGAGAATACCCAGGTGTTACTCTGTGGGCTGGTGATAGCCCGGGACAGTTGTGTTTCCCTTAACCCTCTCCATGGAGATAACTCTCTTCGATGGCCTGCTCATTCTAATTGCCCACCTATTAGAAATTACCACTGAGTCCTGTCCCTCTCCCATACCTGGGGCCATGTAGGCGGGAGGGGAGTCTTAGTAAGGAGTCTTAGGTAGGAGAAAGCTGCACAGAGGTCTTCTAGGAGAGGTCGACTTGACGTTTGGTCCCTGTTTTTCTTTCTAGTTAAAATAAATTAAGGATAAAAGGTAGTTTGGGATACCCACCCCCAATTTAGAGTGATGGGAGAGATTAGACGAAAAAAAATAGTCTAGCAATCATTTAGTATTACATATGTATATCAAATAAACACATTGTACACTTTATTTACTTTTAATATATTTTTATTAATTTCAGAGAGGAAGGGAGAGGGAGAGAGAGAAACATCAATGATGAGAGAGAGTTATTGATTGGCTGCCTCCTGCATGCATCCCACTGGGATCGAGCCTGCAACCTGGGCATGTGCCCTTGACCAGAATTGAACCTGGGACCCTTTAGTCCACAGGCCGATGCTCAGGCAACTGAGCCAAATTGGCGAGGGCAACACATCATACACTTTAAACTTACACAATGTTGTATATCAATTATATCTCAATAAAGCCGGAAAAATGTAATCAAACTTTAAAAAATTTAACTTATAAAAAAATTATAGTCTAGTCTAGACCATAACATGACCTCTTTAGTTGGGAGGGTTCTGTGAAGCCCTTGAAATCATATGTATATTGAATGAGAGCACATATGTATATTGAATGAGAATTGTGCATGGCACATTTTTAAGGAGGTAGCTCCTAGAGCATTGATCAAAGAGATATATGAAGCAGACTGTTGGTCTGGAGGGGCTGGGTGGCTGATTTTTATAGTAAGGTATGTTGAAAAAGATGTATCAAGGAAAAAGCCTTTGAGTTTGGCAGTGGACAAGAATAGAGCTAAATTTGACATTGCCTCCAAAGAATTGGCTCTTAGAAGCAGGCAGGATGCAGGCACTTGTAAGGGTGATGGGAAAGTTGGGCAAGGAAGACAGTTTTGGCAAGCATTAATCTTATTGTCTGTGTCAGATGTTTGGTGTTTATCTCTTATTTCCTGGAACAGTGTGCAAACCCTGTCTTCTCAGCTCTCTTTCCATTTCTTTGTGCTCCTTCAGCGTCTAGCACAGTCCATGAGCATCATGATATAGAAGAGATGCCTGGCCAGTGTCTGTTGATTGGTTAATTGCTTGCCAGGACCACGCTAGAGAAACTGAAATTTGGAGAGGAATCTAGAATCCCTTCATCTGCAGATGGCAGAAGCTGGCAATAGATGTAAGAATTCAGTTCTGAGATCATGAAGTGGGAGAAAAGAAAGGACCACTGAAGAAGCTGTCTGATCTATAGGGACATGTTTCTAAGAAGCGGTGCAATGGACTGCATGACACCATGAAGCAGTGCACATTTATTGAAGCTCATTATACTCTAAGCACCTGCTTTGGGGGTGGGGGATACAGAGATTTACAAAGGCTAGTTCCTCACATCAGCCACATAGGCAGAGAAGGGCCAGCCCCAGGGTCCATCCTGTGCCTTTGGTGTAGTCGTTAATGATTTATAGTGCTCCCATTCTCTCCCAGCAGCATCCAGATCTGGAAGATAAACCATGTGGGCTGCCCGATTGTGAGATTACCTGGGTAAAGCTTTCCAGTTAGTCTTGAAGAATAAAGCAAGTACTCTGGTGCTGAGAGGTGCTGAAGGAATTAAAAGATAAAATCAAAAGTTTGGAAGAATTTGATGTAAAATGTAAAGATGGTCAAAGTCACAAGTGGGTTTTAACTGCTGGAGGTCCTTGGAGTCCGGGAAGCTTTTCCTAGGGGAAGAGCATGAAGGCAGGGGTTTAGATACACAATTTCAAGGTCAGGAGGAGGGGGGGGGTGGGGATGCCACTATTCTTGGCCAGGTCTGGGTTGGCCATTGTCCTGGGAGAAAGACAAGCAGAGCCATTTACTTCTCTGTGTACTTGCTCCAGGCCGAGATGGGTCTCCCTTCCCAACCGTTTACCCACCTCTGTGTTTGTTCAAGAGCTTAAAGACCCGATTCTGGGGAGAGCTGTTACCGTTAGCTTCTGCCACTGCACAGTGCCCCTGCCTCCTTTGCTCACTAACCAGCCCTGATGGAGACAAGCAGAGTGTCCAAGGTCATGGGCAGAATGAAGTTGAAGGGATGCCAAAAACAAGTAGGGTGAGGAGGGGGGAAACGGGTGGAATGCAGCTGGGGAGATAACGGTTTGGAGAGGTGGGTGGGATTAGGGAGCTGGAGGTGACTCCAGGAGGGGGCATCATGGGAGGGCAAAACACTCCAGAAGGGAAACCACAGCAGGGCCAGCAACTCCAGCTGCTCTCAGGGAAGTGATCACAGAGCCCTTGGAGGGAGCAGTTAGGGAGTGAAGCTAGAGTCCAAAGAGAAAAAAGGAGCGAGGAAGCCTGAGGAGCGTGGAAAGGAATGTTAGGGGTTATGTTTCCTTGTAAGGAAAACTCGAGTGTAATATAAACATGTCGTGGGGTCATTAGATGTACTGATTAAGTGAATAAATTATAAAAGACATTATGTTTGGGACATAAAATTTAAGCAGTCCAATGACATTTTCATAATAACGCTAAAGCTATACAGATTGGGTTTCCTCTAGGGAACCTGGACATTTGAACTCCAAAGCCGTTTGAGCTTGCCATATGCTCACATGGTGCATGCATGGAGAAGTGTATTTGCATATATTGCATGGTAAAAATAACCTTTTTCTAGACTTTAATTAAGAGGGAAAAATTGCATGAACAACATAAACTGATGAACGAAAATAGATCCAGAGACATAGAAGCATCGAACAGACCATCAAACCTCAGAGGGAAGGCAGGGGAAGGTGGAGAGGAAGAGAGGGGTGGTGGTAAGAGATTAACCAAAGGACTTGTATGCATGCATATAAGCATAACCAATGGACACAGACACTGGAGGGGTGAGGGCAGGTGCTGGGGGGTGGGAGCGGTCGGAGAGAGGTCAATGGGAGAAAAAGAAAACATATGTAATACTTTAAACAATAAAGAATTTAAATTAAATTAAAAAAAGAGGGAAAAATTGCAGAACCTGCAGAGTAGCTTGTAAACATTATGAATGGGAAACGGACTCTTCCCTTTAGAAATACACCAACTCGCCTTCGAAAGGAGCCAGATTGCTGCACATGTGTTTGTACCCAGCAGTGGCTTCTGTCAAGCCAGCCTCTTCGTTCTGCACATCTTTGTTCAAAATTAGACTCTTGTTACTTCCCAGAGGCCTTAAAACCAACCTGCTCATCTTTCATGAGGATGTGGAGACAGAGTATTAATAGTCACCACCCTGATATCTGCATAACAAATTGCCCGTGGAAGATTTGTAAAGAAGAGGCTGCCAGTGATGAGTCAGCCCTGTGAGGAAGCAACCTGAGGCATGTGCATCTCATGCTTCTTTTTTTTTTTTTAAGGAATTTAACAAATTTAATAGACCAAGTGTGGATCTCCTCAATAGGGAAGAACTCATGAACATTAACTGAAATTTTGCTCTAGTTTTGCTTTTAGCTCTTTGTAAAATAATAAAATCACATAATTGGATCCAGTAGTCAGTTTTCTCCCTCGTATTGTTTTATAGATGAATAAACTCAATTAATTTAAGACCTGGAAGGCTTTCCACACCATCATCATGTTGCTTAGTGACCATTTAGGGCAGTGGTTCTCAACCTTCCTAATGCTGCGACCCTTTAATACAGTTCCTCATGTTGTGGTGACCCCCAACCATAAAATTATTTTCGTTGCTACTTTATAACTGTAATTTTGCTACTGTTATGAATCGTAATGTAAATATCTGATATGCAGGATGTATTTTCATTGTTACAAATTGAACATAATTAAAACATAGTGATTAATCACAAAAACAATATGTAATTATATACATGTTTTCCGATGGTCTTAGGCGTCCCCTGTGAAAGGGTCGTTCGACCCCCAAAGGGGTCGCGACCCACAGGTTGAGAACCGCTGATTTAGGGTGGCTTCAGACATGTGGCTACATGTAGTCATTGCCATCTGTCATGCTCCTTTACTTCTTGAGTTTTCCACAAAGAAGGAGTCCGAGACATTAGTATTTATCCCCTGAAAGGTGGCGGTGCATGTTCTCCATGAAATTATGGATTTAGATCAATCATTCTTTTTTTTCAAACTACATCAAACTAATTCATACGGTTGTGATTTTAAAATTTGTGCAAAGGAAATATACACACTACAGAGTACAAATGGACATAGGGAAGTGGGAGCAATTCTGTCACGTGCTTCACCCTGTGGTTAGATAATCCTTAAAAAGATTTTGGTTGCAAGAGATCAAATTTTGCTTATCTCTCAAACCATGCATTCTTTCCAAAAATGGTAACAGGCCTCTCTCTTAGGCACATTTTCCTATTTCACCAGCATAATCAAGCATGAGTTTAAGGTCTTGTAAGGATTCAAGGCTACAAGCAGCCTTCCTTAGTCATTAGCAGCTCTTTAGTCCCTCAAAGGAAACGTCTGTGGGGAGCAGCTGTGTGGAGTTCTATGTGCATTTCCTACTTGTAAATAGCGCGGAAGCCCCCTGATGCGGAAGTGTGTTTGATTTTCAGCATCACGTCCTTGAGTTCCAGCCAGCCGCTCCTGTGCAAGGCCATCTTGGTGTAAGGCACCCAAGGACACACTGACTTCATTCTGGATATCGAACCAGGGCGAGCTTTCCCCACAAGTGACAGTTCAGGGTTTCCAGCCTCTGGCCTCCAGAGAAGAGTACAGTAAGAGCCCAAATGTAAATTCGCTCCATTTGTTCCATGTTCAAACAGAGAAGCCGAGCCCTGTCTGCAGTGGCGTTTTCTCTTTTGGACAGAAAGCTGGAAACTTCATGCAGATAAGGTGTTCGTAGGACTGGATCCTTTGTAGACGTGGAGTTGGGGAATATTTAGATTTGCAGCTCCACCTAACAGTTTAGACGAGATATCCAACATGGCTGGCCTTGGGCTCTGGGGTGGTGACCACATGGTGTCTGGCTCTCCACGGAGGTGTTGCAGGAGCCTAAAGGAATTCTGTTACTATTGTTGGAATAAAAACAAATGAGGGTATTCTTTCCCTCTAGACATGTAGTAGGAAAAAGAACACCTTTTATGTCCATTGCCCCATTGCTTCACAACCCTTACGTTTGCATTGGGGGTGCCAGATGCCCCGCTTGCCCCTCTCTAGGTGGGTGGCCTCTGGAGTGAAGAGAAATGCCAGATAAACAGCACTTCAGCACGCCTTTCCCCACCCTCAGCCTTAATTTTTCCAAATGCCACTCCTGAATTTTCTGGAGTTTTGTGTTGTTTCCAAACTTGTTGCGAAGGAGAGCTTTGAGCTGATGTAGAATGCAAAGTGGAATTCTTCCCGAAAACAAACTCTGCTGAACTCTTTTGTGATGGAGTGGAGGTCAGGTGCCCAGGAGGAAGCACACACTCACTCTTTACCATGTGGACTTGGAAAGAGCGAACATTCAAGATAATACTGTTGGCCTGGCCCCAGTCCAGGCTGGAGTCCAGCTGTGCCCATGCAAGATTAGTTTCCTGTGGCCTGCTCTGTCCTGCCCTGCAACCTAGGGAGGCCAGCAGGTCCAAAGAGCTGCAGCTGCCGCCCATTTAGGAGTAGAGATTCAGCCAGCCTCAGTGCCCAGGAAGGTCATTAGGCTGCTAATCTGGGCCCGAGACATTCCTGTCCCTGTAGGTATCTGCTGTGTACCCCAGCTAGCTGGCGGTGATCTACTTTTCTGTCTTACTGCCACAGCCCATTTTTCTGGGGACTACCCCTGCCTCCTCACTTGAGGATGGATGTCTGGAATGACCCCTCTCCATCCTACCACCTCAACCTTGAACTTCCTGTGTCTTACCGTCCTCATCCCCAGTCCAGGACCACTGCTGCAGAGGCCCTAGACCAGGGGTCCTCAAACTACGGCCTGCGGGCCATATGCGGCCCGCCGAAAACATTTATCCGGCCTGCCAGGTGTTTTTGCCACCTCTGCCTGTCCTGCTTAGCAGCCGACTCGTCCCGGGCCCGCAGTGCGCATGTGTGGAATGTCTGAGGGACAGTGAATTGGCCCCCTGTTTAAAAAGTTTGAGGACCTCTGCCCTAGACATATCATGCCCTTTGGCCCAACCACAGATGGTCAACCCTTCCAGGTGCAGTCATTTCTTCTTTGCCCTACCAGAAGCCCTAGTCAGCTTTACAGCCCTCCAACCCCACCCAGGAGCTGTCGGGTACTAAACACACTCCTGTGAATAAATCAGACAGTTGTCTGCCAGGTCTTGGGCCATGACCCAAGCTCGCCTGCAGCGTTAGGTCACCTTACCCTGAGTGTGCAGGCAGGGCCTTTGAGTCAATGTCATTCTTGCTTTGTCAACCTTCCTGTGCTATGAGTATTTCTCATTGGATCATTCCTATATCCAGGTCTTTCCCTCCTTTTAAAGCCTCTCTAGACTCATCTCTCACACATACTGGGTTGATGTTGGCACCTTTGCCTTCTATGCTGTGAGAGTCTAGGGCCCCAATTCACAGAGGGTCTAGCACAAGGCCTGGGGCAGAGGACATGATTATTAAATGGTAGCTTAGTTCAAGTGCTCTTTTATTAGCAGTAGTAGTAGCAGCAGTATTAACAGTTGTCTTAGCAGGAGTATTAGTAGATGCATTACTACTGGTCAGATTAGCAGATGTGTTATCATTAGTAGCAGTAGCAGCAGTACTAGTATTAGCAGATATATTAGTAGAAGTATTAGCAGCAGCAGTATTGGCGGTTGTAGTAGTAGTAACAACAGAAGCATCACTGGTATTATTAGTAGCATTAGCAGTTGTATTTTCATAGACGGCCTCCTTTGTTCCCTTATCCCTTCTCACTGGGTGCACTTCACAGGCCCATCATCTTTCCCCAGCGTCACCCAGCAGTGCTCACTGAGTGTTTCTGTGTTGCAAATGTGTTCAGTGAGATGGGAAGGCACTAAGGCCTTCCAGCTGACAGTCACGGTGACTGTACCCTCTGGATAGGGTTCTGTGGGCACATGGAAGAGCTCATCCTATTGCTTTTCCAACATATGTTCATGTTTTCAGAATACACATTTTATTCAAAATCTATGCCTATTGGCTTGAACATTTTAAGGAAAATAATTCTAGCCAGCGCCTTAGTCTTTAATTTTAAAAATAACTCATTTCAGAAAGTTGATCTGTTTACTCATACATGTTAAACACAAAAAGATCCCAACACACTCAGGAATGCTCTTCCCCATAGCTGTGCCCCAGCAGGCGGCCCTCCTCTGTGGAACGGCTGTCTCTGGGCTAATAGGATTATGCTGACAGGGCCTTTCTCTGGAGCATGGGCTGTATCATCTCTAGATTTGTCTCCTGTCCACAGTACGCTGCCTGGTGATTGCAGCTGCTCAGTTCACTTGGAGAAGAAGAAATAGGCAGAACATGGTAACTCCAGTCCAGGGTTGTATTTTCTTCTCAGCTGTCAGGGCATGGTCATCTTCACCAGCATTGGCCCTATTGCCCTGCTTAAGTGAATACATTGAGAAGTCCCCAAAGAATCACGCAAGGTGCTCTTTTCCATACCAACAGGAGGAGGTCCGAGCTATAGTTCTCTTCATTTAAAAGGCCTTTTATAGAGAGAAAAGAGCGACAAGGCATCTATGGAATTAGATCAGTCAGGCTCTGTGTTAGGAAACTGTATTTGATAATGTGTTTTTTATACAAAAATTGGCTGAAAAGATGGGCTTCCACTTCCACATTCTTGAGGAGAGAGAATTAGATTTTTCTGTTCTTTAAGAGCTTGGAGGTTAAGACGAGGATATCATGCAGACTTTCCCAAAGGTTAAGCCAGAAGGTCCCAACAGCTTTCAGGTCATGCTTGTTGATTTGGGGCAAGGGCATAGTTTATGTTGGTTAAGCAGATACGGGATCATCACATTCCGCAGACGTTAGAGGCAGAGTGGTGGCTTTGGGCTCCAGAATTCCAGAACGTTGGCTTTTTCCCATGTTGGATTTACATGTGGCATATGTTTAAATCAGAGAGACACTAAGAAAGGGGCTCTAGGGCAGCGGTTCTCAACCTGTGGGTCGCGACCTCTTTGGCGGTCGAACGACCCTTTCACAGGGGTCGCCTAAGACCATCCTGCATATCAGATATTTACATTACGATTCATAACAGTAGCAACATTACAGTTAGGAAGTAGCAACGACAATAATTTTATGGTTGGGTCACAACATGAGGAACTGTATTTAAAGGGCCAGAAGGTTGAGAACCACTGCTCTAGGGCAGTGATGGCGAACCTATGACATGCGTGTCAGAGGTGACATGCGTGTCAGAGGTGACATGCGAACTCATTTTTTTGGTTGATTTTTCTTTGTTAAATGGCATTTAAATATATAAAATAAATATCAAAAATATAAGTCTTTGTTTTACTATAGTTGCAAATATCAAAAAATTTCTATATGTGACACGGCACCAGAGTTAAGTTAGGGTTTTTCAAAATGCTGACACGCTGAGCTCAAAAGGTTCGCCATCACTGCTCGAGGGGATGACAGGTAACATTCTTCCAGGCAGTGAACATAGTGTGTCCGAGTTAAATCTGAAGCTGTCTCCTCCCCACCCTCAGGCACAGTGACAGGCCTGGGTCATGCCTCATCCCGGTCCCTTTGACAGGAATGGTTTGTGCTCATCTGACGGTGAGATTGGGTATTCTGGAAGAGGTTTCCAGAGCTCTTCTTTCTGCCCTGGCAGGACAACCGAATTCTAAAAAAGATGCTTTGTAAGAGTGAGGAAATTGCCAGCCCCCCTCCCTGGGCAGATGCAGCCCAGCAGGTGGATTGCAAGGCCTTCCACCCAGGGCCCCAGGTGGACTGTGTTCTGAGGGGGCTGCCCACAGGTTGTGGACCTGCTCTGAAGTGGTCATTCCCCTGGTCCTGGCTGCTGGCTGCAGCCATCACTGCCTCTAGGGTGCTGTTCTCTGGTGCCTAGTGCTGCTGTCCAAGGCTGCTCTCCCAGTCCGTCCTGGCTCACTGCTCAGTGTCTCATCCTGGGACGTGTGCCTGGTGTCACCCCATAAGCTTTCAGATGGTAGGATATCTTTGAGGGGAGCTTCTATGTATGTTGCATGTATGCGTCTACGTGTACTTTGTGTGTGTGCACATGTGTAGGGCCCAGACACCTTTGCATCCTCCCTGCTGGTTCCAAATGGTTTCGTATCATGCCTTGGACACAGCCCACGTTCCCATCTCCTTATATTGTCAACATAAATATAATTCACTTTTGGAAATTAGTTATTTCTATTAAATAGCAGAAACATATGTATGATTTAAAAACTTGCAGCTGCTCTAGCTGGTTTGGCTCAGTGGATAAAGCACCGGGCTGCAGATTGAAGGGTCCCGGGTTTGATTCCCGGTCAAGGGCACATGCCTGGATTGTGGGCTCAATCCCCAGTGGGTGTGCAGGAGGCAGCCAATCAGTAATTCTCTGTCATCATTGATGTTTCTATCTCTCTCTACCTCTCCCTTCCTCTCTGAAATAAATAAAAATATATTAAAACACACACACACACACACACACACACACACACACACACACCCGGCTGCTGACATAAAATTTGCTAGTCTATATTATTTTTTATTTTCTCCAATCTCTCCCTGAAATCTGATTTGATGACTCATCTTTTCTGAACAGATTCTATTACTTGATGACACAGAAAATCATGTAAGCTTCTGTCTTTCTTATGAAGAAAAATGTTCTTCAAACAAAACAATAGATTAAAGCCATTTGATTCAACAAACAATGAGAGAGAAAATATACCACTTAATTACTTTAAATTGATTCATATCTTTATGCCCGGAGGTGAGTGATGGTCCAAGATCCTGGAGGGCTCCCAGAAGAGATCAGAATCACTGTCTCTCTTTTTTGGTATTTGAAATATGGAGAGGTGTTGGGGGACTGTATTTATTAAAATTGTAATTTCTAAACAATCTGGTTGTTGCCCTGATTTAAAAAACACACACAAAAAAGAACAATATTGAATTCCAGAAATCACAGACTAGTGAACATCACACAGAGGATCACATTCCCAGATGGATTTTTCAGCAGAAAGTTTGAGAGTCCTTAGACAAAGAGCTCATGGTTGCTGGAAGCCAGCACAGAGATGCCCTCGAGGCTGCGAACATAACGGGTCTTGGTTTTGTCAGGCATATCATGCATGACTCATGATGTCATGGCGCATACCCTAAGGGGAGTCTGGGCTGCTTGGTGAGCCTTGCCCTGGAGGTGGGACCTGCAGTTGTGTACAGCATTCCTTCTTGATGACCTTGGGCAAGGCCTCAACATCTTCCCAATTCAAAGTTCCCAGTAGCCACCCTTGACTGATAGGAACCGACACTTGAGAAGAAGCCTACTTGCCATTGCTAATCTAATGGATTTACGTGGGAAAAGAAGACAGGGTGATGTGGACAGGAGCAGCCACTGTAGGGATGGCCGAAAAGCAGGAATGAAGATGGTATTAAGAGCCCCAGGTGATCAGCTTTGAACGCGTGACATAATTAGAAAGTGATAATAAAGAGTAAAGAAAGCATCCACAGGACTCATTGGTTGACTGTGTGATGGGTGAAGGAAACGGGTGGGTTGAAGATGTCTGCTAGCATGTGAGAGTGGGAAATGACATCTTGACAGACTGGTAAACTGCCTTAACATGAGAGAAGAAAAGTCATATTTTGTAAACTTTTTTTGTTTGAAAGTAACTACATGTTCCATAAAGTAGAGGTTTTGTACGTAGCACTTCACTTTCTTTCTTTTTTTAGAATATATTTTATTGAGTTCATAGAGGAAGGGAGAGAGAGAGAGAGAGAGAGAGAGAGAGAGAGAGAGAGAGAGAGAAACATCAATGATGAAAGAGAATCATTGATTGGCTGCCTCCTGCACACCCCCCCCCCCCCCACTGGGGATCGAGCCCACAACCCAGGCATATACCCTGACTAGGAATCAAACCATGATCTCCTGGTTCATAGGTCAATGCTCAACCACTGATCCATGCCAGTTGGGCAGCACTTCACTTTCTGATGGAGAATGCTATGATTTGGTTTTTGATTTCTTAGTCGTCTTCACTACTTTATTTATAGATTTTAGATAAAATTGAATTTCTGTATGAACCCATATGCTAGAAATCTAAGCTCCCCCTCCCCTTTTTACTTTGCTCTGTCACTATTATAGCAGGTAAATACTTTTCTCTTTATCTTTAATTGTAATTTCTAAACAATCTGGTTGTTTCAGCCTACTAAAAATCTGGTTTTTCCCTTGGTCATTCTCAAGGGGCTAGGATTAACTAATATTAATAAAATGTTTTTAAATAATGTCATAAAATATGCTTTAAGGACTGCAGAGTACGTTTTGGAATGTTGAAAAATGTCCGATATTTCTGTTTCTCACGTTTTGTTTTTTTAAAAAAAATAGTAATTCCAGCTGTTGATGAGGGTAACCCTTCCTAAAGTCTTGTCATCACATAACAATGTTGCTTCTTACAGCTGTTATCCCAGGAGGAGAAAACTGGAGAGAGAATCTTCCATGTTTGGTAACTACACAAACCAAATGATGGTATCAAAGATGTTGAGGTCCCCAGCCAAAGGATATTCTGTTTACTGAGAAAGTTTAGCACTGTAGTGTTGATTTTAAGTCCAAGTGGCTAAAAAAATGGGCCACATGGTTGGAGTGGGAGAAAAAGCACTCTTTTTAACTGATTCAAAAGCACTGGACAAAAAATAAATAAATAAAATAAGAAGAACTGGGTCACTCCTGAAGCAAAGAAAGTTCAATATGACAATCTAAGTAAATAATTAAGTGTATTAGGCGCACACACACACACACACAATGGGGGGGGGGAGAGAGAGAAAGAGAGAGAGAGAGAGAGAGAAGAGAGAGAAAATAAGGGAGAAACCATCAGCCAGATATTTTGGATTTTATAAAGTGTATTGATTAAAACAAAGAATTTCCTTTAAAAGGAAAGGAAATTCACCTACAGATTTATATTAGAGTATTATCAACAGTTGCAAGTTTTCCGAATGGAACGGCTGAGAGAGGTTTACAAGGATAATTGGAAATGGCATTTTTAGAGGCAACTTTTAAAGCCAACACACCAAATTTGGTTCTGCAGATGTAGGGGTGGGATAGGTCTCTGGCTACAGAGGTGTGATGTGTAAAAATCATGCCATGTAAAATAATTAAGCCAAAGCAAACTAATGATTTGTGAGCAAGAACTTGAAGATTCTTGGTTTTACTATAGAATTCATTTTTAGAATATTTCCCTTGTAATACAAGCACTTAATTGTTTTCATTTTCAATAGCATAATGGTGACTTTGTGGTGCATTCATGAGAATTCTGAAGTTTGGAATGTGACTTTTATTTTAAGATTTTGAGATACATTTTTGACCTTTATGTGAAATTTGTGCTCGACCATTGCTGGGTAAGGAGCACCAAGAATGCATTTTTGCTGTGTATGAAAATTTGGATGTGCTGCACAGCGTGGCATGCTGTAAACACATAGCAGATTAAGAACAGTCAGTTGCCTCCTCTTTGTTCATTGGACAGATAAACATGTAGTATTTTGGTTCTTTTAAAATCTAGCCTTAAAAAACACTGAGCTATTTATAACTGGCAAATGTAATCATTTTTTCATGGATTTATAAATAAAAACGAGCTCCGAATTAAAAGGGAAATTGCCAATAGAAACAAAAGATTAATATAGAAGAGAAAGTCAAGAAAGGGGGTCTCAAGAAGGGAGAGCCAAAGAGAATTAAGTCATGTGCAGATACTAGCATCCGTTAAAGCAAGTATAAGGTGGGAGCTCTCTGGGGTACCTGGCAGATGATGGCAAGACTCAGGCAAAGACAATGGGCACAACCAGTGAGGGAGGGCAGGTCAACCTTCTCGATGACAGCCCATGGAAGTCAGGCAAAAGGTGCCAAAGGGAGATTCACTGAATAATAATAATGCAAAGAAAGTTAGGGGTTGAGGATGAAAGAGTAGTATGAGATGGGCACTAGCTAGAAACTGAACAACAGTAGCAAAATTAAATATATCAAGTCTTGAGGAGAAAAAAAGCTATCAAGAAAATCCTGTTAAATCCTTCTAAGGGTCAAGTTTTTGATGCTAGGAAGTTTTCCCCTGCAAGAAAAGACATACGTAGTAAGAGTATGGAATATTTTGGTTTTCTCCTATAACCTAGAGGTGTGTATGTGGTCCTCAGAACCCCCACAAAGAATAGATTGAATGTGTTTAGCACAAGTTCCGGAGATGAGGAAGTAAATTAAATAATATGTTGCATGGCTTGTGCACTCAAGGAACTGCCTGGAAAGCTGAGTTATTTAAATGATGTCACAGAATACCAACCTGAATGTTATGTGAGTTCAGAGAATGAGCCCATCTTGTGGGGAGGAGCAACACTGGAATGCATCACTGTGGTGAAGGGTGAAAAGTGTGGAAGTAAACTCTAGAAGACCTCGCCTTCTGTGGGGAACAGTCATTGTTGACGTGTTAATATAAAACGCAATAATATATAAAATATACAGGGAGGCATGGTTTTGTAAGAAACGGGGGGAGTCCAGTATATATGAGAAAATACTGGTTGGGAAAATGCGAAAAAGTACATGCAAAACAAAATATTAAAAAACATTGAAGACAGTTGGATGATCCAAAGCAGCTATGGCCTTATTTGAAACACTTCACACAGAATCAGAACCATAGGGTAATGAAAAGCACTTTGTTTCACATTGCATGGAGAAACTACTATTTGGGGAAACCATGGAAAGGAGGAAAAGCTACATGTTGGTCAACTCACTGACAGGGATGGCAAAGACCAATGTACTAGTCAGTTCAAACTAGTGCAAAAGGAGCCGGAATTCAGGCACAAGGTGTGATGAGTATAGACTGACCACACTCACAGAAGGAAAATGAAAGGGAAGCAAGTAAAAATGGAGGAGGACAAAATAATTTCCAGTACATAAAGGGAATAAAGAGAAATGGAATTTAGAAACCAGAATAACCAAATGAGAGGTAGGAAGTATAATATATATCTTAGTGAAAGCAGAAAAATTTCTTGTCTTGGTACAAAAAAGCATTGGCTAGTGGATCTTTGCCTCAGTTTGGGCTGCTATGACAAAAAAAAACCCACAATAGACAGGGTAACTTGTAAACAACAGAAATTTATTTCTCATGGTTCTGGAAGCTGGGACATCCAAGATCAAAGTGCCAGTATACTTTGTGTCTGGTGAGACCCGCTTCCTAGTTTATAGATGGGGGGTTAGGGTTGCAGCATATACAATTTGGGGGGACATGAACACTCAGTCTATGGCAATTTTATTAAATAATTTATGGTTTTAAGACTTGAAAACATTATCCTTTGAAACAGCATGGAGGGACCTAGAGAGTATTATGCTAAGCGAAATAAGCCAGTCAGAGAAAGACAAGTATCACATGATCTCACTCATATGTGGAATCTAATGAACAAAATAAACGGATGAACAAAATAGATCCAGAGACATAGAAGCATAGAAGTTACAGTGGCCAGGAAACTAATATAGATCCTTTTTGTTCATTAAAAATACCTTGTTCACTTAAGCACAAAAAAACAAACAAACCACGACTTGAAAACAAATTTTATTGGGAAATTATCATCATTGAAGCCAGATGATATATTTGTGACAACATGATTGCAGAAAGTAATAGAGGAATATATGAGCTCAAAGCTTTTGGCTTAAAAAGTGAGTTGAAGGCTGTGGGACAATAATCGTGGGAGAAGGGGGTGGGGGACATGGGTTTCAGCATAGTCCTTGGTTAAAGGAAGGCATTTTACAGGACAGGACATGATTTTTAGGTAAAAAAAAAAAAAGTAGCAGGATGCCTTTGAGCTGCCGAAACGTGACGCAGCAAATGTGTAAGCAACATTCTGATGGTAGATAGGCAGATTGAGAAGTGATAGCATCGAAACTTCTGTCTGGGAAAAGAGTTTCCCTGAACTGCAGCCCCATTCCAGCCGATGTAAGTTCTGGAGAATACAGAGGAACATAGGGGAAAAAAAGAAGAGGACATGGCCTTGATACCAATCAGAAGCATACCTGTTGAACATGTAGAAAACAGATACTAGTAACCTTTAGGAGGAAAACTTAAAAACAACTTTGCAGTCCGGACCGTGTACTCTGTAGGTTTACATCGGGTGAATGAAAGAATGAATGAATTAAACAAGAGCATACACACAAAGGGAAAAAAATCTTCAAAGTGGTTTCATAAAAGGAGTTCAATGAATCCAGAGTATAATATGAAGTATAGTTCTTTCAAATAAGCAAATCTTTTCAGAATGCAGAACATAAAAATAAAACGATAAGGAAAGGAAGGAGAGACTGAAAAGGGAATGAAAATTTCAAGTGGATTCATACATATTCTGTGAATAAATTCTGGAAAAAGCTAAGTAAGTGGAAAATAGGTTTGGAAGAAGATGAGGAGAATATAAAATCCTGACAATGTAGGCACTGTTTTAGTTGAAAGTACTTTAACTTTTTAAAATATATATATTTTTATTTTTTTGTACTCCCCAGTGATCAGACATTACATAACTTAATCCATGATCATCCCAATAAATCCCACACCCCTATAGCAGCACGCCTAGTTATTAGAATATTGACTATATTCCCTATGCTGTACTTTACTTTCCCATGACTATTCTGTAACAACCAATTTGCACTTCTTAATCTCTCTTTTTTGCCCGAACCCCTCTCCCATCTGGCAACCAACAAAAAGTTCTCTATATCTATGTCTTCATTGCACCATATTTTACACCCAGCTACCACAATTGTAAATGACTCTTGAAACTTACTTTTGAGATCTTCTGAATTATAAGGAGAAAGACATTATTTAAAATTTGTTGATATATGTACATCTCAGTGAAGGGAGCTGGCAATGAGAAAACTAGAATTCTATTTGTGATAGTTTTAAAAAGTAGGCAGGGTTAGGTGAGCATGAAATAATCTTAAAAATTTTCCATCAAATGCAATAATGTTAAGATGTGTTACCATATTGATAAAAAAGGTAATAATGTTTAAAGTTTGAAAAAATATTAGAGAAAGTACTAACAATTTTAAAAGATGATATGGGAATTAAAGGAAAATGAAACCTAATGAATATTTGTGGAAATTTCAAGAAACTAAAAATGCTGGTGAACTTTAACTTACTCAACATGTAAGACTTAGGTCAAGGAAGATATGAGGGAGGAAAGAATAAAATCTGTGCAAGGGCCAACTGTGTAAAGGATGGGATGAATCATCATGAAGAGCTAAAACGGAGTTGAAAGGCTCCATTTCCAAGAAATCTGAGAAGAGATCACAGACCCTAGGAAGCAGGTGTGGTCCCTGCATAGTTGAGGAAGAAAGAAGATTGCACATGTGTTGCTGGTACCCTGGCCACCAAGTTGTCATGGTAACTCTAAGGAGGGATTATTATATAAAGTACTTTGCAATCCTGGATAAAAAGATGTTCAGAAAAGATGAGTCATTATATCTGAGCTTTCAGGGAAAAAATGGGAGAAAATAAAGAATTAAGTAGATTAGCAAATTTGATGTCAGCAGCTAGTTTTTAAATGATGCGATTATTATGTGATATTTCAGAGATGACTAATTAGTTGAAAATGAAACATTAGTGTTGATAAGACAGGGAGATCAGAATGGAAATACCTGAGAGAGTATCTTATTGCCCTGGAATGGGCTCCAGAGGGACATCCCTATGAAAAATGTTCAGATATTGGAATGCGAGTTTTAATCATCTCAGCTCGATTAGTACACCGTAAACTCAGGATCTACACTGGAGGTCATCAAGTAAGAAGCAAGCTCTGTGACAAAGCCAACGTCCCAGCAGAAGGAGCCCAGTGTGGTTCTGCTTTTAAAGTCTAGAGAAAAGTTATAGTCACTGAGTCTCACATTTAAAGTATTCATTTAAAAAGTTCTAGAATGTGGTACAAGTGCAAAGAGACATCTGCAAGCTGAGTCCAGCCACCAGTTTGCCATCTCTGTTCCAAGCTGAAAGCACTGGGGCCCTTCATCTCATAGGGTTTTATGCTGTGTTGTATTGATGACATGTAAGTACTTATTGTTAGAGCTAGCACACAGTGCAGGACTGGATCTTCCAGGCAAATGTCTGTTCTGATTGGTTGGTACGGAATACCATAGCAATAGTCTGATATTTTTCAATATTATTTTGCATATAATTAACACATTGATATATCTAATATGGTGCGTACTAATTAAAACGGAGCCATTTATTATTAATAAACAGGATGTCCCAAAAATGTATATACACTTTAACAGCTGATAGCTCAATTTGGAAAATAAAATATATTTTAATAAACACTGCCTTTATAATTCAAAGTGTGTGTATACATTTTTTGGGACACCCTGTATTACATGTTATAATTATGTTTCATCTATTAATTAATTACTGCTGATGACATTTAGCTTTATCCTGTATTAAACATCATACACAGAATTCCCAAGTAACCTGGATGCAGCGCTCAGGGTGTGGCGTGCTTTGGCAGAGTGGAGGCATTTGGCTGTACACTGAGGATCTGTCCTGAAGGCCAGGCGGTGTTCCTCAGGGGCCCAACAGGAGGCTCATCACACATCTGTCCTAATTTATTAAATTAGGGCTCTGGAAACAAAATGACAAAATATTTGGGTCAACAATAGAGCCATCATGCAGATGTTTTACTGAGCTCTGCTCGACTGTTTCACAATTTGTCACCATGGTTTACAGTCCTGACCCTACTTCTTTGCATGCTCATGACTTGGGCCCAGGCACATTTTGGATGTCAGTCATAGGGCAGCGAACCAGTGGATCCCTATGGCTTCCTCCTCCTCTAACATGTCATGATTTAATGAGCAGATGCTGTGGTTATCAGTGCCACAGCCAGATGGTTCTTGGTTCCTCTCACTGCGTTTCAGTTTAATAGCCGTGATGATGCTGGAGGTAGCTCCGGTGTGTAGAGTGTCCATCACATTCTCTCACCTGAATACATATATCTTTTTAACTCAACAGGTTAGATAGTGTTTCCACTCTAAAGGGAGGAAACTCAGAGTCCTGGGTGGGGGGGGGGGTGCGGGGGGGGGGGGGGGCAAAGCCACATTGCAGGGAAGGAATGCAGCGGGATCCAGATCCAGATCTGCCTCCCCTGGAGGCCTCCTGCTTTCCCCTGATCACGCTGCTCTCTCGGGGAATTGTAGGTTCTTCAGAGCAGAACTTCTAATAACTAATGGGACAAAGGAAAGGCTTCTTAAGGTGGAACCATCGCATACATCCTTATGCGTATTTCCCCACCTACCCTGCAATTTTCAATGATTTAAATTTGGGCTACATGTTTTGGAGAAGGTATGGACGTCTATAAAAAGTATTCTTTGGAGCTTTCAGAGTTTAAGATCTAGTCTTTAAACTGAGGCCTTGATGTAAGGGAAGGGATGTGGCCTTAAAACATATTTTGCTTGTTGATTCTATTAATTATTCAACTGCATGCATCAGGGAGTTCATGGAGGTGAAAAAGGTTGTTGTCTGCAAAATGCTGTGGATGGCGCTCTAAGCGGTTCCTAGCAATTAATGACACCTTTTTAGAAACATGTATCATTTCATTGATTGTTAGGACAAACCCATAATAGATTTTCAGGTTCTTCTAAATATTCATTTCCAGATAGCTGGGACCTTATCAGCTTCACTTCCCCATTCTAGGACTTAGAATAGGGACTGGCAATAGTAGGGGTTAAGTAGACATTTATTGTGTTCATAATGAGTGAGTGATTAACCAAACCAATTGTGCCAAAAAGTCCTGAAAGGTAGCCTGGATCTCAAAACGCTTGTTTTCTGGGACAAGTTCAGCCATTCAATAACTTTATAATATACTTATGTAAGATTTTGAAAGTTTTAACTATGCTTATTTAAAATTTTGCACTCACACACTATTTTTTTTTCCACAGAAAAGAGAAATGTAAAAGAAAAGCTTCACTTTGCTTTAGGGTTATGCATTGTCAGCACAGAGAAATAATGTGCGTAGCCCAGTACGCCCTCATCAGTTCTTGTGGGCTGGCCTATTGACGGTGGGAGGCACGGGGCACATAATTCTGACATCACCTATATCACATTTGCACAGCAAAGGCTACATTATATGCGGTTTCCCTTTAAACTGTGCAGGGTGTAGAGAAAAATCAACTTCCACCTTGTCCCAATGTTGCCAGTCATGTTTGTGTTGGCAATAAAGGGGGCTTAGGTCAGTGATCCTTGGTGCCAGGTAGCAGCCTCCCCTGGTTTCTTCCTCCTTCGTTTGTAGGGAAGTTTCACATGGTCAAACATCTGTGTGCATGATGCTGAGAGCTGTTGATGTGGGAGAGGGAGCATGCAGTGGAGGTTGGAAGAGATGAGAGCACAGGGAGACAGGTGCAGCACCTGCCATGCCTACAGCTGAGATGAGCAACCACACACGTGCTCAGCATGTCCAGGGATCTCTCTGTAAGTTGAGGCATTTCTTAGAAAGAAGCACGTGATTGACATTCCGAGTCTGGAGAGTGTTTTTGTTGCAAAAAAATGTGAAGTCCAATGTGTTTTGTGAGATGCCTTTTCAGAAAAGGCAGAGTTAGCGTTCTACGTTCCTCATGTGTTTCGCACAGGATATCTATTTCAGGTTCATGCTGGTTTTCCCCTGCCCCAACCCCAAATCAGCCTTCCTCCTAAGTGTTCTGGCTTCCCGCATGGGAGGACAGTGTTTAGAAGCCAAGTTATGGGAGCTAGGTGTGCATAATGCTACTGTGATGTCATTGCGTCTAGACTTCCTAACGGTGCAGTTCATTGTCACTGTTAGTGAAATGGACATCTCCGAAAAGGGCAAAATTTTAGCAATGTCACCTGCCATGTCATGTGGCTCCAAGGGAGGCTGTGTGGAGAGGTGGAAACAACAGGACTTGGATGTCCGAGAAACCTGGACTCGCATCTCACCCACCCTGTGCCTCAGTTTCTTCCCGTATAAAATGGAGCCATTAAATGACCCTACCACAGTTGTCGTGAAAGCTGGATGAGGCCCTGGCTGGGTAGCTCAGTTGGTTAGAGTGTTGCCCAGATAAGCCAAAATTGTGGGTTCTATCCCCGGTCAGGGCACATAAAAGAAACAACCAATGAATGCATAAATAAGTAGAGTAATAAATCGATGTTTCTATCCCCCTTCCTCTATCTCTCCAAAAATCAATCAATCAAATAAAATAAAAATAAAAGAAGCTGTATGAGATAATACAGCTCTCCTTTCCTGACCTGTGTGTATGATAGCCTTGGATGATTTCTGGCAAGGTTGATGCTTCTATCATTGTTTTGTCAGTTTTGATAATATCTTCTTAGTTATTCCATGTTATTTCACATGATTTTTCCCCCTGTTAATCTGATGAGGAAATTGGAGGAAAATTGCAGTTATTAATTAAAAAAGAACTTTAAAGAGGAATCCCTAATGTACTCTGAGTGGATGGCCTGACCATCACAGATCAGTTTCTGGTGGGTTAATCTTCCTATTGCTTCTCTATCTGTGCTTTCTCTGTAAAGAGGAGGCACCAATTTCAGCTCCCAAGCTGCTCTGACCTGCCTTTGTTGTAGCTTCAAAGTCTCTCTCGTCATCCAGGTGAACTGCGGCCACATCTGACTGATCTGAGTCAAATATTTCAAACCTAAGCCAGCCAGCAGCTGTGTGGGGAGGGTGGGAAAGAGGAATGCTATTGTCCTTTCGCAGGTCTGGTTTCATTTTGGCATCTCCTAGAATTAGGTCACAACCACTGCAGCTGTCAGAGCATTTACATGCTTCTGGCTTCACGGTGCCCAGTGTCCTGCTGCCATTTTAGCTATTTACCAATCTTGTGAGGCATAAGGATCCATTCCCCCAGCTGAGCAGCCTGGGGCGATCCTGTTTTTCTGTTTGGTTTGGACCTTGAAATATGATCTTCACAGTGTAATCACTCACTCCAGAAACTCCCACAAAGGGCCCTCAGGTTAGTGTCCTCTGGCTAAGTCGATTGGGCCTCTCTTCTTCGGCCTGTGGTTAGCGAAGACCTGCACTGCAGGGCTCAGGGCCGCCATTGCACGCCTGTCCCACCAGCTGTCGCGATGATGACCAGTGATGATAGAGGTGGCCCGCCCTCATGAGTTCGGTTCAAGGAGACATGGCTGATGTCTAGTGAGCTCCGGAAGCTGCCTTTACTTTTATGCTTTCTTAATAGTTTCTGACACTGATTGTTATAAATATATGAAATAAGGTAACTAACTGATCTGATCATCATTCCAAATGTCCTTCATTTCCCAGTTTCTGTATTCATTTAATGCCTATGAAACATAGGTCCAACCTGTCAGCATTTTTCAAAATACTTTTATGTCAGTTTATAGTGTAGCAGGAACTATGCTACAGAAAAAAATATAGGCACTCCTGATTTTATAAATGTGTTTAGTTTGGTTATCCTAGTTTTCTATATTAATAAATTATCCCATAAACATGTTTTTTTTAAGCATGTGATTTGCACACTGGAGGATAGAAAAGTCTTATTTTTTCTGACATCAGGAAATGAGTTCTTTCCTTGGCTATGAGCTAATGCTCTGATGCTTTCTTAAGGTGCTATAATAATTTTTAAAATTTTAGCCATCAGCGTATTTTGTAAAATAGGTTATGCACAACCCTTTCTTAAGGGAGCACAGTGTCTGTATAATTGAACCTTTTCTAAATGGCTGAGGGTCGTCTGGTTAAGACTCGCCATCACTGTGCTCTGGGAGGTGTTCGGTGATGGCCAGAGGGGCATCGAGGTGTGTGAAGATGTGGCCTCTACACCCAGTGACTTCCCACTGCTGGGCCCCTGAAGGCCATGGCTCTGTTTCTCCTCCTTTGAGGTCACTTCCCATTCCACACTGCTTCAAACAAGCTCCATCCTCCTTGCTTTAACCTGCCCTCTATTGGAAGATTAGCGAAAGAAAAAGGAAGATTCGTTGGGTCTACCATGTGCCAGCTGCATTTTCAGTAAGTCCTTTCACAATTATCTTAAGAAGTAGGGATTATTCCCATATTCACGGACAAGAGTGCTGAAGTTCAGAGAGGTTAAGCTACTCGGCCAGTTGTGCACAGCCAATATTTAACTGAGTGTGAAATTCAAAATCTTTTTTTTTTTTTGCTTGCCAAATCACACTAAAATCCTCTGGGAAAGCCAAGTGACTATCATTCTTTAACTCAACAAGTTTTCGTTAAGCACTCACCTGACTAGGCAAGGATGGCCTTTTCCTTCCTAAAGAGATCTGGTTATGCCAAGTCTTTCTCTGTCTATCCCTCTGTCCCGCCTCTCTTCATCCAAACAGTTCCTGCCATCTTTCCATCCTGTGTCAAGTCCAAGTTCCTAAGTCTGGCCTCGAGGCTCTCGAAGGCTCATGAAAGCACTGGAGAGAGGCATCTGTAGGTCATCTTTCCTGTCCTGTGCAGGTGTGGCAGTGCCTTCTGCTCTCCAGGCAGATGTCTGTATGTTCATAGAGGCCGGCCACCGTGACTTATAGTGGGCATTTAGTCATGGCTTATTGAACCTTTTCCCTGGAATCAGATGCATGACGTTGTGACAACTGTATTTAGTTGTTTTGTTCTCTTGGTTTTGGCATCTGTGTTCCAGGTGCTGATCATGTGTCAAGTCTAAGGCATGACGGCATTGTTCTATAAAAGATCTCTAAGGAGCTTGGAGCTCTGACCTACTACGCATCAGCCTAGATGTTTTATAGGACTATGTGTTTACCCGTGAAACAGCTATTAGGTTCCTTATTCTGAAGCAATTCCAGTGCTATGCTTTGGGGCAGTGATGGCGAACCTTTTGAGCTCGGCATGTCAGCATTTTGAAAAACCCTAACTTAACTCTAGTGCCGTGTCACATATAGAAATTTTTTGATATTTGCAACCATAGTAAAACAAAGACTTATATTTTTGATATTTATTTTATATATTTAAATGCCATTTAACAAAGAAAAATCAACCAAAAAAATGAGTTCACGTGTCACCTCTGACACGCGTGTCATAGGTTTGCCATCACTGCTTTGGGAAACCCTTGAAGTCTTAAAATCCAGAAATATTGCAGACGACATCATTGTCATTATTCATGCCTTGCTGAAGTTCCGTTTACTTCCAACCCTGTAGTTTCCTTTGTCTAAGTGCTTTTTCAATGTGTGTCACTGCAAACCTGGAGAGCAAGGAGCCAGCACCCCCCCCCCCCTTCCCATGTGTGGGGGAGCCTGCAGAGTGATAAGGACTGCTGAAGAGAAAGCTGGCTGCAGGTGGCTGGCCCTGGGAGCACAGAGATGCTTTGGCAAGATTCCTCAGGCTCTTCTGTTTCCCAACCATGCACATGGCATCTGTGCCCGGGGCAGCCCTCAGATTAGAGCTGTATAATTCAGGGTGTGTCCAAGAAAACCACATCCGTCTTTATGTTGTGGGTGTCATCCAAGGCGGGATACTCCCGTTATACTGGGAATCCTTAATGCCCCGAGTAACCCTCTTTCCCAAGTCTTTCCTCTGTCCTCCTTCGAGGTGCTGAAGTGTGAGTGGTCCATCAGCCGTGTCACAGCAAGCACCATCAGGCAGGGCTGCTCCTTCCTCGCACTCTGCACCCACCTCCAGGCCTGACAAGCCAGGACAGAGGAGGTCTGCACGTTGTCTGCCCTTGACATTGCCAGTGGGGATGGCAGGGGAGCCACCGTACCCGCTGGGTGACTGGAAATCCTTTCTCCTAAGGGCGCACTGTGTCATGTGTGGCCTCGCTGTGAGGTTTTCTTTGTGGCCGATCCTTAGCTGCTCCAAACGGCTTGCTGTATGTTTGGTCCAGGCTGCTGTCCCCAGGGGAATGCAACTCAGCTGCCTCACACCCAATTAAAAATTTTGCTTTCCATTCCAATTTCCATTCCAATTTTCTAATGTTTCTTTATCTAGCTTTAAAAACGTTGTTTTTTTTTTAAAAAAGTACAGTGAATACTTTCCAACTGGATTCATTACTTACTTACATTTTGCCCCACTTGTGATTTCTCCCTTCCACAGTGTTATAATTACGTTTTTCCCAGCCATTTGAGCGTAAGTTGTTGAAGTTATTGCCTTTAGCCCGAAACACGTCAGCCTTATATCCAAAAATAAGGATATCTTTTCACTAAATGTAACATATTTATGGAAGTCAGGAAATGGAACATTGTTATGATTCTATATCCGAAATACTGTTTATTTTAAAATTTTGTTGATTAGCCAAAATCCTTTCTAGTGTATTTCCCAGTGCCAGCGTCCCGTCCAGGGTGGTATGTGCATTTCATCGCTACGTTGGCCGGTCTTCCTGGAGGCCGCCAGGCATTTTCTCACCCGCACCCAGCTCGGGGGCCACATCTCCATCGGCATGACTCCAAGGCTGGGGCGGAGGATGCTGGGGTTGGAGGCCTTGTCTTGCTTCCCACACAGTACGATTCAAGCTGACAGTGATGGCCCCGCTCAGGAAGCTGGTCGTGACATGTCCATCTCACAGCGGAGAGGAAGTTGACTTGACATCTCTCTAAGTGCTTGAGCGGTTGCCCGGAGCTTGATGCTATGTGGATGCTGCATTCTGTCAGCTCGTTGCCAGACTTTGCCGCTGAAACCGCTGAATTGGGGAATAGCTTTTAGCCCTTTATCTCGGTGGCGATCTTTTGCTGTGTAGGATTTCCCGGGTGCAGGCCAGCGCATGACTTCATTCTTCAGGGTATGCAGGCATCCCTACTCTGGCTGCCAGCTCAGTCCGTGCTTGCTGTGTAACGGCTGGGAACTGTCACCATAGGCATCTATTCCTCCATGTGCTGGGCATCCGTGACTAACTCAGGAACAACACCGACAGATGGGTGTGCACCACGCTCTTCCTGCCCCCCAAGGGTCACCCTGATGGGCATGTCGGTTTCTGGATTGGTCCTCAGGAATTCCTGTAAAGACTACTGAGCCTGGTGTTCAGTCTAAATCTGTTCCTCTGATGATGAGGAATGGCCCTGACTGAAATTGAATTAAAATGACTGGCTCAAGTGTCGTCTTTGGGCAGCTCCCAGAAGCTAAGACTTGCCTACAGGATACAGTACTGCAGGAATGCAAACAGTAATTCAGAAAATAAATCTACTTGTTCACTGTATTTCTTCACAGAATGTGCAAGGAGGTAGAGACTACTGAGGGGTCTCTACCTGATTCCACGTTCCTGAAAGCTAGCGATGGTGCCATGTCACCGTTGTAGCCAGTGGTCAGCTTTGTTAGGCCCATTGGCTGAGTGTGCCCTTATCAGAATAGGCTGCACTTTTGTTTTTTTGCTTTCTTGTAGTTTTTATGCTAAAAAGCTTTAAAATAAAATTGAAATCAAACTGTGTAAACATCTTTTTAGCCTTCTTTCTTCACCTAACAATATGTCATGAGTATGTTATCAGATTTAGAAATTTTTCTCAATTAGTCCATTTCATTTTTATGACACATTTAGGATGACTCTAGTCTTTTTTTTTTTAAATCATTATTACTTGTCATTCATATGGACTGAGTCGAAGGGCATCCACTATATACATGCACATTGCCAATTTGCTCTAAAATATAATGTTTTCAAGCATTTGCAAGATTAATATGTAGTTTTCTAATATTATTTTTGCACTTTCTTTCAATGTCAAACTCTGATCTGATTGTGTGTGGTGCTTACATGTCGGTTTCTTTGATCCTTTGTGAAAGTATAGATGTGGGTCATTTCTGAGCTAACAGTACAAGCTGTAACTGTATACAATGTTAGCTAAGGACGGGGCACTCTCTTACTATGGGAACTGTGGCTTACCTCCTTGATCCTTTTGCTTTGGACTTCTTTGATAGCCTTATTTAGAACACATCCCAGGCCTTTCTGGCTTTGTTGATGTACGCAACTGGCCTGTGTAGGAGAATTATGAAATTTGCACATGGGAAAAAAAAAATCAGATTTTTATTGCAGTTGACTCTTCCCTCTTTCATCTTTTTGTGATTTCCTACCTTCCTACCTTTCTTTCTTTATCCTGCCCTTCATCTCACTGAAGGAAATGAGGTCATGCTTCACTTGGCTCCCAGATTGCTTACATTTGAACTTGCATTTGGAGCTTAGCTGAGACCTGAGAAGGACATGCAAAGTTATCTGAATCCTCAAGGTTGAGGGTGAGACCATGTTGTCAAACCCAGTGCCTCTACAGAGTGCCTGGCATTCTAACACACCCTGGTTTTTAGTATCAGATTAGGAGGTAAAGGAAAATCTGTTAAAACAAAGTACGATACAGTAGGAAAAGTGTCAAAAGAACATCCAAGAACTCAAGAGGCCTTGGTCCCTGAGCTTATCTGGTCTGGGGCCAGTGGCCCTGTTAGCTCATAGCTCTAGAGCAGCGGTTCTCAACCTGTGGGTCACGACCCCTTTGGGGGTCGAACGACCCTTTCACAGGGGTCGCCTAAATACATCCTGCATATCAGATATTTACATTACGATTCATAACAGTAGCAAAATTACACTTATGAAGTAGCAATGAAAATAATTTTATGGTTGGGGGTCACCACAACATGAGGAACTGTATTAAAGGGTCGCAGCATTAGGAAGTTTGAGAACCACTGCTCTAGAGGATATTTTCCCCCCACTCCCCTCAAATGCCTGAGTAATGGGATGCCGGGGCGGGGGCGGGGGAAGAGGGGAAAGAGAGGGAGAGACTTATATTAATACATTTGAGTCAGTGGACCAAAGTAGTATGTGAAGACAGTTTACTTTCTAAAAAAATGAATTATTTTTGGACTTAAAGAATTAATTTATGGGACTAGAATTGCTCTTTCTTGATTTATTCAGAAAAGGGAGGCATGACGGTGCATCTGTCAAAATACATTATTTTAACCTTTTACTTCTTTCTCCTCCCTCCCCTCCCTCCTCTTCCCCTACCCTCAATCTGTCCCTCTGAGGAGTTATCAGAAACTTGTATTTGGATCTGGGCTGCAAGGGGGTAAAGAGGGATAGTTGCTAAGTTTTCAGTTTTCAGCAGGGGCCTGTGCAGCCTGGGCAGTTGACTGAGTTAATTCCAGAGGATAGAATTAATGATTCTCCCGGGAACAGCAAACATGTTCCTGAGAGCTGAGTGCTTACATTTATGGTTTGCAACTCCTTCAAAGTTTAGTCTATGTTCTTCCCATGAATAAGGACTACAGTCTGTGGGCCTTTGACCTCAGAAACTAATTAACCCAGACTCGTGAGAAGTGTGGATTGAATGCCAACTCAGCCCTTGTACTGAATTCCTGATTTGGAAGAGGGTGGGGGACACGGCCTGGGGCATCTGTTGGGAAAGTTGTCTTATTTAAAGTGCATGCTGGGAATACAGCTGCTGCCCTGCATTACTGCCAAACAGCTCTCGGGATGAGGATGTTCTGAACTTTGTCTTTTGATACAACTTTTACAGATGTTTGGGCTCTGAAAAAAAAAATCTGGCCTACTTATTTCTTTGTTGAAGAATAGTAAACATTTAAATTTAATTTTGGATTTTTTTTAAGATTCATAGTTAGATGTTATTTTTACTTGGTGCTAATGTACATAACCCAAGCTTACATTTCTGTACAATTCATAAAATAACCCTAATAAGTGTTTGCAAGAAATGATCTTCAAACAATACACCATTTCAACTATTTACATTTTCATTAATTATGCAATTGGTGAAATTTTTATTATCCCACACATGAGGTAAAATTAGTTTTTCATTCATTAGAAAAATAACATAAACTCCATTTTGATGATAATACAAAACTTGCTCATTTTTAATGCAGGTTTCAAAGTAGGTTTGTAAGGGGGAGATGTTCAATTTCCCTTAATGATCTGCTTTGTACTTGTTGTTGGGAATGATTGGGTGATTTCCCAGTACTTACTGATTGCATAGTACTCTCTAGTTTCTCATCGGAACTTAAGTTCCCAATTGCAAAGTGCTAGATGAAGTATAATATCATTCCATAAAGGGTCCAGATGGTTTTCTCTCTGTCTTGGAGTAGAGAAGGATATACCGTGTATTTTTTTTTACTCAATTTTCACTGAATGCTTTACACATTATATCCATAAAGGATATATCTTTCTTCTGGAAGGTTGAAGAGCTGGTAGGGTTGAGCCAGCTAGAGCTATCTGCTGGGGAGAAGTTTGAGTCATTTAATTGAAATTCAGATTCATAATTTTGAGTGCAGAACTCTGGCCCGCCACTCTCCACTCTGAGGAGCTCCTTATGCTCATGAAGTCTGTGGAGCAAAAAATGTTGATTGGTTCTTTGCAACACTCGAAATGAAGTAAAGATTTTATATCCTATTCCTTGAGAGGGGAAAATCATTAGGATTGAGTGGAAAATTTAGTAGGGCAGTAGATCAAGACAGCTTGGAAATATAGACCCTTAACCTGGAAATTCCAGGTAGGTGCTATTCATCAGTGCAGCTGAATCAGGAGACATGTGTTTCCCCTGAAAATGTTTTGTTTATACTTCCCTTCCCATTGTCTGAACTCCAAACCCTGTGCACCGTATTTCCTCTCAGTACAGTGGCATGATTATGGGATGGAAAGCGTCTCAGAGGTTGTTGATTTCTGTGTAATTTTGTCCAAATAAAGGCTAGAATTCAGAGTGAGAAGGAGAGATGAATATGAAGATTTTAAAATGCACACATTTTTGGATGTACTATAAGTAAATATACATCAACTTGTATATTGGATAGTTTAGTTATCACTAACCTGGAGGGGGGCAAGCATGTTTTGAAGTCAGCTTCATACTGTCATCTATTGGGAGGGTTGATGGTTCAAGACCTTCGTAGAGGCAGCTTATTGTGGAAAGAGCCAGGACTTTGGGATCAGGCCACCGTGTAGTTGTGCAGTTCTTATCCCCTCCACTTCGTGGCTGGTGAT
This sequence comes from Myotis lucifugus, assembly GCF_000147115.1. Lineage (NCBI taxonomy): Eukaryota > Metazoa > Chordata > Mammalia > Chiroptera > Vespertilionidae > Myotis > Myotis lucifugus. Next base: position 2,018,826 of record NW_005871081.1, read on the forward strand.
GCTGGGCTCTCCAGATCTGTGGAACTGGAGCACCTTTCGTGGTTTGGTGATGATTAAATGAGAACCTGTTTCTAAAGTTCATATTAGGTGCTCAAAAAAAACAACATTGGCTCCTTTCCCTTCCTCCTCCCATATAGGTTCAAAGACAACACACTCCATTTTATTGAAATTTGGTGTAGAACCACATGCAGGCGGAATGGAGGGGGGAGCCATGAGCTCCTGTGTGTTTTTGAAATTCTTTACCAGGACTCTGTGTGTTCTGGCTTCTCACTTGTTCACAGCTGGAATGTGGAGCCCGTTCTGCCCTGTGGACTCACTGTGTGGTGGTCTTGCATGAGTCATCTCACTGTCACCCTTGAGATAGTCAGTATGTCCTTGCGTGGCTCTGGCCTCCTTAGATGTCTTGTTCAGATGCGTGCTGAAGTTCCTGCTACGTGACAGGCACTGGACAGGGCACTAGGCATGAAAATAGGAAGAAATGTGTGTATTGTTAGGAGACAATGTCTGGCCAAGGGCCCAAATGCCTCTGCACTGATTTCCCTCACGCCCTCTGTCTTTGTGTGGCGAATCTCATAGGGAGTGGTAACGCAGTTTTCAAACAAAGTTTCTCACAGTGATGACACTCCAGCCAGATGCCAGGGTCAGTCCCCGCTGATGCAAATCCCTGATGTGTGCCTAAATGTCTTAGTATCCCCTTTGGGTGGATTCCCTTGGGGACAGTGGATAGCAGTGCTTTCTAGGAGTGATTTAAATAGAGCTATCTCTCTGCATGTTGTGTCTTCCTTCTTGGTTTATGAAAATTGAGCCTTAAATACATTTTGAGGAATTTGAGGAGATACTTGATTCAAAGGCTAGGGCATTCTTGGGCTGCTGGAGAGTCAAAGAAGTACTTAGGCTTTCTTTTCCTAAATATAATAAATGTATGCATGCATATAAGCATAACCAATGGACACAAGACACTGGGGGATAGGGGAGGCCAGGGGAAGGTCAAGGGGAGAAAAAAAAAGGAGACATATGTAATACTCTTTGTAATACTTAAAGCAATAAAACAAAATTAAAAAAAAGAAATGATGCTGTACACCTTAACTTTATGCAGTGATTGATGTATGTCAATTCTCTCTCTCTCTCTCTCTCTCTCTCTCTCTCTCTCTCTCTCTCTCTCACACACACACACACACACACACACAAATGGTAGTGCTACAGGAGAATGTAGCCACAGTAAGTAAGGAGGGCCCCAAATCTGGTAGGTGGAAAGGGAGCAAACATCAACAGTTTTTTTCAGAGAATCCAAAATTAGAACCCAACAGCAAAGCACTTGGTTGCCAGTTTTTAGAGAAGGCAGCCCATTCTGTAGGAATGGAGGAAGGCTTATGTGAGCAGAGAAATCTCTGGTGGGTTCATCTCTCCCTCCCAAGGATGACAGGCTGTCTCTTTTGATTGGCATGAATCTCCAGCAAGAATGCTATTCGGAGAGCATTGAGGCTTTAAGGAGAGTTAGCAGAGTTTTTGAAGAAAACTTTTTTTTAAAAACCTTTTTCTTATTGTGGTAAAATATACATAATTTACAACTTGCCATTTTAACCATTGTTAAATGTACAGTTCAGCACCTTGAAGCACGTTCATAGCCATCACCACCATCCATCTCCAGAACTCTTCATTTCCTCCCACTGAAACCATGCTCATTAAACAGAGCAATGCTAACTCTTCATGTCAGTCTGAGACCCATGAACTCCACACTTAGCTCTAGGAGAGTAGGAAAGAGGATATTGTCTTGTAGTCTCTGTGGTGATACCTGGTCTTTGTTAAATGATAGCACTAAGGATGTAGGAGCTCGGTAAGTGATGGGCCCATCCTCTGTAGTGGTAACAAGGGGTGGGGGTGCAGAGGTGGTGGTGGCATGGAACAGAAGGGTAGTCCCCAGCTTCAGAGATCAGGATAGAGATTTAAGATTGGGCTGCATGGTGACATAGTCTCTCAAGGGCAGCAACATTCAGAGGAACTGGCAACAGCTGCACATCTCACACATGGAGAAAAAGGAGCTGCCTGGGAGTGTGATATTTTGGTCAATGGTCCTACCTGGGCAATGCATGTCAGTTGACAGTAGTCGACCTCTAATTTCTGTGCTCATGACATCAAAAGAATTCAAGAAGAATGCTTGACTCATTTCAATTTAAAATTGTAACATTTTCTCACGTTCTCAACACATTCTTAACAAGAAACTTATTTTTACTTTTTTTATGGACCAAAGCATTTGAAAACCATTCACAGATGACCGGACAGTGAGTTTTTCCTCTTCTTGGTGCAATGAACTGTTTCAGTAAAGATTTGCTCTGGTTTTCAAAGGAGGAAGGCCTGTGTTATGTCAGTTTCCTGTCTAGTCAACAGAGTAAAACAAAAGAGGAGAGATGGACCGCTTGATTCCTTCAACTCCTTAGGCTAAAATAAGATTTCCCTTCATGTGTTTTGCTCCACCTAGATTTTGTGGACAAGCCTTTTTAGAAAAGCATTATTGTTGATGGAATACTTTCAAACAACTTGTTTTAGATTTGCACAAAGTTTAGAATAAACATGTTGTGTCAGACTACAGAGTGAATCATGGGGTTGGTCACCGATGGAACCACCTAATTAGGGCCAATTTGCTAAAAAACAATATAAATTAATTATGATTGGGTGGATGGAGGAGGAGGAAATGATGGTTTGTCAAAGAAAAATAAAGGCTGGAGAGGATTGCCTTAAAAAGGTAAAATACACAAATTAACGAGATGGAAAATCCCCAATTATGTGTGGTTCTGAAAGTTCAGTAAAGTGCACACAGCAGAAATCACCCCAGGGCCAGAGGGAAATGACAGAACCCGCAGTGGGCCCTGGCACCCAGATGTCATGCTGAGGACTTTGACATAGTGCAGTGTGCTCTGGGCTGCTCAGTATTGCTAGTTAATGTGAACCAGTAGTTCACCTGTGAACCAATAGATCAAGGCTGCATATACCCTATGTGTATTTTTCATTTTTAACGCTATGAAATGCATCTACCACTAAAACTATACTGAAAATAAGTTAATTTTTACATTTTTAAAGATTTAATGATAGTGAATTTTAAAAAGAATATATGTAATATATATTAAAACCATAGTGTTATTATTATTATTTTTTGGTATGGTAAGATTATCAAAAGCTCCAGTTAAATCTAAATTGAAATCTATGGCTGAGAAGCTAGTATTTTTAAAAATTAATTTATCAACTTGTTTTGCCTATTTTTATTTGTTGGATACTAGTAAAAAGGTGTTACGCTGTAATCCACTCAACCAGTCTTCTACTTCATATGCAAAGACAAGTTGTGGTTGAATAATTGTGCAGCCTGAGTAAATTTAACCTTTGAGGAAACACAACCTATACTATGAATTCACTTCTTGTCAGTCTTTTTAAAGATATGTGGAGGTAAGACTATGGAAGGAATTTTCAATCTATAGCACTCTATCTATTCAAAATACATTTCATTCAGATGGTTGTGGATTGGATTCTGTTAACTTTAAGTACATTTCAATCACATACCTTTTAATTTAATTTAGCATATGTAGTAAGGGATACACTTCTGTTAGTCTCCAGTTTAGACCTCATTCATTGTCTTAGTTGCTGTATCACAGGACCTAACACATAATAAGCCATCAATCAATCTTAATCACGTAGGTGAAAACCCTTATAGTTATTCTCTGAGTAGCCTAATCAAAACAATAACTCAATTTCTTTTATTGGCAGAAACAACTGGATTTATCTGATTTCAAAAGAAATATATATTTCTAAGTTGAGGGTGATGTAGAAGTACACTGTGAATTGATGAAAAAGGTGAATAAGTGGTTTCAATAATTTGCCTATCATAAAGGAATATTTTCAGGTATATACACACAGAGACATGCACAGAGACATATAAAGCCTATACTTCTCTGTGAAAGTAGGATCAATAGCAAGCACAAAGTTTATATTACAAACAGTAATAGACTACAAATATATGGTTGGCCTGGACATATTGCAATTTCTGTGTTAATTAGGATGCTATTGATTTTTAAAAAATAAATGTATTGGGGTAACATTAGTTAATAACATAGGTTTTAGGTATGTATGGTATTGATTCTTTACATGAGATTAATTTATGACCCCAAATCCCTTTAATAATTCAAGACAACAGTGACTGTGGCCACACAGGAGAGATTAGTGTTGGAATCTAATAACTAGGAACAAGTAAAGAAAAAGCAATTCAAAACAATGGCGTTATCACCTGGTATTGTATCTGCAAGTCATAAAGTGAATTGGAAGTGGAGGTCATTTTTACCATCTTGTCAAATCAGCTATTTTAACCCAAAGAAAAATTTATGCTGATGCTCTTAACTGTCAGGTATTGTATTTACAGAGGAAAAAAAATTAACCAATCATCATGAATTTGATTGCATCATTATTATTGTAATATCCTAAGGATTTTATTTTTCATGTAATGTCTGGCCAGGTTCTCCTTTTGAATAGATGTATTAGCTTTTGGATCATTCATATTTAATTTCTTTCAAGAGCTGGTTTAGCTCATTGCTTTTGGGGTGTCTTTCCCATATTCTATGCAGATAATTCCCTCTCAGTTCATTTGCTTTTGTTCTTGTTAGTTTCCCCTCTTGAGTAATGCCTTGTTCCCTCAAATGCAGAAATAATAATGGACTGTTCTAAAAATAAACCTTTACTTAGAGATTAACATAGAAATTTGAACTTTAGTATTGACATTTTATAGCAAAGACATTAAAGGTTTTCAAAGAGGATTAGCTGCCTGTCAGCATAAAAGATGATCATGAAAATGTGAAAATATAGTTATTAATAGCACAAATATGGTTTCTCTTTCCAGTGAGATAAATGACACCAGAAAGTATTTGTTTTGAACTGTGTTCACTATTTCACCCTGACTCAACATGGATTGTGTTTAATTAAAAATTCACTGTAAGTGATAGCAAAAGGCTTTCTAAAATTTTTTTAGATGTTAACATGCTTAATATAAGTGCTTTGTCATTAGAAAAAATATTTTTATTTCCACAAATCTTCTAAAACTGTTGTATCGTATACGAAGTATGTAATGGGGAAATACTAGTAAGTATCTAATGAATGTGAGAAAATAAAGTAGGGCTGTGTGTATGTCATTCAAATCAAAGGACCAGGGAAATGGAATGAGTTATATTGTCCATATTTTATTTATTTTATATTTATTTTTCTAATACATTATGAATGACTTAATTCTGATATATATATATATATATAAATATATAAATATATATATTTATATATATATATATATATATATATATATATATATATATATATAAATTATCATGGAAAAGATAAGAAGGTTTTTACAAGTTGTAAGACATGTTGATATACATATGTAGTATTACATTTGTCAAGGGATTAGACCAGCGATTTTCAACCTTTTTCATCTCATGGCACACATAAACTAATTACTAAAATTATGCAGCACACCAAAAAGTATATTTTTGCTGATCTGGCAAAAAAAGTATAATTTTGATTCATTCACACCAGACAGCTCTTGTTATGCTGACAGTTGTTATTTTAAAATTTGATAATCTAAGGGAAAAGAGGACAGTGCTCCTAGTCAGGTATTGCATGTTTTAAAAATTCTTGTGGCATACCTGTTAAAAATCACTGGATTAGACCATTTGGTTTCAACAACTTACGGCTTGAATTTTTTTTAAGTTTTAAGAGTAGGGCTCTCTCTGCTCGGGAATATAGTGGGGAAGTGTGGTTTGAAAATGATGACTTTCACAAGAACCTCAGAGGTATCTCGTGGCATCATCTCACACCCACAGTGTGAATACCACAGCGTGTCATTGGGAAACCACGGCTTTGACCAGCAAAAGTTCAACTTCCTTCTGTGGTTTACCCCATTTTTTTTCTTCTTTAGCCATAAGTGTAGTACTTGTGTTTTTAGGTAGGTTATTTGAAAGCACCACTTATGGCTTGCAAAGTAGCATTCTGGATCCACCATCCATTATCTTCCATAAAGGCTCGGTGAACTTGTTGAAGGTTTTAGTTGTGGCCCTGCTGGAGGAGGTCACATCGAAATCTCCCAGAGGGTCTTTGACCTTCTGTCGAGTGCAGAGCGGCATTGCCACACTGCCTTTCGGAGTATTCGTTACTCCACAGAGTTTATTACGTGAAATTTCATTCCATGAAATGTTTTTACATTTTGCTTGAGTTTTCAAACTTGGTTTTAAAGATTAAAGCAAGTCATGTTATCCTTGGTGGGGAGGGATAGTGTGTGTCTGATGTTTCCCAAAAGCGATTCCTCTGAGTTTGAAGAACTGTACTGCAGCATTTTAGAATCTGTCATTTATAAAGAGGGCAGGTCCTGCCACTTATTTTTGAAAAGTGTCTTTACAAATGAGTCTGGTATTTGAGACGAAGTGCAGGTATGAAAATTACACTTTAGCTTCATTCTGACTGGCTGGGATTGGCCTAAACATGCATATTTTTCTGAAACATGTCCCATATCTGACAAGAAAGGTGAACTGCTGTGATTGCTATCATAACAGGATAGTGTATAGTCTCTGTGCAATGCAAGTAGCAGCAAATTAACCAATATTATAATGTACTTGTTTGATGCATAGTGCGTGGTTAGATTCTATCCAACAAGAAAGAATATCCATTTTACTCTCCTTGGTACTGAAAATATTCTATGTCTTTCCCCATCTTGGAGCATGGTGTCTAGCTGTGTTAGAGTGGCATGCAAACCCTTCATCATATGGCTGAAATCAGCGTTTTCCTCTGCACCAGTATATGTTCCTATGATTCAGTCCTCTGGAGATTGCTCAGTATTTCTCAATCCTCTGTACCTCCCATCTCCATATTGGTTCACACTACTTCCTCCCTCTGAGATGCCTATGTTTGCCATCCCAGGCTCTGACATCTCACCCAGAGTTCAGGGTTCCATGCACCTGCCACCTCTATGAAGTATATGAAGTGTCTGGCCAGTCTCTGACATGGTGTGGTTACGAAATCAAATGCTCATTCTCTTCTTCCATCTTTATCCCTTTCTCTCAGTGTATTATCCCAGACCAAAATAATTTTTCCTTCTTCAGCACCTTGCATTTTTATAGCAGCAGTAATAATCATCCTCCCAAGTTATTCAGTTTTACAGCTATTTTTCTCCTCCTAGGCTAAAATGTGCCTGCAGGAAGAGACCATGTCTTATTCATGGCCCCTCCCGTCACCTAGGACAGTACGTGAACATCGAGCAAGTTTATGTTCAGGTCAATAGCTCTAGTTGAACATTTCATGGGGGAGGAGGTTGAAATGATTGGCTGAAATGAAGTTTGGGGATTGTCTGCTGGATTAACAATATTTCTTGCACAAGGATTTATATTATTTCTTGTATCGATGAATATAATCATGACTTAAGTAAAGTTTGAAGAATGTGAAATACACAGCGTGACATTGGAATAAAAATCTTCACATGACTCAAAAACAGTTTAATTAAACCAGTGGTAACAAAATCACCACTTTTTTTTCTGAAACAATATTTTAAATCAGTACTTTCTCCCAAGATTAGCAACATCCCCAACCTCCCCTGTTACTTCCGTTTGGAAAATGTTTTTGGCTCTGTCCTGACTACTGGCAGTGATCCTTCTGTGCCCACCATCTGTTCCACAGGCCAGGTGTTGTGCGCTCTTGGTCTGTGCTTTATCTCACCTTTGCCTCTTTCTTATAGTAATGCCTCCTCCCCATGCCTCCCTTCTCTCACTACTCCAATAGGATCTGTGTCCCTTGGACAGGGCCTAAGACTCCTCCTCGGTGTGTCTGTGGGACTGCTCACCTCTCTTGTGGGGCACACTATATTGTAATTTCTCACTCCTCATCCCACTTGGTACCATGTTCATCTCTGCATTCTCTGCATTAGGGGAGCCTGGCCTATGCCAGGTGCAGAATAGATATTAAAATCCTATCATCCTCTAGGTCACATTGGGCACTGAGACTAAGCGTAAGTGGATGGATGACCCAGTCCCACCTGGGATAGCTTCTATTCCTGCTGGTGTACCCTGTGAGAGCTGGACTTGGGATTGAAATAAAGGTGGATATCTGAGAGGCAGCGGCCAAACTGGAGTGGGGAAGGAGCAAAGACTGGTTTGTATTTTGAAGCCATAGAGAGAGGAAAGATGAGAAATAAAAATAGCTAGAAGAGCTCCATGTACTCTAACCCAAAAGAGGAGTTGCACATTTTTCCAGAGTTGGAGGAAATAGTCCAACTTTTTTTTTTTTTCATGTCTGGCTGGGTAAAATTTGCTGTTCTTCAGAGTGGCTGGAAAATGTTTATTTGTGGTTCTCGTTAAAGCATCTGTGATGGGATGAGTCAGTGTGGAAGGTGGGGGGACTTGAGGGAAGGAAAGGTGAAGACTGTATTGGGGGGAAGGGGGAGCAGGTGAGAAAAGAGGTCAGGGAACCTGGAGAGAATAGCTAAGGTGAGAATTTTACTGATGAAATATTTCTCCCCTAAAACTAGGAAAGTTGAGTTTCACCTAGGGCCAAAAAGTCTCTACATCCACTCCTTTGCCCTGGACAGTTGCTTGCTCTGGGAGAACTTTCCAGGGAGCGTAGGAGGATCCCTGGGCTTGAAACTTGCCCAAGTCAACTCCTCTGCATTTGTACATCAGGTCAGTGAGTCAGCAACTACCAGGAGAGCCCCTGTGACTTCCCCAGTTCAAACCTCCAGGCAGCGTTTCTACCCGTGGGTTCCAGTGGACACACTCAGCCCACCAACTCGTTCCACACACAGCCAACGGAACCGTGGTCACATGTCAACTACTTATCTCACATCTGTTTGCAGCTGGACTAGACCAGTGACCTGGAGGTGAAATGCTGGGCCTCATTGTCATTTCCTACAGCCCAGCCTATTCCTAGGCAGGGACATTTAATGTCCACCCCCACTGAATGGAGGAGAGGGAAGAAAAGAAATGAAAGCGAGTCAACAAAAAAGGTCCAATGGGGGAAAGCAAGAACAGAACTGCAATCACATGTTGATGGTCAGAGGAGCCAAGCAACCACCCTCATTTCATCAACGCATGTTGTTTTCTGGGAGCCCCGCACAGGCCCTGCAGAGTCAGTCTCTAATGAGAAACAGTCCAGCATGCATTTCACATGCACAATCCTTAGTCACACTATGAGAGAGAGAGAGAGAGAGAGAGAGAGAGAGAGAGAGAGAGAGATGTTCAGTTTGTTTCTCCAGTGTTTCATGTGAACTTGTTTTTTTTGCCAAGAATGTATCAACACTCGTAGTTGTTTTCAAATTAGGGCAGAAATAAGTTTAAAAAGTAGTAAGGATGTTCTGTTTTCATGTTTTCCATGATTGGATGAAATGGAAAGGTTATTTAATTTAATTAAATTCTCCTTTCTGTTGAATTAATGATGAAGAATTATTTTCACATCTTTTGAATCACATCTATCTTACATTTCCCACAACAAAATGAAGATAATGTAATAATGAACCAGCACATGGACTCTTAAGCACCCTTAAATCTGCAATGCCAAGCCTATTTTTAGAAGTTCAAAAATGTTATGCAAATGTAAGCTCTTTAAGAAATTATTATTTCTACTTCAACACTTGGCCATTATTTTGCTTTCTATTTTTTAAAATAATTTTATAATTCTGTGCACACTTTTGGGGGGATACGTTTTATTAAAGAAATACACAGCTCAATGCATCTTGCGCAAAGGGAGCTCCACCCATGAAACAGAAGCCAGCTCGTGAGCCAGAATGTTTCCAGAAGCCAAGAAACCCCTTGAGTCTCCTCCCCATCACTAATAGCCCCCAAGAGTAACCACTATCCAACTTCGTTTTGTTTAGTTTTGAAATTTATGTCACCATAAATGGAATCACCCAGTGTGTTCTTTTGTGCCTGGCTGCAGTTTGCTCGGTATTACGTCGGTGAGATCCATCCATGTTGCCGCCAGGGTATGCACAGTGTGTAGACAGCTCCAGTGTGTGAACGCATGCCAGTGTGCATTAATCCATTCAGTTGTTTCAAATTGGGGCTGCTGTGCATAGTGCTGCTATGAACACTCTTGAGTATGCCTTTTTTAAATAATTGAAGTACAACAAAAAGAACAACATTGTAAGTTCATAGCTCCATGGTTTTACAGATGAAACCCATGTAATGACCACCCTGATGAAGCACAAAATGTTTCCAGAAACCTCCCTCGTACCCCTGTCAGTCAACCTCACCAAAGTCACCACTCTTCTGACTTCTTTCACCGAAGATAGTTTCACTTGTCCTTGGACTGACAATAGTGGGACCATATGGTGTGCTCTTCTGCTAAAAAAGTTTTAAGATTTTTTTTCAGGGCAATCCTCTCAGGGTGGAGATTCATGGAGGTGTAGCAAGTCATTTTCCAGAACCTCATGGTAGTAAACAAAATTTTAAAACAAGAATGACCACAAATAGCATATGCTAAAATCACGATCAGGGTGGAAGTTAGGATATAAATACTTAAATCCTCCACAAATACTCTATATTTTCATGATGTTTTCTTATCCAAAAGAGTGTTACTTGTTGTTTTTTTGATGGTCATCTTTTATATACCACACCAACATGTTTTGGTAATGAGATATAATTTAAAATGATAGAATTGAAAAGCTCAAACTCCAGCAGTATGTGATAATGGCAAAGATAGTTTAATTACGATAGTCTTAGTAATAAAAATACATGAGTATGTCTTTTGATGCACGCCGGCAGGTGTCACTGTGGGGCATCCATCAGGAGTGGAATTGCTGGGAAGGCTGTGTGTGAGTGGGGAGCTGCCAAACAGTTTTCCAAAGTGGTCGGCCCTCTTGAGAATCCCCCCAGGCGGCTCTGAAAGTTTCACTTTGGTTTCTGCATGCTTTTAATTTCTACTCAAGTAGCCCTGATATATATTTCTTTGTCTCCATATATTTCTTTAGTTGGATGGATACTTATTCAAAAAGATTCCCTGAAGAAGTGCTACCACCAGAGAGAAAATTGGGGCAGTAATATCACCACAAAACTATTTTGACATTTTGCACAGCATCTGGAATGTGAAAAGGAATTTGAAAGATAAGCTGTTTAAACTTGGCAGATCTCCACATGTCCCTATTTGGTGGGATATGAAATACATAAAAATTGTTAAACACTGTGATTTAAAGACCTATCTCCCATTAGAAGCAGGAAAAAATACCAGAAAACTCAGGATTTCACTCTGCTTAATTCATTCCTACAGTAGATGTGTCACAGATAACAAATTGGCATGGTAGTGCCCCCCCCCCTCTCTCTCTCTCTCTCACACACACACACACACACACACACACACACACACACACACAGACATCAGTTGGCATCCCTTAGTTAAGTAAAAAAGGTACTCTTCAAACAGAATTGGCCAACCTCCCCTTCCTGCATCTGCACCACGTGGAACTCACTTTAATGTTGAGAAGAACTCCCTGTTGGTCTGTAGATCAGAGAAAGACCGGAAATAGGCTTCATTTCAAATTAAAGTCATTGACCTCCATCATTTCCCTTCCTTCTTTGGCACAAATGCTCTATATCGTAAATCTTTGGGAATTTTTAGAACTTAACATGCTTTATCGGATTAATGCTGATGGTTTGACTTTCTGAAAATCTTTAATTGGAGCATGAAAGAAAGTTTGAATAATATGAATTGCCTTATCATACCCTCAAAAGTATAAAGAAACCCATACATAATTTAAAAGTTATTTACTTTAGGGGTTATTTTGTTGTACCTTTCACAGTCCTTTCGGATTATATTATTTGTTTGTGTTTCAAGTTGATCCCTGCTATTGAAGAAGTGTGTGCACACGTGTATCTGACAGAATTCACTGAGAATGATGCATTTTTTTTCTGTTTCAAATACAAAAAATTCAGTTCAGCTTCCATCTGGAGGTCACTTATTCTACTCTCATGGTTAATTATTGGCTGTATGGTCTACTGGAAAGAGGCTAAAAGGACTGTCAAGATTGATGTGGTTTTCGTTACATTTTTCTACAGTTTTAAGGGTATGAATGACAATGTTTTCCCAAGAGTTTTCTAGGGTTCTCTTTTCTCCATTGGTCTGGGTGACCCTCGTAGGTTTTGGCCATCAATGGTTTACTTCAAGCATGCCTCATTTATTTGGCCCGTGTTAACCTTTGAGTTTGACATGCTTGGTCTACTTCTGTAAGAGAGACCAAGACTCACAATTCTTTGACCTTTGGGATCTTCATCCACATTCCTCATGACTGATTTCGTCTGCCATGACAATTTGGGTTAAGCAATGGCCTTACGGGAAGAAAGCACAGGCATTGCTGTAGGGACTTGGAGCTAATTTCCTTGACGTTAGCACTCCAATGAGGGGAAAGGCAGAAAGAAAGAGTGTATGTACTTCACAAAATGTACAAGTTCTTCCCATTCTAGAATCTGAAACAGATGAGATGGGAACTAGTTGATGGGGCCCAATTTATTTCAGATGTTGGGAAAAATGAGCAGCCTCATAATTCCCTCAGATGTGCAGCCAGTAGGGAGCTGTTGAGTCTGTGAGACTGCGTATATCTTTTGATATTGCTGAGAGGTCCAGATGCAAAATGTAATTCCTCAGGAAGTCAAGAAATTTATGACATAGCCTTTAACATGTAGGTCACCAAAGAAATTGTGAATCTGAGTAACGCCTATAGTTTTCAAATATAGTCATTCTAGTAATTCACCCGGAAGATTAAAATTTGCATTATGCAAGACTTTTATTTTAATTAACTATTTTAAAATCATGCATGACACCTGATTAAAAGGGGAAGCTTGGAGTGTCGTTCGTGTTTTTTTTAGCAGTGTGTTCTTGAATCACAAAATACCTATCTATGCTAAGGTGATAGCCAGCATGGGCCATGATGTGACAGCGATTTTAAAGGACCAGAACAGTGATATTTCAAGATAGATTTTATTTAGCAAAGTAAATGTGCAGCTTAAGATTTTTGTTTGCTTTCTAAAAATTAGGTTTTGTTTTGTTTGTTTTTTACAGAGGCATTTACATACTAGGCCACCCAGACGTAAAGCAAACGTCCTGGTCTAAAAAAATGCCCTTTGTTCTGAAAAGTTGACCATAATTTAAATGTTTTTAGAACTATTGATTCTTTGGAATTGCCTTCTAGGGCCTGAATTGGTACTAAAATTTCCCAAATGAATAAAGCAGATAAGGAGCCATGAATGTCTTTGGTCTGAGAATTGAGAAAATTTTGCTTGATATAAGCTGGTGGGGACAGGATGAGGGTCCTTTATTTCTATAAAGGGTTAAGCAATGGCCTTACGGGCCTAAGAGCCTATAAAAAAGGCTATAGTCCTTCATTTATTTTTAATTTTTTTTAAAAAAATATATTTCTTTATTGGTTTCAGAGAGGAAGGGAGAAGGAGAGAGAGATAGAAACATCAATGATGAGAGAGAGTCATTGATCGGCTGCCTCCTGCACGCACCCCACTGGAGATTGAGCCCGCAACCCAGGCATGTGCCCTTGGCTGGAATCGAACCTGGGACCCTTCAGTCCGCAGGCTGACGCTCTATCCACTGAGTCAAGCCGGCTAGGGCTAAATTTTTATTTATTGATTGGCTTGAGAGAGAAAGAGAGAGAGAAAGGCGGGAGGGGAGAGAGAGAGAGAGAGAGAGAGAGAGAGAGAGAGAGAGAGAGAGACATCAATTTGTTGTTCCACTTATGTATGCATTCACTGGTTGCTTCTTGTATGTGCCCTGATTGGAGATTGAATCTGCAACCTTGACGTATCTGGACAATGCTCTAACCAACTGAGCTACCCTGCCAGGGCAGTCCTTTATTTTTCATTTTAGATTTTCCCCAATGTTTGTCATGACCTGAAGTGCTGTCCAAAGCAAAACGGATTATTTGTTACCGCCAGACTAGGTATGTTTCTGTAGCAAAGGCTCATGAAGCAACTTGACCCCAACATCCACAATTGTGCCCCTGTAACCTCTTATCTGGGGTCCCCTGTCATTAAGGCATTTACTGATAGCTTAAGGGAACAGTTCCAGGAAATTCATTTTTATAACTTCCCTCAAATTAAATTAAGATAAGCCTCTGAGATTTTATCACCAGAGAAAAACCCAGAATCACCAGAGAAAAACCAAGAATTACCAGAAAGTCCTTTTCGGCTTAAGCCATTGGATTCCCTAATTGGAAGTTTTAAAGAAATGTTATTGAACTTTGAGTAGAAAAGCCCGCACTGCTTCAGGCTATTGATGGGTTTCTGCCAACTAAGTCTGTGTGGTAGGTAGAGAGTTCCTATTCGGACTATACAAATAAATGAGCCTTCACCTAGTTGCTATTTCCTTCCTGTAGGAGTGGAATGGAGTTTAGTGGAGTTCAAAGAGCAGAGGTGTTTCTGAACCTGGCTCAGAAGCAGGAAAGATGTGGGGAATGAGGTAGTAAAAGAGAGGAGGCCAACCTGGAGCTTCTGACTTGGAGCTGCCTCACCTGTTAGGCTTTCCTGGTTTGAGGACTCACCTAGCCTCTCTGGGCAGCTCCAGGGACCCAAGCACCCCTGAGAACCTCCACTCTTCTCTATCTAGTCTGGAATCTGGAATGGTCTCACAATCATTGCTGAGTTCCCTTTTTGTAGTTTTCCCCCACAGTGATGCTATGCAGTAATACACTGTGAGTTGACATGCCAGTGGATTATTGTCTACGGTTGTTATTTAAGGTTGATTAAATGGACACTACCATCACCACCAACAAAATGACAGTAATCGGGTACCTACTACTCTATTTCATCAATTCTGAGATGCCCATTCATTGGTGTTTTAACAATTCTGAAATTGGGCAAATCTAACAATTGATGATGTGTCATTGTTCAGTCAATGTTGTTCTTCATTTCCTAATGTCAGTTTTACAACTGGTGTAGTCTCAGATGAAACACAATCTATAGCAGGCTCATGGAGAGGGTCTGGTCTGGCCCTCAAAGTGCTCTTGGGGTGTTGGGGAGACACACACATAAAGGGCTATAAGGAACATGATAAATGTCGCAGTGGAGACACGTAGTCAACCTTTTATGGGAACTCATGTAGCAAATAGTGCTCACCTGGAGATTGAACAAGAGATGGTGATGTTGAGGGAGGCACACCTCTTGAGTCTCTCAGTGCTTGTATTTGTGCATTTTGGAGCCTTCCAGAGGACAGGTTTAAGATTTCAGCCTCATGTATTTGGTCACCAAAACCCAGAATGTGAAGCAAACTGCGAACGAACATGGATTGATTAAAAATGTTAGGCCGTTATGAGAGTGCATGCTGAAAATTGCCCAAAATGTGATCCAGGGAAAGAAACAGAATCATAATCTCAGGAGTTTGGATTGCTGTCAATTGTCTCCATTTCCAAAATATAAAATTAAGAACAGCTTACTGTCTTGGAGGGACTTGTTTAGGTTTCACGAATAAAATAAATATCTTCTGATGCAACTTAAAATAAATATCTCCATAGCAATGGAGCTAAGATGAGTATACTGTTTTAAAAAATAGACTTCACCTGATCACAATATGATTAACAGTATGGTTTTCTTTTTAAGAAATTTATCACCTGAAACAAAATTTAGCTACACATTTTATCTCAGACTTATAGGCTCCTGAAAATTATTTCTGTCATACCCGCTTATATTCTGTCCACAATACCTCTGCCTGTTTTGGTTTAAAATTTTGGTTCTTCTAAGGAAATTGCAACTCTATGTAGGTACCGTCATATGTTTACCTTTTATTGTGTTGGAAGTTTTACATAATGGAAGTTGGGTTCTAATTTCAGCCTCATCCTTGCATGTTATATTAAGCCTCCTCATTCAGTTTTCACATCTGTAAAATGGGCATGATAGCTGACTGTAGCACTTGAACACATTAGTTCCCTTCTTCTCTAGCTTTTATTACATGCTTGAATTCTTTTCTGTGCAATTTTAACATTGATTTACATGCTAGAAATGAACTACAAGGGACATTTTGTTGTTGAATGTTCTTTAGTTGAATATTCAAGCTTTAATTGGGTTTGAAAGCAGTTCTTTAGGGTTTGGGCTTAAAAATAAGCCCCTTCATTTATTTCCTCTTTGCCCAAATGTTGTTTTGCATGCCTGTATTTCCCTGGGAATGAGAGGGACGAAGCATGGACTCTGCCCTGCTAAGCCGCCGTCCCTGGTCTCACGTCTTCCACTCCTAAAGCAGAAGTGTGACATTTCCATCACCTTGTGTCCTATTCACATAATCTCTTAGAAAGTCCACTTCAGAAGTATAAGTGACAGTCTTCACTTTTTGGACTAAGTTATGCTTTGATGCGTCCTACCCCAGGATTGCTCTTCTATCTATTAGGTCGAGAGAGATGAACCATAGGACAAATACGTGACAGCCCCATTAGGGCAAATCTAGATGTCACATACTTTAAGACTGTGCCCATAATAACAGGGTAGGACTTTCCCCATTAATAGGTGAAGATGCCAAAATCATTTCATTTCAGATGTGGACCTCAATTTGCAAGAGTTCTTCTATTTAAAGACTTTTTTCCTCTTCCTTCCAGGGTGGTGGATGTGCTGGCTCCGGCTGTGGGAAATGTGACTGCCAGGGAGTGAAGGGACAAAAGGTAAGTAGCCAAAACTTAAATAACTACAATTCCTTTTGAACTGCCATCAGTGTGGAATGTATTAGCAACTACATTTAAGCCACCAAATAATCATCATTTCACGTGAAAGCCTTATTATTATTTTAATAATTTCCCCAGAGCAGTACAAATGAGACAAAATCAGGTTTAACATTGTTGCTGAGGAATCTTAACAGTTATTCTCCAAAGATTATACTAATTAGTGGCAATTAATGTAGGGAAAGGGATTTGGTTCATTTTCCTCTTTTGATTCTAGAGGGAACAAGTGTATTGGAAGAAAGCCTGTCGAGTTAACAGTATTCTTTGGAATACTGTATAAGAAATAAACTTGGCCTTTTTCTGAGAAGAATGTTTTATGGAACCTGTGGGCTTTCTATTCAAATTAGTATTTTTAAACATTTTTAAAAATCATTTTTATTTTTCAATTACAGTTGAAATACAATATTATATTAGTTTCAGGTGTACACCCCAGTGAGTAGACCTTATAAAACTTACTAAGTGATCATCCCGGAAATCTCATACCCATCTGACACCATGCATAGTTGTTAGAATATTACTGACTATATCCCTTATGCTGTGCTTTACACCCCCATGACTACACTATAACTAGCAATTTCTACCTCTAAATCTCTTACCTTTTTCACCCATCTTTCCCCAGTTCCCCTCCCATCTTGTAACCATCAAAATGTTCTCTATATCTGTGAGTCTGTTTCTGTTCTGCTTGTTTGCTTATTTTGATGTTTAGATTTTAATTTATAATGTACTTGTCTAGATTCATTTACAAAAGACAGTAAATATTTATTATTTCCCAAATGTAAAATGAAAATATTTTTGTCTAAGCAAGCACTTCTCCCTCTCGTTTAAACACCAGGGATCATTTTCTTTGAAAGGCAAGTCATATCTGTGCTTTTCAGATATGAGAGAAGGTGCCTATATGGTTTTTATGCAGGGATAGTGCAGCATCCTAAACCTGTCTGGGAGTCACCATGGAAACCAGGCATGGCAGTGGGAAAACATGGCCAATAAACCAGTCCACCTCCCATGTGGTGGGAGCACTCAGCGGTTGGTGTCATATGGAAGGGAGTGAGCCCCAGTGGACCACTGCCTGCTTTCGGGGAGTTGAAGGTGTCAGCCGGGCTAGCACGAGCGTTTTTCTCTCACTCACGGCCTGCTGAAGATGTATGGGGTCCCAGACTCACACTTTGGAAATTCAGCGAATTCTGTTTTACAGAAAATGGTGTCATTTCTTTTTAACTACTTGCTGAAATGCCAACATTATTCTTTTAAAAAAGATGCTGACAGTTGTTGACACTAATATTACCTGGATAGTTTTTGAATAAATGGAGGATATGGAAACATTTTTATGTCTTTCATTATCAACTTTATCACCTCTAATTCATCTTTAGGGGCTGTCCATTCTCTTCTTGGGGAGTTTTTCTAGCTGGGTCCAGTGTGCATTCTCAAGAGTTATTTTAAAGTAGAGGCAACTATGTTCATAAAACAAAGATCCCCCACCCCTTTTTTAAAATGGTCTAGCTCTGTGATGGCGAACCTACGACACACTTATCAGAGGTGACACGCAAACTCATTTTTTTGGTTGATTTTTCTTTGTTAAATGGCATTTAAATATATAAAATAAATATCAAAAATATAAATCTTTGTTTTACTATGGTTGCAAATATCAAAAAATTTCTATATGTGACACGGCACCAGAGTTAAGTTAGGGTTTTTTAAAATGTTGACACGCCGAGCTCAAAAGGTTCGCCATCACTGGTCTAGCTTGAATTACACACAAGCACACAGAACTAACAAAAAATCCTTAAAACTATAAAAAGCAGGAAATGAAAGCCTAGGTTAGCACTACGTTTTTCTTGCAAGGTAAAGCATCAGGGTTTGGATGCTTTACCTTGCATTTCTCTCTCTTGAAAAGCACAGGGTCCATTCCACCGACTTCCTGGATTTCCACTCCAGTCTAGCAGCTGCAGGCCTGGGTGGCACCCCGCATGGCTCTGGTGGTTTTCAGAATTCTTATTCTGTCCCTACCTTTTCTAGTCAGATTTATTTTAATTTTTACCAGAGTAGATTTATCCATGTATAGCTTTCCACATATTTTCAGCTGACTTTTTCATAACTTGATGACAGCTAGTCGGGGACTTGGCCCACTTCAGTTCAGAGTTGTCCCAACATTTTTAGAGAAGACAGGGTCACATCTGAGTTATAGACAGCACCTGGTACCCAATCTCACAAGAAAAGGGTCTTAAAACATCCCCCCCAAAACACACACACACACACACACACACACACACACACACACACACACACAAAACCAACAAAAAACCGAGCCTTGATGAAACCCTGCTGTGGCTTCTCCTTTCCTCTGGTCCAGGTCTCTGTGTATCAGGACATGGAGACATGCAGCGGGCCCTGCTTCCATGTGGGCTTGCAAAGGTCAAGGGCAGGAGAGTGTCGAGGGAGAAGACTGCTCTTCGATGGTGATACTTTCTTGTGAGGAGGGCTCAGGTCAGCTTGCTGCTGCAACCTCCTAAGCCTTGAAACTGGGGAACCACAGAGCTCCTGTTGGGACTGGATAGAAGGTGTAGACTTCTGTACTTCCTAGAAAGTCAATCAGACATCCAGTATCTAGGGCCGACTGGATCTTTCCTGGCCTGACCTTGTTCCCTCAACAGTCTCCTTTATTGCCCATTTTCAAATTTTTTCTGTTATTGTAAAATAAAGACTATTTAACTTCTGGGGAAGCTATAAATTAATCCATTCAAAGACTAGTTATTGAATGGATTCAGAAGGCCTCTTGAAATCTAGGGGCATAGCTAACTGATTTAGAATTATATCCTTTTAACAAAATCAGAGATCTATCTTTTGTCCCCTTGAGCATAAAGATTTCAGGTCCCGTGGTTCACATAACATGAGCAAGGAAGCGGCCCTTCCTCTCACGGAAAGAGGAAATTTTAAACTTCCACTAATTGTCTTGGAAGTGATGTTAAAATAATTAGTTTAATGATGTGATACACCTAGAGCTTGACTGAGCTTTCAGATCTGGTTCCATTTCTCTCTTCCCAAGGTCAGGCAACAAAGAAATTTGTTCTTGGCTGGCAGGTCAGTGAGAGAAGTTGGTCTTTTGCAACTGCCACCAACTCCAACCCATTCTCAAAGCAAGTCCTAGACATGCTAATTGGGTATAAATGCAAAATGAATAAAGGGTTTAGAATCACAATTTAAATCTAGTGGTTCAAATTGCAGACGTACTTTTGAGCTACTAACAAATGTCTTTAATTCTCGTAGAAGTTTTCTTGCTGTTCTCAAATATCCACAAATTAAATTAATTTTGACTTGTATGAAAAAATAGGATAATAGGAGTCACATAACCCAGAGAGAAGTAAAGTTACTCAACTGGGACAGAGGGTTACTGCCTTAGAAATTTGGAAATCATTGTTTCTGAGACATGTCTTTTCCACATCTCCTTGAAAAACACTTTGATACATTGGCTGTTTAGAATCCACCAGTGGAAATTGGAATATCTCCAGTACAAATTGCCAAATCTCTTTTGGCTAAGTCCTGCTTTCCATGGAGATGTGATTAATTGACAGAATGACTTATATTCTCCAGAGAGCTAAGTAAACGTTAATGTGGCAGATCCTTGGTCAATTTATAATCTCATAGTCATCAGTAAAATACCAGGTACCTTATTCTGAGTTCAACAGTTAGATTCATGAGTCTTTCACTGGATTTTAGCGTCTTTGCTGAACTGTTTATTTTCCTACTTCCCTGGCTGGCCACTCATCCCTTCAGATGTTTTCTCTTAGGTAATTAATTTGGGTTTGTACACAATGGCTTTGTGTTCTTCCTGAGGCCTCAGCAGTGTAGGAATGTTATCTGCTTAAACTGATTAGGGATTTGAATGCTTGTCTACTCAGAAATAGCCAGAAGTTTAAGCTCCTCTTTTGCTTGATAACCTGATTTTCTCAATTGTTTGAGATGATTGGAAAGGCTACACTTTCCCAGAAGTTACCGCTAAATACTTGGAAATTAACTATATTTTACTAAAATAGAGTTTGCATAAGAAGTCTTTCAAGTATTTTAACCATGGGAGTCCATGTTTGTGTAAAGCTGTCATTATATTCTATGACCCTGGAGTGTCCAAAAAAAGGAACTTCAAGTTAAACTAGAGAGGCAGGGCATATGTACATGAAATCAATTAACAAGAGTGAATTATCAAGTTCTAGGAGAAATGAAAGAGCCAACAAATGCTGCAGTTGTTCTGAGAAGGGAGTGATCCCTGTGACCCAGGTTCTAGGTCCTAGAACCATAAATAAAGGGACAGCTTCTTAGACAAATAGGATCCAGGCAAATTCTGTGTTCACTAATTCACTAGACTTGCTTGGATATAGAATAGAGTCACCTCTCCCACATATGCATAAAGATACATGCTGAACTGAACTACACTAATCAGAGAAAGCAACTCTGCGGACAGTTGATAGATGCTACCATAGAAAAAGTCTGATAGTTCCTGACTCTTGAAAGGGACATTCCCAAGCCACACAGTCTTGGAAACACAGAGTCTTAATTAACCAAAATTATAGTGATTCTAACGGATGGTGGGAACTGCGTGGGTATCTCATATCTTCTCAGAATACTTTAACCTGCCGATATCCAGATCCCTGCCAACAACGTGGGAAAGAAGCACATTATTCTGTTATTACTAATTAGATGGTTTATAAATCGCAGTCCCTCTCCACACGCCAGGTCTGCACAGCAGTAATAGAGTCATCAGAGAGTATAGTCCCAGACTGCATTCAAGGCAGAGAACTTCAAAAATGGAATTTCTGTCGTTTTGCCTAAAATGTGTACCTTATCTGATTTGAGAGGGTTGGAGAAATCTGGCCAATCTGGAAGTAATTCTGTTTCTGGCCCTGGAGATCTAGAAAGAAGTTAATGTTGCTTTAGCACTAAGTTTGTGCAGGATACTCTTTTCTCTTATTATGGTAATTGATTTGTAGCTTTACCGGCTATTTAGCTCCTTTATACATTAACACAGTCAACAGATATTCAACATCATTCCTACATATACACTTGTCTGTCTGCGTGTTAACATTAAATTATAGCCCCTGCTTATAAACAACAGATTTTGGCCAGGAGACAAAAATCCTGGCTTTGGAGTATCAGAGCAAGAAAGAGTAGGGGACTGATGTACTGGTATATTGGACTTCTACCTAGGGTCAGGCATGGTGCTGAATGCTTTTTATGCTTATTATGTTTATGCCCATTTTACTAATCCAGGGTTTCTCAGCTTTGGCACTGTTACACTTTGGATAGGAAAATGTTTTTGTTGTGGGCAGTGCCCTGTGCACTGCAGGATGTTTAGCAGCATCCCTGGCCTCTACCCACCAGATGCCAGGAGCACCCTCCCTCCCCCATTGATGTCTCCTGAGAGCTGGGGAGAGCAGGGAGTGAAGTCAACCTGGATCAAGAGCCACTGCACTGGCCCAATCTCTTATAGCGAATGAGATGTGAGTAATGGGATTTAAGGCTATCATAGCTCTAATCAATTTCCATTCTTCAAGATAAGAAGATCCAGATCTGAGAGAATCAACACAATGAACTTGTCGTTCAGTGTATCCTCGAGTCTTGAGCAAGCTCCTGCTGCTCTAAAACTGAATCTATGGTGTATATGCTGATCCCTGCCCACCTGCCAAGGCACACAGACCTTCTGAAGCCTTTCTCTGAATGGGTAGTGATGGAGGGTTGCTGGAGGACCACAAAGAAATGAGCCTGTTCCTCCGGGACCATGGGAAGAACTCCCAGTTCCTGTTCTAGGGGAGCATCCACTAGGGCCTCCACCCGGTTAAACAAATAAGCACAGGGAGCCACCTTGTCTTTGATATGAAGCAGATCATAGGTTATCTGCCAAGTCTGAGCCCCATCCCCACCTGAGGGAGGTCAGGGGAAGCCCAGCCCAGAACAACCAGCTTTTATTCCATCCCATTCAGGGCATGTTTATTCTGTACAGCATTCAGAACAAAACCCTGAGTGGAGGGCATGCGGAAGTGAGGATTTCTTAGGCTTGCCTCAAGAGATGCAAGAGCACGTACATAGTGAGGATCGGCCCCTCCACTCCCTTCCTTCAGGAAATCCTGGCATATACTCTGTCCTGTAGGGAATTTCTCACTCTGCTTACAAGGCAGCACCTTTGTTACTTAATGGACATGTTTTCTTGATTTCCCAGGAGGCGAGTATAGCTATGCAGTTGATCCATTCTGGACATAGTCAAAGACTATATCATTAACAGGAACAGTGCTTTGTATGTTATACTTTATTTATCAAGTAGTTATTCTCTTTTCATTCCAAATTATTCTTAGTATCTGTGTATTATAGATTAAGGTCCTCAAGCATTATTAAAGAACAAGATTATCTTTCTATTTTTTTTTATCAGGATACTGAAAAAATTTCCCCATACATTAAATTATATTAACCATTGTTTTGAATGTTAAAGGTGTCATATTTCTTCCTGGATATTTAATTTTTTTTCCTGAAAGTAAGTATTTTTGTGTAGACTCTTTGAAACTTTGGATCACTGAACTGATTTGGACTAATAGTGAATTACTACTAAGAACAATAATTTATGTATAAAGTACTTACTTTGTGAGAGGCACTGTAGTACATTTAAATTAGTGAAAATTTCAAAACCTAGTCTATTTCAAAAGAAATTCCATTTCCTTACTTCCAAGAAGTGAAATATATAAAGTAAAAATGTAGTAAAAGCTGCTACTTAGTATAAAATATTAGGTTTCTTATTTAATAAAATTAAGATTTGTTTAGTTAGTGCATCAAGTGTATTTGAAATTACTTCTAATATTTGTGAGACTGATTGGATATCTTTATTTTTATGTATTTTGAGCATTCACGAAAGTCAGACAGGTCTAGGTCAGCCCTTCCCAAACTGTGATCCTCAGACCACTTTGGGGTTGTTAGTAGATGTTTCTTTTGGGACGGAATATGGAAGAGCGTTCCAAGAACAAATAAGTTTGCACAACACTGAGTGATGGCTAAGTGGATGTTTGTTGCTTCCACTCTAGGACCTTTGAGAAGCTTCTGAACCTTCTGGGGTACAGTTCCCCCAACGTAGTTGATCACAGACACCACTTATTTCTCAAATCAGGAACAGCTTTCAGGAAAAGAATGTTTTGTTGAGTAAAGGCCTTGATTCCAGTGTGAGTCCCATTATCTGGTAGCTGAGGGTGTTTCATCAAGTCATTCTGATCAAGTTAACCTATAGAAAAAAGGGAAATGACCTTTGATCCTCAGAGTTTCTAGTGTTGCCCATAGGATCAAGTGGAAGATATTATACGTAAAATAACTTGGAAATTTAAAATATCATCTGTGTGTAGTTGAATTGAAAAGTTGTGATAAATATGAGGAAAGAGTTTGCTTGCTGGTCCAGTCCTGGACAGATGCCTAGACGTAAAGGCATAGGCACAGACGGGCTGACTCTCAATTCACAGAGGAAGACTAGAAGACCAGGGAAATGGGCTTGGTCCACTTAGGACAGAGGCTCTCCTGGAACCTAAGTTAAAGAGATGTTAGGATGTTTTGAGAATCACAGCACCACTGTTAGGAAGTGTGTTTGTAGCTTTTGGAAGCTTTTGGTGGAGGGAAAATGTAATGTACTCACTTGGGAGGTCTATCTGGAAACATCATCCAATTTCTAGTCAACGTGATTTTATCTTCCATTTCCAGAATCATTGCCCCTTAACATATAAGGGAAACCACCACTCCTTTTATTCACTTCCCTAACATCGCAAATACCTCTGCAGGCTTCTGTTGTTATCTGCTTTTCCTGACATACATGCAGTTATAAGTGTTGTCCAAATGCCTCTCTTCCCCCAGCCAACTCTTCTTGTTCTAGATATTATTTAAAAGGGAACCTTTCAGAAATGTCACTGATTTTCTGCCTTGTCATGGATGTAAGCCCTCCCGAGTGTCTACTTTAACCACTTTGGGGGCCACTGGTGCTCACCGCAGGACCCGGTGGCATGTGAGCTGGTTATTTGGGTTAATCCATGTTTTTTTTGTGGTGTCTTGTAATGCCAAGATATTTTCCAGATGTCTCCTATTTCCTATTTCCACATATTGGACATGAATCACCATCTGGCAGTCTCGTGGTGAGAATCAATATGGGTTTCCACATTCACCTACTTTTGCCTTTTTGGTAGCTCTCTGAAAACAAAGAATTTAAAAATCTATGCCTGAATTCAAGGACAAAATATCAACAACATACCTGGGCAGCCACTAGAAATGGGTTTATGCAAAGTGGTTTATCTTACTATGCACATAAGGCTCACCATTAGATGTCACTGAAATATACATTCTCCCATACCACAGGCCGACAGTGAGCTGTATTTCTCCCAATTTCCATCTCATCTTCTTATTTCTCTCCATCACACAAAATCTTTTCCTCTGCCATGTGCTTCTGAGACCTGTTAAACCTAGGATAGATTACAATGATAAAAATCTACATTTTTTTATTTGCAACTATATTTGGAACGTACCTCCTCAAGAGCAGCTTTAAAAATAGTGAGTTGATTTTTTAAAAAGAATTTTTAAAAAATGTATCTCTATTGATTTCAGAGAGGAAGGGAGAAGGAGAGAGAGATAGAAACATCAATGATCAGCTGCCTCCTGCACAACCCCTACTGGGGATCGAGCCCACAACCCAGGCATGTGCCATTGGCCAGAATCGAACCTGGGTCCCTTTAGTCCGCAGGCTGACTCTCTATCCACTGAGCCAAGCTGGCTAGGGAGTGAGTTGTTTTCCCCCCCCCCCCCCCCCCCCCCCGCCCCGTGTTTAGAAGGAGGGGTAGAAAAATGAAATGTCTTGAATGGAATATTGAGTCCTGTGACTTTTCAAGCCCAGAACACCTCACATGAGTGCACGCTGTCGTCAGTGATGCTGGACCCAGACAGTCCTCATCTTGACTATTCACAGGGAAAAAATTATTTTTTCTAAATATGATCCTAAAATATTGGCTGGCAGGAATAGAGCTTTCTTTTTTAGAAGGAGCCAAATGAGCCTGCATGTTTTAATTCAAGATGGAAGACTGAAAACCAACCCTGGGCCTTTGGCTCTCCCTCCTGTGTGTTGGTGCCACATCATGAGCTTTCAGAATTGGTTTCCAGACGGCACGTAATGATGGCGATAATGATGTAGTGTGGGCGTGGAGAGCTGCACCCGTAAAAACGGTATTGCTAGAACCCGCATGCTTGTGAAGTGGTTCAGCACAATGTGCAATTAAACAAAGGAAGAATTAGTCAGAGGTAAGGAGCTAACCAGATGCCTGGGGAAGTGGTGCCCCTTTGTTTTCTTTCCCCTTTGGCAAACCCATTAGATGTGTTAAAGGTATACCCAACACCGTGTCCATGAGGTTTAGCCTGCCTCCATTGCTGAACCACAGAGTTTCATGGAGGTATAATGCTTAGCTGGCCCCAAATGAGCTGACTCTGGATTTCTTCACATGAAAATCCAACATGAGGAGCTAATAACGGTTCTTGGCCCATCTCTACAATGCTGTCATGAAATTATTCCTTCAATGGGAGTTCTCCTTTATCAGTGTGAGGTTGTGCCATCCAGAATGCTTCCATGCCAACCGACAGAGGTGAAAGATGCATTTGGTAATGAATGAGAGCTGAAACTCTTATACCTGTCTGGTTAAATCCCAGGACTTGTCTAAGTAATTTTTTATGGATGCCTCATTGTAACATGTGAGGGCCATATGTTAGTCGACTGATTCTAGGTACGAAATCCCAGGCTTCCAGTTGATGTGGATTCTGAGGTCTTGAAATCTGGCTAAATGCTTGGTTTTTGAAATAGTTTTCCCAAGAAGATTGGTAAAGGAATTAAAGTTATTTGTAATAGATCCAGTGAGCTGATTATGTCCAACATCTCACTCCATCCCTTTCTTCCTTTTGGATTTAGGCCGTGGTTAGCTAGACAAGTAGATAACCTCATGGCAGTGGGAAACATTAAACCAGGAAAACAGCATCAGTAGACTCCCTATTGAGCACTGAACCCTGAGGGATAAAAAGAAGGCAGTGCTGTGAGAATGAGCCCCGTAGGGATCAGAGTTGGGCTGGGGTTGTGGGTCAGGGACCTAAATTTCAGCACACTAAGGGCACGTGAGTTAGGCCCCCCGGTTCTGTTTCCCTAATTTTCATCATGTTTGCCCTGATGGGGGATGGGAAACTGCCATGGACGATTCTGCCCCTCTGCCCCAAACTTATCTTCTCACTTCTACACAAGAGATCCCAAATCATTAAAGAGCATATTTTCATGAAAGTGAAGTTGGTTGGCAAAAAGCAGAAGGTGTATCTTTCTAAGCCCTCGGGAATTGCCAGTTTCTTAAGCTGGGCCTCTTCTCTCCCATCTTACCAGAATTTCATGGTCAAGGCCTAGAAGAGTCTTATTCCGAGACTGCCTGTCTCCTAACCCTGGCGGCCGGGGAATGACATGTTTTCTTCTGCACCTTTTCTCCTGGTCCATGGCATTTTGTAAACATTGCTGCGGCTACCCTCCTGCCATGGCTGAGGTGGGCGGTGAGTTTTCGGTTCCGCCTCTCCCCATAAGGAGCTGGAGGACCAGAGCTGTGGTGTCTCGGCTACGCAGAGGCACTTGGTGAAGAGCAAGCATCACCTTGTCGGACTCTAGACCACACAGGCTGTGCCCTGGGAGCACTTGGGGAGGCGGTGACCACGCCGTCTCAGAAGGACCCAGTGGGGGCATCCTAGCCTCCTGGGCGCTGCATCCTGTCTGGATGTGAGACACACAGTTCTTTGCATGAGAGGGTGACCTGACAGCTCATTGAATGCCTGGCCTGCCAAAGCAGAAGTAATCTATGGCTGGGGCAAACTTCCAGCAAAGGCTAATAATAGCATTCTGAAATATGACTGGGGAGTCATAAAGTAGGGCAATGTTTTTCTTTTTTATAGACAGTCGATTGCTGGTCTCTGCTGAGAACTCATTCCTTAAGCCCTGTGGGTCCAGGGCCATGAGGACATGAGCTGAAGCCAGATTTCAGGGTGGATGCCCCCACTGCCTCGCAGGGTGGTCTGGCTTTGCAGGGCATTCTGAAGATCTGACAGTCAACACCCTAAGTGTTGACCGAGTTGGGGGGACATCACTCTTGGCTGCACGATCCATATTGCACCCCTTTTTCTTTTAAAAAATTCAGCTCTTTATCCTCCTCCCATGGCAAATTCCTAATCCTTTCCCATTAGTTATCTGGCTTGCCTTCCTCTCTGCTCACCTGCACAGGTAAACCTATTTTACTTTCCAATATCTCATGGCACATCTCTTGTGACACACATTCTTTGTCTCTCATTTGCATGCCTGCAGACTCATGCACATAGGCATGCATCCACATGCACACATGTGCACACACACTTTTTTTCCTGGACCCTCCCACACCCCTTACCCTGCTGTCTGGTGGGACCACTCCCTGCCCTCTGGCTTCAAGCCTGTTTTTTTCTTTCTTTTTTTCTGGAACAGCAATTTTTGAAGTAGCTGCTGTGGGACTTGGGCAGGGAGAATGGGAGGACCAAGTAGAGAGGGTAGAATCAGAGCCAGCAAGGTGGAGCCAGCAGCCACTTGAAAGTGAGGAGCTCTTGTGACTTTTACAGAGGCAGCGGTCTGAGTGGAGGGACATGCAGTGTGGACATCACGGGGGTGGGGAGGGGGACAGGGAGCTTGGGAGCTTACGTGAGGATGGGATTTATCTTGTACTGCTCCTTAGGGCGTAGGACACGCCTTAACAGACTTGTCTTCTAAAGATGAAGATGGATGACAGCTGCGATTATTCGTGTCCTTGTGATTGGGTGTCTGTTTCTCAATCTGAAAAAAATCTAGACATTCCGATTTCAAGTTGAAGGCCTGCATCAGGATTGACTTGGACTTCCAAACTAAATGCCGTCTATCCCCTGATTTCAGGTCTTCCTGTAAATGCAAGAGGGTACTTCAGTGCTGTGCTTTGCCGACCTTTCTAGAGTAAAATGTTATTTTTCCAAGAGGAGCTGTGGTATGCAATAAATGCCAGAGCGCTCCATTAATCTGGAGCGGAGGAAGGTCAGGCCCATAATGGGTTATTGCTTTACAAGTAGACATTTCCTCAGTCTTGAATACTTTCTCAATGATGTATGCTGAGAAAAAGAGGAACTATGAGTCAGCAGCATTCTCCCAGGTTCCTTCAACACTCGTTTTCCAAGCCTGCGGATGTGAAAATTTAAGTTTCTTGCGTCCCAATTGCCATCTGGTCTCTCTCCCCTGAGTTGAAACAATTATGGTTGAGAACTTTTGTGATTCTTGCCTCACTGTCTTTTTTTTTTTTCCATCTACAAATCTATTCATTTCTTCATATTTTATTTCTGAAATTTTCTGTGGGACTGGGAGGGCAGAGCTAGTATTAAATAACTTTACTGGAATCGTGCCTGACTTTCTGAAACAATTGCCCTGATGGTTGCCCCTGGCCTAGTGACAATTGGTCAGGTGTCATTTCTTTCGTCTTACTTTTGGGTAAGTACTAAGAATTGAATAGGAGGGAGAAATAGATTGAAATTATGAAAATATTCGTGGGAATAACCATTCATTTCCTTTCGTATCTCAATTACTTGCCTCTGTGAGGTTATATTCTTAGCCCAAAGTGTCTACCTTTCAAATATTTAAAATTAAATTCCCCAACCTGAGGGCTGTTCATCCTCTGGGGACGCATTCCCTTCTAGGCTCTGCCTCGTGGGAAGACATGAAGGGCCGCGAGGAGTAAACCAGGTATCTACATGGGATGAATATAATAACATATTCTGCATGTCAGTTAGGCTTCAAACCCAGTAATCTACTCAGTGAGTCTAGTTTAAAATTTGATATTTTAAAAAGTAATTTGCTTCACCAGTGACAGATAAGAATATACACATCATTGTCTATGCTGTCAAGTATTTCGTTCCTGACACAGGCACCTCTCTCCTGAGGCGTTGCCTGTGTCCCATCACATAATTAAGTTTGGGTTCCAGGCGAGTGTAGGTAACCATATCTCAGAAGCAAATCATTTGTCATTTGCTCAGCAGTTATTACGTTGTGAGTCTTTTGCTTTAAGGAGCAGTGTCTATTTCCTTATTTATGGCACGTCACGTTTTCCTGGCATCGGATAGCCCGTACACAGTGGGTGGCATTAGATCAGTGATGGCGAACCTTTTGAGCTCGGCGTGTCAGCATTTTGAAAAACCCTAACTTAACTCTGGTGCCGTGTCACATATAGAAATTTT
Source organism: Myotis lucifugus (assembly GCF_000147115.1). NCBI lineage: Eukaryota > Metazoa > Chordata > Mammalia > Chiroptera > Vespertilionidae > Myotis > Myotis lucifugus. The sequence goes on from NW_005871081.1 coordinate 2,048,812, forward strand.
TTGATATTTGCAACCATAGTAAAACAAAGACTTATATTTTTGATATTTATTTTATATATTTCAATGCCATTTAACAAAGAAAAATCAACCAAAAAAATGAGTTTGCGTGTCACCTCTGACACGCGTGTCATAGGTTCGCCATCACTGCTTTAGATGGTTGTGTCCCAGAAGTGCAGGGTGGCCAGGCTTTGTCCTTGGGGTGTATTTAGGGAACCTGGAAGGACAGAGGGAGCTCTGGCTCTCACCATGCACAGAGCAGGACTCTGCTCCTCCTGAGCCCTGACATAGAGCTGGCTCCCTCTTACTCCCATATTGTTATTCCGAAATTCTGGACCCAAACAATCAACGGCAGCATTTTTACGTGGAGTATCAAACTGCTGGCGTGTGGTTGCTTTTCATCTATTTCTTCCCAGAAGGTTCTGCTTCTCAGTGTAGAGAGGCACTGACTTTGGGAACTTGTTTATTCTTTTAAGGTGGCCAAGTGGGCACCCATTGGTTTGGAATTCTTATGGGAGCTCAGAAACTTCACAAAATTAGGGATTTTATATCTGGGGAGGAGACAGGGAAGGTCACTTTTTAGGATACTTGACTGGTCAGCCTTTTCTTGCCAAAGAAAATTTGCCTCTGTCATTGTGGACATTGTGTCAGATGCCACAGACCCCAGAGTGGGGAGCAGAGGGACATTGACAGCAGGTGTGGCCTGACCTTTCTCTTAAGGTATCTTTCCTCCCTCCCTCTCTTTGTCTCTCTTTGTAAATGACACTGACACACTAGGTCTTCTCTCCTCTAACTGATTAAAAAAAATTTAAATACAGAATATGTGGGAAAATGTCACACGTTTTAAAACTCTACAATCTAAGCTATTTTTTTATGGGAATGTTATTGTCTCCTAAATTTACAAACTGTAATGCAATTTGTCTGTGTCTTCATCTTAGCTTCTAGCCAACGAGCATAATATTTTAGTTTACTGGCATTAAGTAAGTAAGAATAAAAAGCAAGAAACTACCTTGTAAATTGAACCTTTAAAACCTCTACAAAATATAGTAAAAGTGGCTTTAAATAAGATCCTACTAATTGAGATTTTTTGATAATTTGGCCATAACCAGGAGATATTCTTCACATTATCTTTTGAAAATAGGCCTGCGAATTTTGTTAGTAACATTGAGGTGCAAGGAATATACCTGCTAAGTGAAAGCTACTCTTAAGTATTTAAGAAGTAGCTCTTTATTGTATTAATTATGTACCATTATTTTGTATTGATTGTGCAATTACATGCTTTCTTATCTATTCAGTTTTGAAACAAAAATCTTGACAAAAAAAACACCCTTCAGCATTTTGCTGAATTTCTTTCCTTGAGTGTCTGTATAGGTTTTAAAAGAATGAACGGCATTGACTGAAAATAGCTAAATTCAGTTACTAATTCAGATTGAGCTGACCATGGCCTTTTCAAATCAATGAGGCTAAGCTAATAGTGGGTTTTGTAAAGCCTCAAGCTCCATCAGTGCTGTATTGTATTATATGTGTCACATTGGTTGCTCATGTTTTATAACTCCTTGAGCCTGTTCTTATCTTTGAGATTCTGAGCATGATAAATGAAGTCTTGAAATTATTGCAGCATGCTGGGGGAAAATGTGATTAGTGGTGGGCGATAGCCAAGTAACTTTGTTGGAGGGTAAGGAAGTAATTTGGGGATATCAGAACATGTGTGTGTTATCAGACACTGATAGTCTGGAAAGAAGAGTAGGTCCTGGGGGTAGAAGTCGGTGATGCGGGGGACTTACAGCAACTCAGGCCGCCATGGGAGAATCCACAGACTATCCTGTGCTTGAAAAGCATTAATATCAGAAGTACTCATTAAGGAAAAACACACCAAAAAAAAACAACAACCTTGTGCATAAGATACAAGAGGAATTTCATAAAACTGTCAGATTTTTTAAATACCCAAGAATTCTTACTTTCAAATGTCAAATGTAGCCACAAAAACAAGAAGGAAATAATTCATGGGTCATGACCAGTGGGAAGGGGGAAAAATGACACTCCATTCTCATTCTCTTTTAAAATAGTCTGTTGCTTTATAGGAAAAGCAGTTGAGTTGATGAGCATAGGAATCTTGATAATAAATGCAAACTATCTGTGTTTAAATAAACCAGAGTTAGAACAGTTTAGTTCATCATATTTGTTTCATGTTTCATGCAATGCAAAGTAACTGAGTACTGGATCAAATTGGACCCTTCAAGGACTCCTGCCCGGGGGCGGGAGGCAGGTGCCGCCTACAGACGGCAGACCTGATTTTCAGAGAATCTAAGTGCTGGGTGCTGGGGCTAGGACCAAAATATTTCGGTTCTTAGGCCAGGGTTCCTTCCCCACCACTTGGCATTATCAATGCAGGCACTACAGTGAGAACATAGAAAGTAAGATTCCCAAAAGCTCTGTGCACTAACCCTGAGCAAAAATACCCATTTTTGCAGTCAAGTTTGAAAGTAGGATTTCTAAACCTGCACCCACTTGGTAGATTTATATTATTTCCTTGGAATCTTTAATATTTTGTGTTTTCTGATTCACTCATGAAAGTATTTAGTGATCACCTACTGTATGCCATCTGTGCTAGGTGCTGGGCACCAAGGAATGCCTCCTGGCAGGGCACCCATAAAACTCAATTTTGGTAGATAATTGTGTTTAACACATTTTTAAAGAAAAAAAAAATATTTTTCTTCATTGACAATTGGCAATTTCTTTTAGGTTTAAACCTGAAAAATATCTTGCATGCTTTTTGTATTATTATAATTATTATGGTCAGGATATGTTTTCTGCACTTTTTATTTTTTCTGTTAGCACAGACCCCAAAAAATGATGACCTAGATTGTGGCACTTCCTGACTTTGTGTCCCAGTTTTGTTCAGGATGCGCACACTTCCAGAACCCTGTCACACGCCCAGATATGTTTCCAACTTCAAGTTAATAACATCCCCAACTATGGTAACATGAAAACCCTTCAAGTCTTATTTAGGTATTGTGCACTCATTAGTGTTTCTCAAATTTGCTGATAAGATAGAACACATCCTTTAAATCTCAGGGTTATTGGTGTGGAGATAGTGAAAATAAAACAAAGTGTGTTTTTGAGAAAAATATATATTTTTTTCTTGTCCAAACGCAGAAACAAGCAAACCTCTTGTTATTTTGTTGTCCATTATTTATTTAATTGCAATTCCTCTCCTTTCCCAAAATCTTTAAGTCATGACATAGAATTTTGAAAACTTTCATGGAAAAGAGAAAAGGCACAGTGAGGAAAGGTACAATTTTACAGGCAGATTCCCAGGACTCTGAGGCAGGCACCATGGCTTTCAGTGCCCGACTGCGACTTTGTAAGCCTTCAGTCCTTGTAGGGTCTATTTCTAGCTGAGTGGTTTTGCTACCACTAAGTTTTATTTAGCTCTGTGCGTGTTAGACATGGCTCCCCCTGCTGGGCCAACGCGGAGCTGCAGCTGGCTTTTGCCCCCTATGTACCACCTTCCAGAACCACAGTAAGGTTCCCAGCTGCAGTGAAGCACCTTTTATATCTGGATGATTTTTCTGCTTTAAAAGATGATTTTCACTCTCTACATGAGAAGCAGGATGTAAGGTAATAGGTTTAGGCAGAAGCATTTATGATTTTGATTTCCATGTCAATAAATTGAGTTTTTAGCAAGGAAGATTGTTATCACCTTTTTTGGATTGAACAGATTTTTTTTTCACTTTACAAATGGAAAAGCCAGGAAACTGGATTAAATTACCTTAAGTATATGTTTCTTATACATTTGTAATAGAAGGCACCAAAGAAAAGCTCTTAAATAAAAGTTGGCAGTTGGATGTTTAGTAATAATTTCTTAGAGACCTCCCTGCTATCATATTTATATCTGTTTTATAGGGTTTATTTTTTCAGCTTATACTATTTCCATGCAGTCATTTAGAACACTGAATTTACTCCCCCCTCCCCATATTGTTAGATTTATGTACTCTTAATTTATAAAATGGATGGAAAAACAATCTGAAAAAATCCACAATTCACATTATTTCTAGGGCCACAACATTTACCTGTCACTTAATAGCCTTGACATTCGGGTTACTATTTTAATTTTAATTACATTTTAAATTCTAACTAAAATTTTTCCTTTCCCTTAGAGTTTTATCTTTTACGCATTATCAAACTGATTTCTCTCAACTATGCCCACGCTAATATCTTCAATGGCACTGAATATTTAATATTAATGACATAATGAATATTTAAGAAAAAGATGAATACTTCCCATTCCACTGGGGGAGTTTTAATTTGGAAAAAAATGTGTAGTCCTATGGCGCCCTCTAGTGGCAGGGAGCCAGAGCCCCATGGGGGCTTTCCCTACAGAAGCTACTCCCAAAGCCCATTTAACCTTTATTGCCTTTTAATTTAATAGGCTCAATTAGGTGTAGTAATTTTCTTCAAGTCATTTCGGGGGTAGGAGTTCTTCGCAAGGAAGGTATGTTTAGCTGATAGTTCCTGTGGATGTGCTCACAGTGCTCGGAGATGGAAAGGGTGGGGTATGAATCCCAGTTTCTCGGGTAGAAGCAGCTCCAAGTGGGCTGGAAGCTGGAGGTTGGAGACACTGCTTGAGCTGGGGAGATGGTTGAAAGCCAGCACTTAGGCTGAAGCAGAGAAGAAAACGAATGTGGATGAAAGGATATAGGGCAGGGGGTGGGGTGTCTGCAGGAAAACGAAGTTTGAACCTTCACATTGACATTTGAATGTGTTAATAGAGAGCGAAGCCAAAGAATACACATGTTTCCCAGAGAACACACTGCATTTGGTTGCAGTTTGTTGGGGAAATGGAAATAAGCTATCGATTAAAGATTAGCTGTATACACAGGGTTTGATTGAATACACCCACAAGCCTTTGGAAAAACATTATCATACTATTTTTCTTCTTTCTAATTTGGGAAGCTGACTACTTCAGGGGCGTGACTTACAATATTTATACTTAAAATATTTTAAACAGATTACTGCTTTGGAGTAAGAATGAAAGTATTTTAGATTATTTTTTTTTCAGAAAGAGCATTAGGGGACAAATTATGAAAGAAAATATTTGCTGTTAAAGATCCTTGCTACTGCTTATAGCTTTAAAGTGTGTCCTCCGTCAGTGATAGTCAGCATTAATGAGTGAGAAATGTCTGGAACTTTTATAGTTCCGAGGGACTTTGGAAAAATTTTAATTTTGTTGCTGCCAACAATTTGTCAGCACTTGTTTGCTTATCATTTTAGAAAGTTTTTACTGGATTAGTGAAGTTGGGCAGTTTGTTTGCTTTTAGATGACTTTAGGGGAAGAGTTTTAAATTGTTTATATTAAGACAGCACTTAGGGCTCTTTCGAGTTATTCTTATGTTGAATGATAGTTCTTCAGAAACTGTTTTGTGAAGAACTCTTTATAATTCATCTTCTCTTCCAACTGATGAGCAAAGTGAATTTTTGTAGATCAGAATTTTATTTCTTTGTCAATGTTGTTAATCAAAGAATGTTTATTGTGCGTTTCCTTGGTACCCATCACTCTGCTCGTTTTGTATTATGTAGGATTTGAGCACTTAGGTTTACCAACCAACTTCATAGCAATGTTGACATTCCCAGAATTGTGTCAGAATTTATCAAGGGCTCAAATAATGTTCTGATGTCAGGATTTATCCAATAGAAATCTATCCTTGAACTTGGGCACTTGGAGATGCAGAACTGTGCTGTGTCTGTGGGCAGTGTGAAGCTGGTGACCCATCCGCTGGGCATAGGTGGACTTGTCCAGGAGATGGATCTTACCCACAGGGTTGGGATTTTCCACTCAGCCCTGAGGCAGGAAGTCCAGCACAAAAACAGAAGTCCAGGCTTGGTCACAGAAAGGCCTTTTCGCTTTCCTTCCTACATATCCAGCTGGGCTCCTGTTCCCAAACCTCAGCTCTATGTCTGTTCCATCCTTCATACAAAGCTGGCCACCTGCAGCTTCAGCAGCCTCAGGAGCAAGTCACAGCAATTCTGATGATGGTCAGAGGGAGGGAAACGAGGTGCCTGTGGTAAGAGGCCAGGCGGGGTCTGTGGTTCAGAAGAGGCAGAGTGGCTCCAGAGGCTCCTAGAGAAAGAATGGATCTCACAGTATGTGAAGATTAGCTGCTCCTCTCCCCCTCCCCCCCATTTTTAACACTTTCTGATTCTTCTCACCTTTTAAATTTGTAAAGATGGGGAATGTCCTCATTTCTAGGAACAATCTCTTCAATGCTCCTCCCTCCCATATATAATTGCTAAAGCTCTTAACATATACCCACATATTTGGTGGAGAGCCAGTGCTTAAAGATTCCTAACGTCGACTGTCTCAAGCTAAACATCGCCAGGGCTTGGGAGAGAAAACGAAGAGTTTGGGAATAAGATAAAGATTTGTAGCCATGCTTTTTGTGCATGATTATATTATTCTGCCCTGCTCTATTATTAAAATGTTAAGTGCAGAAAACATTAGTAATGGTAGAGTGGTTGCATGAAACAATCTTCATATTATATCTAATTCATTAAAGAAATGTAGTGTTGACATATACACATTCTTTTAAGAATCCAGTTATACATTTCATAGCACAAAGGAGAATATTCATGTTTTCCCCTGAGGAAAAGTGGGCCTTTCGGGGTTCTAGCTGTGTATTTCCTCTCGCCTCCTCTCCTCTGCATCAATGGCGATATTTCTGTCATAATGTCAAGCTTTCTGGCATGGATGGAGCACCCCGTGGGGCCTCGTCACAGAGATTTTCCATGACCCCCTGACACTGACCGTAGCCTTCCCACCACTTTCCCAGCAGTATTGGTATTCAGGAAATGGTTGTGCAGATGTCTGATTATTGTTGGGCTCAAGGAATTGGACTTGTGGAATTTTTGGCCGAGTTCCGCAGTCACCCATTGACTGTGACCCGTCATCTGAAATCGTTTCCTCATCACTGGATGCTTGGTGAGCTCTGGCTCCAAATGTAAACGCTTCCATCCCCTCAATTATTTGCAGCCTTGTTTGGAAAAAGAAATCTCCAGGCACCAGATGACAGAAAGAAACAGCTGATCCAGTGTCATGTCCCTACCGTGGCTTTCTCCCCCCATTGCTTCTTTGGCCAGTGGTGCATACATTAGTCAGTCTCAGGCGGTGCCCACAGGGCCTTAGACTGGGGAAGGGAGCTCAGGGATCCCATCCTGCCCAATAATCATATTTTAGTATGTTTTAAAGTCTGTGGGACACGTAGGTAGAATCTATGTTATATTATTGGTTGGTTCATTATTCGTTCACCAACTTTAAAAAATATATATTTTTTTTATTGATTTCAGAGAGGAAGGGAGAGGGAGAGAGAGCTAGAAACATCAATGATGAGAGAAAATCATGGATCGGCTGCCTCCCGCATGCCCCACACTGGGGCTGGAGCCCACAACTCAGGCATATGCCCTGACCGGAAATCGAGCTGTGACCTCCTGGTTCATAGGATGATGCTCAACCACTGAGCTATGCCTGCCAGGCTCGTGCACCAACTTTTATTGAATTTAAAGTTTGTGCCTAATGCTGTGAATGAATAAAACAATACCCTGCCTTTAAAGTATTTACTTCTAAAAGGAGAAACCCAAAAGAAAAAAATCTGTCTAATTACTATCACTGGTTGAATTTGTTCTGCTTTCTGGTGAATGAACCCAAGCACGTGTACAAGGCTCTGCCCATGTAGCCAGTCTGCCTCGGGGAGGACATCCAGTGTCTGGCGGCATTTCTGCTTCTGCTTCCTCCCTTGTAAACATCCATGATCATGGTATTTTTAAATATGAAAAATTAAAATATTTAACTCCAAGATTGTGATCCCATGCTGACCACTGATGATAAGATTCTTGTTGACTGCTTATTCCAGTTAAATTTTTAACTTCAGTGTTTGTATTGGTATTTATATCGTCCTCCAAAGTTAGGAGTTTCACAATATTTCAACTTCCGCCATCCTTGGCGCTTATTTTGTATTTCTACTTCTGACTTAAATAGAGGTGGGGTTATATATATTCTAGCATTTGATTTCCATCATAAAGTTGTTTCCCTAAGCTTTTTACAAGGAAGCGAAATAATCAGATATTATAACAGAACCTGTTTTTCCCCTATTTTATGGATTTTTTTGAAAGTATGTCCTTGCTCTGGACAATATATTAGGCAAAATTTTTAAGTTGCTCCATGCATGAAACTATTTCATGCCTAATTTCGAATAGCTGATTTGATACTAAGATTATGCTCTGTGGCTGTATTCTTTCATCTTTATAGATGGTGGCATTTTGTCCTTCCTCCTCAAATTCTGAGAATATAGCAGTAATCACTTCTGTTGGTCTATGAAATTTATTTCTTTTTTTGACCAGTGCAATACATGACACTGACAATCAAGAATAAAACTATGAAATGCCATTGCATCAAAGCTGTGCAATATTTTACGAGCTTCTCTCCCCTCCCCTCCTCCACTTTAAGTTTTCATTGCTGTGATAACAGTGGGCGTGGGTTTCACTTCTGTCTGGCGTGAATTATGTGGCTGCCATGTCCTTGGGACCTTGCCTCTAGGACATCAGGGGAAACAGATGACTAAGGGGTCCTACTTCTCAGTTTTTTCTAACAGTACACATTCTGCATTGAACTCCAACATAAGGGGGTTGGCAGCCGCAGTATTGCTTGTTGCAGCTGCAAAGTCTGGCTCAGAAACTCCTGGCACCAGTAACCTTTGCACACTGGTCCAGCTCTTTGCTCTTCCTCTAACCCCAGTGGAGATTTGCTAAAAGCTCGGAGGAATAAGTTGGCCCGCAGACAGCGTGTGATATTTGGCAGCTAATTGTATAGCTGTTTGAATGCTTTTCCTGTCTGTGTGCTCTGCTCTGGTGCCCACAGTAACCTTGACAGGGAATGGGACATTAGATTGCTCATGTGCACTTATGTCCGAATGAAAGATTAGAAAAAAACAAAAAACAACCCATGTGGGAAATGGCAAGAACCATGTCGACGAAGACGTCACTTCCTTTTTAGCTACTTAATTTCAAAACTCCTGGGATAAATGGATTGCTTAAGCATTCTGGTGACATTTGGGAAAGAATGTGCTCTTGTGGTGAAAGCAGGGACTGGGAATTGAAATTTCTGTATTCAGTTCCCAGGAGCATGCAGGGGTCACCCAGTGACATGTCACAGGTCGGCTAAGCACCGGATGCTAATATCCCTATCTGTGGAATGGACATAAAAGGGACTAACTTAATGTTGGTGAATTGTTTCATATTTTGCTGGGAACCAGCTTGCTCTAGTGACCTAGAAAAAACATGGACTCTGGTTTAGGCTGACCTCATTTCTATTTTTGGCTTTAGAGCTGACTCAATGAGAAACTTGTAGAAATCAGCCAGTCTTGGCTCTGGGCCTCCATGTATTCCATGATTAAAATGGGGACTATAAAATCTTATCTGCATTGGGTCTCATAATGATACCGCCAATATTAACTAAGTCCTAAAAATACTCCACCAGATGCAGTAGAAAGCTTTCATGTTGACGTGCCGCTCACATTTCCTTCCTATCTCAGGTTATTTGGGGTATGCAATTCAATGTTCATTAATTTTTTTTTTTTTTAGCCTGTTGTTTGCAGTTCAGTTCAATTCTATTCTGGGTGGAGTTTTCCCACATCTGAATAAAAGGGAAGAGGTTGATATGATAAGAGGTGCCATATATTGCTGTCATCAGGATTTTCTGCAGCTGTATCTCATTATTCTTATAGGTGAATAATGAGTTTATTTGAGTAGCTTCACCTTTGATCAAGTCTTGGTCTGAGAATGTTTTTCTTTCCCAGCTGTCACAGGCCTCGGGGAAGAGGAGCCAGCATTCTGGTCAAATCCTATGCTGACAGCTCTGACATATCAGCCTCTCTTCTTTCTGGTAGATTCTCTGGATACTGATGGTCCAAAGGGGTGTGCCAAAGTATAGGGCTTAATTTTCTTTAATCCATCTACTATTATATCAACTATTATCTCTACTCGCTGTTTCTGGACTCCTGACCTACCTTCTCGTTAAAACTACAACCCATGGACGCCCAGTGGCTGTAGTCCTAAGTTCAGATCCACATTTCCGCGTTTCTAAAAGCACAGCAGGCCGTTCATTCACCAGCAAGTGTCAGACTGGCTGAGTGGTTTGGAAAGAAGGACGACTTTGAAAGTTCTTGCTTTGTCTCCTTTTGCAACCATGAAAGAGTTTTAAGTAACTCCTGGTAAATGTTTGTGTTATGCAAGGCATAGCTTGTCAGTTTGAAATCCTGCCTGGAATCTCTGCTTTTAAAACTCAGCTAACTAACCACTGATACTTAATCTGCCTACTTTGTATTGTAAGATTGCATTAAAGTCCAAATTCATTATTATTTTTAAATAATGTTTCCCATTATTTTTGCTCCATAAGAGCAAAAACCATAATTGAACTTTGATCCAACCTTTGCAAAAAAACAAAACAAACAAAAAAACACCAAAAAAAAACCCCACAAAAAAACCCCAAACCCACTTTTTAAAGACACTTAGGAAAGCCCGTCTTCAGACCTCTGATTGCACAGGGAAGGCTTGGCATCATGCTGTAACTCACACCGTGAGCTCTGCCTGCCCAGCTCCTGCTGGCACCTAGGGGAAAAATTGACTGATAGTCTACTCACAAAATCTCAGTGCTGGGTCTACTGGTCCAAAGAAGATTCCACTAACTGGATGAGATTATAATCAATTCAGTGAAAAGTAATCCCCAGCTATCTATTTATCCAACAACTTATTTAGCATTTAGAATACAGTATATAGAAAGCATTGGGCCCTAGCCGGTTTGGCTCAGTGGATAGAGCGTCTGCCTGCGGACTGATGGGTCCCAGGTTCGATTCCGGTCAAGGGCATGTACCTTGGTTGTGGGCACATCCCCAGTGGGGAGTGTGCAGGAGGTAGCTGATCGATGTTTCTCTCTCATTGATGTTTCTGGCTCTCTATCCCTCTCCCTTCCTCTCTGTAAAAAATCAATAAAAATAAAAAAAGAAAGCATTGCATTCCTGCCCTCAAACAGCCTTTAAAAAAGAGTGGAGAAAAGCCACCTGAAACAGGAATTCATTTCAGCACCTTTTTTTAGATGCTCACTGTAAACTTATGCACTATTGGATGATGCTCAGAGAGACTGATTCCTGTTTCTTCAATTTCTTTCCACCTACTTTTTGTAACAAAATCTTATCTGATTGGGTCTCATAATGACACTGCCAAATTAACTCCTTCCTCCTCTGCAGGGTGAAAGAGGCCTCCCAGGGTTACAAGGTGTCATTGGATTTCCAGGAATGCAAGGACCTGAGGGGCCACAGGGACCACCTGGACAGAAGGTAAGCTTACCTGGGTGATGAAAACTGTGAGGGTGTAGAATTGAAATAATCTATATTCTTTTTTAAAAAAGTTTTTATTGTTGAAAGTATTACATATGTCTCCTCCCCTCCCCGCCCCCCCATTGACCTCTCCCAGCCACTGATCTGTATTCTTGTTATAACAAGTGGTCATAATGGTTTTTCTGTTTTGCTCCAGGGAGATGCTGGAGAACCAGGACTGCCAGGAACAAAAGGGACAAGAAAATAAGCCATAGCTTATCGTTTTTGACCTCCAGTCCTTGCCACTGGTGCTGTGCATAAGCGGAGCTGCTGTTCATTCTCTTTCACACTTGTTTCCCCCATCTGTCCTTCCTCAAGGATTCTTGTAGACATATTTGAATTTGGGGGAGTCGTGGGAGAAACATGTCTTCATTTAATAGTGAAGTGATACTATTTCCAGAGCTAAACTTCCTCTTCCTTCTTCATACACTTCTTGGCTACTCCCATACCTGAGAGATGCAAAAATAAAGATCTTTGACGGGAATTAGAAAAACCGAATTGCGCTGTAAAATGGAAAGTTTGATTCTGCGATTGGTACTTGCTAAAGGGGAGTGTGACAGTGACCAGTGGGTGCATTTGTCCTTGGACCTCTCTGTGATGGAGATGATCCTATTTCAACTAGGAAGAGCTTGTCTCTTCCCCCCAATGAGCTGATTTATCCCATGCATTCTTCTTCCCAACGGTTTGAGCTTTTAATTTGAATTTTGTAGATGTTTATCTATTTATTCACCTAGAAATTACAAAGAAGGAAATGAGGGCAGAGTTATATTGTGCGTGGGCAGCCTTGATTTTAGAAGGAAGTCATAGTCAGCTTTCCATGGAGAATTGCTTCTGAAAGCCTGAGGTACCTGCCTCCCTGGGCTGGGCCCTCAGCTGCCTCCCCGGTAGGATGCCCCTGTCTGCTCAGTGTAATGTTCTGAATGCCAACAATTAGGGTAGACACCTTTAGGTGGGTGCAGTGGGAGGAAAAGAGGTTCCCCGATGCTCATGGAAACCTTTTCACTTCCATCCTTACAGGGACCCCCAGGAATATCCGGTTACCCTGGAAACCCAGGAATTCCTGTATGTATATAAAGTGCACCTGCTTCCTTTATGAGACATTTGATGTGAGTGATGGCATCATCAGGTGGTTTTTAAATTTTGGCTGCTTCTTCACTTTATTAATTGCAGGGTATTCCTGGACAAGACGGTCCCCCAGGTCCCCGTGGTATCCCAGGATGCAACGGGACAAAGGTAAATTCAAAACCGAGACCTTTCTCCCTTTGTGCCTGTTCACCTGACTTTGCATCTTGACAAATCAGGCCAAGTTGTTCAGTTGCCATCACTGCAAAGCTGCTTGTCTCAACACTTTCTTTATGTGATTAGGAAATGCAGTTTTCCCATATTTAATGTTTAAGAATGATATAATTACGACTTTCTCTTTTGGACAATTTTACTCTAAAATTGCTTTAAATATTGTATTTCTTACCTATAATCTATTACTAAATCAAACAAGAAAATGCTGCCCTTAATCCTGTCCCTATTAATTATATTTTCAAGTATATCTCTTCTGTTGTGAAGTACCACTCAGTAACATAGATTGCAACAAACAGTTTTTAAGAAATGATGTAAATTAACAAATGAGGTGGGACATCGTAACTGACGAGGGTGTCTGGAGTGAGGTCCCACCTGCCTTGTCCGGTACTTGTGAGTGACTGTCTGCTGTCCCCTCAGGGTGAACGAGGGCCCCTGGGACCTCCCGGTTTGCCTGGATTCACTGGAAATCCTGTGAGTATGAGGTTGTTTAACTCAGAATTTCTTTCTTTGACTAGACTTTCTCTCTTTTCATTTCCTTTCCTTACCCTGCCTTTTTTTTTTTTTTTGTCTCTTATATCTTAATCCTAGTGATGTTTTGAGAAAAACGAAACTAATATTAACCTTTTTTTTTTTTCAGGGACCACCAGGGTTACCCGGAATGAAGGTACATTATTTTACTTTATTGGATTCATTACAGAAGTCTGTTTAAAACAGATGGCGTGAAAGTAAATTTACTTTAAATCACTTTGGTGGGCCAATTGCCTATGGACACATTTGTCTAAACTCTGTTCCATTAAAAGGGTATATAAGTCATTTACTTAAATTTTAGAAACTAAAGTTCAGACATAGGTACACTGTCTTAATAGGAAATAAGCAGGAATAGGCAGCACAGTGTAAATATTAACAGATGTGAGTCTAGTTCAGATTAATTACCTGCATAGACATCTCAGTTTGGATGCTCCTTTTCCAGAGCCATAGGACATAAGTACGGGGCCACCAAAAAGAACTCAAGTTGGTCTCATATTTAATCTATCTGGTTTGACTTATATACAACGTATACAACTCTTTTTCATGTTGCCTATACTCTGGAGTCACTATCATACATTCCATAATTATGGCAGGAAGACCCCCAGTTGCCTTAGGTTAAATCCTGGTGTCACGACCTCTTTATTCAGAGCCAATCCATGGCCTCTCTCAGCTTGATTTTCCTATATGTCCCGGTGGGGCGTAGGCCCCTCGGTATTGTGGCCTAAGTGAACACATGACATTTAGCATCATAAAAACGCTCTGCTTTGATAAAAATGCTCATCCTGAAATACTTTGCTTGAAATCCAGTTCTTGTTTTGTCAGACTGGCCTGTGGTCACACAGTCTCTTGACCAGAGACTGGGTCCTGATCTAGTATTTCTCGTGTCTGTATGGGACAGTCCCATGGAAGTGTCATTGATCCTTTCACTTTGCCGTCTAGACAGTCAGTCCTGGTTGCAGCTGAGTTGACTGTGCAGCACTGAACACTGGTTATTAAGAGAGTAGCATGAATGGGGAGATGGCCAATCTATATATTTCAAGCTTAGAGAGAGTAGAACCCCAGACATGGGCTAGTTCCATACCAGTAATGCATGCCTAATATTTGATAGGTTTTAAGTTTCTTTACACAAATACCAGTATTCGAGACTTTGTCTTGTTTTTCACCACATAGGGGGATCCTGGTGAAATACTTGGCCACGTGCCCGGGATGCTGCTAAAAGGTGAAAGAGGATTTCCCGGACCCCCAGGAATACCAGTAAGCATTTGCTGAATAACTATAATCCCATGCTGAGTCTCCTCCTGGTTTGCATTTTGATTCTTTTCTTTCTCAATACATTGTAGGGTTCACCAGGATTCCCAGGGGTGCAAGGTCCCGTAGGCCCTCCTGGATATGCCGGACCACCAGTAAGTTTGGGGGGATGTTTCCCTGAGGCAGTCATTTGAAGAACAACTATCTTGAGGTGTGAAAAAAATACAGTTTAACAAAAACTTTACACAGTGGCGATCTCCCTTGATTTGGGTTGGGTGGATGAATTTCTTATGAAAATATTTGGCTGCATTTATGGTCCACACATTCCCAGAGCTGTGGGAACAGGATAATAATAGCACTGCATGCCAAGACAGCCCCCAAACAGACAACACCTTCATTATGTGAGTGATGCCAGTGATCCATGGCCTGAAGAGGCTGAATTCAAGGTGGACAAGGAGATTCAGCCCTAGAGATGGACTTGTGGGTCTGCTCTGTTGGGGGCTAAGGACACAGACCAGGTGATGGCTAGAAGCTACACAGTATTTCAAAGATTGTGCCAACTGAGCACCCAGAGATAACATCCCAGAAGGCTCATTACTGTCATTGGCCTCCCTCATAGCTGATAATTCTCAATAGAAAGGGGATGTCATCTGCTCACATATACATATTTGGGATCATGAGAGAGTTAATATTAACAAGACTTACGTTTACCAGGAATGAATAATGCACTTATTTTGTTATCCTCACACTAGCCTGCCTGAGAGTCCTGAGGCTTATCTTTTAAATTTACTCTTTTTTGAGGGTGGATAAAATTCAACAACTCTTCTTATACTCATTCCTGCACATGAAACGTCTTATATGTTCTTGTAAGTGTATGAAATATTTATAAGTAAAGAATGATTAGTAACATATGGTTACTAGACTTACTGTGCTGATGGCATTCTTTATGTACATAAAGAATCACCAGTTTTTCCTTTTTAAATGGTTATAGAAAGCATTCTGAAATTTTGTTGCAAACACAAGTTTTTCTGACTTCATTGTAGTCTACTTGCTGGAAGAAATCATTCAGCTTTTTTTAAGATAAAAAATTATATCCAAATTAGGCAAACATCATTTCCAAACTGGAAAGTGTAGAATCATAGAGAGTTTGGCTGGTGATTTCATCCATTGTTTGTGAGCTGGCATGTTCTTAGATCAATGGATTCCACAGGACAGTGCCAAAGATTTTTTAAGTATTTACATTCCTGTTAATAATCATATAAGACTAGTTTCTGGTTACTTTCAAAGTTTTACATTTCTAGAGCACAGGAAAAAAATTAACAAATAAATTATTTTAACCATAGGATCGTAACATAATTTCTGTACAAAGAAGCATTTAAAGTCTACCAGGGTTGTAAACTGTATTTAATTAAAATGCTTTATCTTTTAGGGTCCCCCTGGCCCTCCTGGCCCTCCAGGTGAAAAGGTAAAGATTTGTGTCATTTGTTTTTCTTTGGCATTAGTATATGACTGTCATGAAATTGTCATAGCTCATTCTTTAAGTCTCTGTTAAAAATTTTTGGAAAATTCTAACTTCTTTACCTATCTCTATAGTTAACATCTGTCTAGCTACCTATCCATCTATTCATCCATCTATCTAACTTACCAATTGGTTATTTGATTGATCTCTTCATCCATTGATCTTTTTTTCCATCTACCAACCCCTTAGTCATTATTTTGGAATCATTGATTTTTTTCCCTTAGTCTTATAAAGCCAGAGTTTAAAAACCTTAAGTTAAGAAAAAAGGCTTTTATAGACTTATTTTTCAATAATACTTTTAGAAACTTTTTATAGACATTAAATACAATATGATCACAACTTCATTGAAAATCTTAGGGTGATTGTGGGATAAAGCTATTGCCTTAAATCTACTATCATACTGCATTTTATATGATATTTGTTAAACACTTTTGAGCAAAGTAGACAACTCTAATAATGGAAGCCTAATTTTCAATCAACAGGGTCAAATGGGCTTAAGTTTTCAAGGACCAAAAGGTGAAAAAGTGAGTACATATTGCTTTGGGGAGTTTTCATGTTTAAAATTACAGTGCCAAGCATGATAGAGTTTCTGCCTCTGGACCTACTGGTGGGCTCTTATCCCATAGTTACTTTTCTCTGCACGTTCTTGAGTTTGTTAGTGTCTTCCTTAAAATGCACAGCTAAATGTCACTGAACTCTATGTGTGATCTCACCCAGAGAGAATATAATGAAGCCATTAATCCCTTGATTGAACATATGCAATTCAATCAAAATGTTCTCAGGCAGTGATAAGACCAGACCTAGGCTTTATTATAAACGACTCCAATTTAGGACTTGACTGTTAGTAGTGTAACTATACTGAACCCTGCAAAAGCAAAGGTCATCATACCAAAATGGGGAGGAAATGAGCCATGGAGGCAGGAGGCATGGACCAGAGCAGGCAACCCCCTCTTGGGAAGAAGGAAGAACATCAGTGGGTCTCTGATTCTCTGGTGATCTCTCCATCAGTTCCCGAAATGGGCACTAACCAAGTGGAGATTATTGGAATTACGGCAGTGCCTGGCTGGCCAAGGTTCTTTTCTGTGGATGGTCAAGACATTGTAGACAATGGCCACCAGGGGGCCCCAAGTCAACCGAGGCATGGAGAGATGTGTCCTGGACAGGTGGCCTCTGCTTTCTACCCCAAATTTTGGCCCACTTTTTTCATAATCTTCACATACAACAAAGTAATCCTGGAATTTATACAGTTGAATTTTTTGGAACTCACTCATTTGGGGACTCACTGTACTTCCAGTTGTACCCAGCATTTAGGATGGCCGAGGAAGACAATTCTTGATGGTTCTTGTATTGTTGGTTTACCTAAAGATACCTCCTTTCTTCCCAGGCTCTATTAGGCAATTTGTGTCTTTTTTAGGACATCAAAATGCAATTGGACAGTATACTAGTATGCATATGCTTGTATACATGTGTCCTAGTATGTGTATATATACACACATATATGCTGTTTGTATATGTATGCATGGTCTGTACATACATGCGTTCATACATGTGTCCTATAGATGATCAGGTTCCATTGCTATTACTCAAGACAGTAGCTTTCGTGACCCCTGAGAGATGAAAGTCTCCTCCTGGCTTTAGATACTAATCGTGCCCTCTTCCTACTGAAACTTCATTTTCTGCTAAGGCAAGGATAGATGAGAAAAGAGTGTAAGAACACTTTTAAGATAGATGTTTTATTTTAGGCCTCCTCTGCATTTTTTTTCAATATATAATTATTTTTTGCCTAACTAATTCCCAATGTTTGCATCAACAGGGCGATCAGGGGGTCATTGGCCCTGCAGGAATGCCAGGAGAGGCTCAAAGGGAAGAAAAAGGAGAACATATCACTAAAGGAGAGAAGGTATGAAACGACTTTGTCCACCGAATGTCGTCTTGCTAATTTTGCATAAATTCCAGTGGATCAAGAGAAACTGTGTCAAAATTCAATTTCTCCAGCTGTGTTCACCCCTGACCTGGAGAACAGATTTATAGACTATTCATCATGTAAAAGATGGGCATCTGAAAGCAGAGGCAGCTGGTCCTGGGTGGGAGAAAGCCTGGTTTGAGGCTGACTCACTCAAGTGAGGGCTTTTTCAGTCCACCCCAGTGAAAGGATGAGCTGGATCAGCAGAAGGGACACCAGCTGTGGATCAAGCATAATTAATTACCCTTTTAAAATCCATAATCCAGTCAAGGTGAGGACGTGAATGCTGGAGACCAATGTAAATTTCTTTGTTACTATATCAGGAAAAGGTTTATTTTTTCCTTTCACGTGTTCAATGTCACATATAAAAATGATATAGCCATTAGATAGTACTGATCGACTTCTCTCTCTTTAAAATTCTTTTAGGGTATTAAAGGTGACCCTGGATCTCCGGTAAGTACTAAATTCTTGTTGATCATTATTATTTTGTGGGAAACTAACATATTGGAATTAAGTTACAAGCTTATTTCACTTTAAGTGTAATATTTACTTAATTTAATATTTTACCTAAATGTGTGAATGAATCTAACTCTCTCTTTTTTTCCCCCCAAGGGAGTGCCAGGGTATGGAGAGAAAGGTGAACCTGGAAAACTAGGACCCCGAGTAAGTTCTTTTAAGAGTCTTTTTATTCCTATTGTAAATCGTTTTCCTTACATTCCTAGAATCACAGGTTCAGGCACACAGAAGAATGGAAGAGACTGGGAGGGCTTTTCTGGTTTCTCCCTCTCCTCTCCTAAGGGCTTTTCTGAAGCCCTTGGGAGTAGAAATACGGAGAGCTGTCATCACTTGAAAAAAAGTCCCAGAAGGTTGAGGCCCTTTGTTATTCACACCCCAAGACAGTCTGGCATTGGGTGGGGGCCTCTCTGAAGAGCTGCCCACCTATTGGTTCCCCACTGATCGCCAACTGTCCACTTGCTCAGAGCCCTTGGTGCCCTTTGCTGCCACCTTCCCAGGCCAGCTCGGACCTCCACCCAGATCCGAGATGCACATCCTGGAGTGGAGATGCTCAGATGCTTCTCAACCCCCAGAGTCCTGGTGAAAGGACACCCTCCCAGTTTCCAGTAGCCTGAGCGTTTTCAGTTTCTCCCCTGAAATAATGCTGGAAAACCTCCACTAAATCAATGCTCTGCATAGCAGCTACCAAATGCTCACTTGCCAATAGGGAACCTTCTCGGGTGGTAGCTATGCTGCCAAATGTAAGGGTACCTTAGAAGATTTGGAACTAATCAGGCTCCATTTTTTTTAAAATGGAAAAGTCCTCTTCTGTTGTAACTTTTTCGTAGTTATTCAGTGTACACTCTATTCCTTGTTGTAGTGGCATCAGCTTACACAGAGGCTTCCTATGAAAGATGACAAATGAACTTGCATTTGAATCAGAGCCTTGTTGTTACAGCATATTTGCTGTGATTGTTGATGAAATACTAATATTTAAATTTTTATTGTACAGGGAAAGCCTGGAAAAGATGGTGAAAAAGGAGAAAAGGGGAGTCCAGTAAGTATTTCTCTGTGATTTTTAAAAGGAAGCTGTTGGCCTCCACTAGCTGACGACTGTTGTTGCCTCTCCTGTTTCCTTTAGGGGTTTCCCGGCACCCCAGGGTTCCCAGGACAACCAGGACAACCAGGCTTTAAGGTAAATAGGGGCACTGTTTTGAGTTTTTAACCTTCATTTTGTAGGTCAGTTCAGAAATTTTTACTAGAATAGTGGCCTATGGACTCACAAAGAATTACAGTTATTTATGCTCCATGTGAGCAAAAACACAACTTAACATATTGGTTTTATTTGTATGCATACATTTTTTAAAAAATGAGATGTTAAGTTTTTTTGTAGTAGATTAATTTTTCCTGATTGTAAACCACCCCCAGAAAATGCAAAAAGATATTGTGAAGAAAAATAGCTTGTGGGATCTTTCTATTACCCACTCAGAGATGGTCAGAGTTGGTAATTGTCCTATGTACACATATGTACATGTGCTTTGAAAAAATGATATTGCATCATACATCCTGCTTTGTTGCATAATACTATGAAGTGGATATATTTCTATGTCCATAAATGTAGTTATACATTTATTCTTTTTTTAAAAATATATTTTATTGATTTTTTTTACAGAGAGGAAGGGAGAGGGAGAGGGATAGTGAGTTAGAAACATCGATGAGAGAGAAACATCGATTCAGCTGCCTCTTGCACACCCCCTACTGGGGATGTGCCCACAACCCAGGTACATGCCCTTGACCGGAATCGAACCTGGGACCCTTGAGTCCGCAGGCTGATGCTCTATCCGCTGAGACAAACCAGCTAGGGCTATACATTTATTCTTTTATTGTCTATGCCTTTTACTTGGTATTTAGGCCCCTTCCACATTTTTATGATTACAACTTATTTTTGTTCACTGGTCTGATCATTTCCCTGTTGTAAATTCCTAAAAATAATGTTTGGGGTCAACGTTTAGACTCTTTTGGAAGCTTTTGCCATGTGCCCCCAAGTGGCCCCCAGAAAGGCACCTCTATCAGTTTGGGGCCCTTTCATTTGACACTGCTGGTTATCAAACTTTAAAAAATATTTGTTATTCTGATAGACAGAAAAAACTCATTGCTTTATTGTTTTCTTTTAATCATGAGACTCGGTAATGAAAAAATAAAAATATAGTTGACACTTTAACAATATGGATTTGAAATGTACGGTGTACTTACAAGTAGATTTCCCCCCCCAATAAGTACATACAGAACTATAAGTACATACAGAACTGTAAATGTATTTTCTTTTCCTTATGATTTTCTTAATAACACTTTCTTTTCTCTAGCTTACTTTATTGTAAGAATAAAACATATAATACATATAAAATACAAAATATGTGATAATCCCCTGTTCATGTCATTGGTAAGGTTCAACAGTAAGCTATTAGTAGGTAAGTTTTTGGGGAGTCAAAAGTTATACATGGGTTTTTGACAGTGTGTGGGGGTCACTGCCCTTAACCCCTGCATTGATCAAGGGTCAGCTGTAATTTGGAAATGTTTATCTCTAACAATGAATGATAAACTAGGGAAAGGACCTCAAGGTTTACTTATCAAAGCCAGGGACAAAGGGAGAAATTCTATACAAAGGCTTTAATTTTTTGAGAAAGTACAATCTTGTAGAATTTAAAAGGTAAATATGTTTGGAATATTTTTTAAGTTTCACAAATACTTCTAAAATTCTTCTCATATTTATGAAAAACCAAAACAGCCAATTTGATTTAATGCCTAAGTTTAATTCATTAGTTTAAAAGGAAAAAAAGTACATTCATGGAATAATGGCATATCTTAAGACTTTTAAAAGTATTACGATGTTTATATAAGAACAATATATAAAATTAATTTTGGGTTTTTTTCATCTAATATGGATTAAATTAAGCCTCAAAGTGACCAGAATTTATCCACTTAATGTTTTTAAATAAAGTTGGATTTTAAGGGGAAAAAAACCCATAAGTATTCTTTATTACGATTTCCAATGCAAATTTGGACATTCTTACACCTAAAGACCTCAAATAAAATGATTTCTTTAAGAAAAATATACTAAGAAATCAGAATCTTTCATATCGTTTTATTTTATTTATTTTCATTTTATTGTAAACCAACTGTGTACAAATTTAGCTTACAAATGAGTACACAATTTCACTGCTCTAAGCAAAACAGTTTTCATTTTTGCAAACAATATTTTACTTCTGGTCCATATGCATAGTTATACATATTTATAATCACTGTATGTAACTTTTTTTAAAAAAAGTACATTCTTCATGTTTTGCTGATTGTAAAGTTCTTCAGGTAAAGTTCTCTGAGGGAGCGTACAGTCAACAGAACAAAAACCTCGAGCTTGTTTGTCATGTGACTAATTGGCTTCCCATTAGTGTCTTGTAGAAACTTTTATCCTCATATGTCATCCTTATGCAAAGCACAATGAAATGTATTTGCTTTTGTTATAGTTATTACAGAGCACTTTAAGCTAATCGGGATGGGAGGTATTGAGAGGAAGATATTTCTTGCAAAGTTTAATTGCTTTCTGAAAGATCACTACTCTTTCTAGTTAAAAAATGCTGAAGTTATTTTTTTTCTTTTGTAGGGAGACAAAGGTGAAGCAGGTCTTCCAGGCCCACCTGGAATTGTGAGTAAGAGTAATGTTTGCTGGGCTGGAGAGCCTTTGAAATGAAGAAAGGAAAGGAGTTGAGGCCAAGCAGTTGCTTAGGCCACAGGCTCAGCAGCATTCCTAGACCGACATTTTTATGGAAAGGGGTTGCGTACAATCTGAACTAATAATTTTATATTTTTTATGGTGTGGAGTTTGGGTCTTATTTTTTATTAAATTTTGATCATTTCTGCATGTGGGTAAGAATAGTAGCCACATACTCTGAAACTTTTTTGATTTAAATGGTCCATTGAGGAAAACATTATCAAAAGGGACAGATCATGCACAATTTGACTGCTCTAAGCAAAAACAGTTTTCATTTTTGCAAATAACATTTTACTCCTTGTCCATATGCATAGTTGTACATACTTATAATCACTGTATGTAACTTTTTTTTAAAAAAGTACATTCTTCATGTTTTCAAGTGATCTTCAAGTAATCATTTTCAATATCTTGTCAGCGTTTTGATATAATTATTTTAACCATTTTGCCCCAAAGCTTTTTTATTTTTTTAAAATATACTTTTATTGATTTCAGAGAGGAAGGGAAAGGGAGAGAGAGATAGAAACATCAATGATGAGAGAGAATCATTGTTCAATTGCCACCTGCATGCCCTGCACTGGGGATCGAGCCTGCAACCCGGGCATGTGCCCTGACCAGGAATCGAATCATGACCTCCTGGTTCATCAGTTGATGCTCACCCACTGAGCCACACAAGCTGGGCATCCCCAAAGCTTTTTTAAAATGATGAAAATGTTACCATTCTCTTATTTTCTGCCATTGCACTGTGTTGATGAATGGTTGTACAAACCATTGTGTGCGAGAGTGAGTGTATGGGGGCGATGGGTGGTGGTGGTGAGTCATTTCTCCTTAAGCTACATTTCCAGGCATAGGATCATTGGATTAACTTCTCAAGCTTTCTTAATTCTTTTAATTCTCCATATATACTTATGACTCCATTTTCCATATTTGTGATCCCACAGCAGCATTCAAGTAACCTGTTTTTAGCTTAACCTCATCAGCAGATTTTAATAATATCCAGTAACTTAATTGCAACAAAGGAATTATATTTTAAGGGTAATAATGAAGTCATTTGACTTGGTCATTTTCTTTGAATTTTAGTAATTTAGAATTGAGTGGGTAAGTTCACTCCTTTTTAACGAGGCAAAAGTGCATTCTTTTTGCCTTCCATCCTTAGGGCCTTAAGGAGGTCCCCACTTTGGACCATTTAATAAAAAAGAAAGGAGAAAACTCTTTCAGTAAAAACGTTGGAGTGTTCTGTTGCAAACAGTTAGAGGAAATGTAAGGGTGTTCTGCTAGCACTCTTTAAAGAGACTACTCACGTTATGGCTTGTACGGACATTTAGAAATTCCAAACCTAAACCTTGGAATTAATATTTTTCTAACGTTACCTCGTTGGTAAAGCTCCTGCCTGGTGGATTCTCTGCAGGAGGACATTATGGAATATTTATTTTGTATGTTTTGGCTCCCCCTGCCCCATGACTGCTTCTCTTTCACATTTCATGCAATGACAGGAAAAGCATTAGCTTCTTCATCTATAGCACCAGCCCCTGCCAGGCCCTGTGGTAATCTCGTGTCCTATAATTCAGGTGATCGGCACAGGACCCTTGGGAGAAAAAGGCGAGAGGGGCTTCCCAGGGCCTCCGGGGTTGAGAGGAGAGCCAGGGCCCAAAGGTAAGTTGCTCTCTTTGTCTTTCCCTCTCTTGCTCTTCCCTCCTCTCCTCCCCCTGTCTCTCTCATCCTCTCTTCCTCTTTCTTCCATTTTCAACCTGCACTCCTTTGCACCTTGAAAACATCTGCGTGCCTCGCAGGACCGCGTGGTGACCGAGTCTCACTTGAGCTCATGTTTCCTTGTCACACTGTCCATCCGGTGGCCCCCCTCCTGGCATCTCTGTAGCTTCAGGGGCACCGCATTTCCACGCGTTCGGCCTTCCTGTTCCCCTTGGCAGTGGGTACTCCTGGGCACAGAGATATAAACCATCAATCACAAGTGCACCTGTCCAACTCTTTCTCTTTTTAGGTTTCCCAGGACAACAAGGCCCACCAGGCCCCCCAGGTGAGCACCTTGGACTGATTTTTAAAGAATACTGTCAATCTTCTCTGTGGTTACATTCTGAACATTTTATCATGTACATTAGATATTTGCATAAAATGCTTAACAGTTCTGTAGCACCATTTTCTAGTTATGAAAACAAGATGTGTTCATGGGAAAGGTGTTCATTTTGTAAGGGACAGGTTAGCATGTAGCTAGAAATGTATTTAACCGGTGGGACTATTCATGTCTCTTGTTGAGTCACACCCACTCTGCCTGGCTCTGATCTTTTCCTTCAAGTTAATGTGTAGGAAGCATTTGACTGTCAGCATTTACATGGTGAGAAGCCTGCCAGTTAGATTCAGTTTTACTTGTTTCAGCAGTTCCCCTTTCAGAGATGGTCACTGGTCATTTTTCCTTCAACAGTTAAGAAAATTAGTTTGTGCGGTTGACATTCAACTTGTGATTATTTAGGTGAGGTTTTGTTCTGATTTCAGGCATCCCGATACCTGGGCAAATTGGTGCTCCCGGCTTCCCTGGTGAAAGAGGAGAAAAAGGTGACCAAGGATATCCAGGGACGTCTTTGCCAGGACCAAGTGGAAGAGATGGACTCCCAGGCCCTCCTGGGCGCCCCGGACCTCCTGGACCGCCAGCCTACATAGGTAAGCTCCCTCTGGGACCATTTCACGTGGTGTCCCTTCGAGGACAGGCTGCAGGGCAGGGCTGGCCCAGGTCTTTGAGGGGCTCCCGAGTTCACATGCAGTACAGAAGGCTGGTGTGTCCGGTGATGGATGAATTCTTGGCGGCCCACTTAGGTGTCTTTGCAAAATTAGCCTTGCTACAAAAAGGAATGGTAAAAATAAAACCATAAAACTGGTTTAAAAGAATAAGAAATATGTTAACTAGCTGTGAGTCTCCTGGCGTCTAAAGCTGAAAAGTGAACCAGTTGAGTTGTGCATTTTGTACTGAAAATAAAATGTATTCTAGCTTATCTAGAGTCACATAAATGATGCTCAGAATTGAATAGGAACTATCAGTTAGAGACATTTCTCCATGGACAGTCTGCAACTCTAAATAATTATTGCTTTGTTGAAAGTTTGCTTAGGAAAAGTAAGAAGTGAAGTGGCTCAAGTCTTCCCTGTGATGTCACAGATGTATGATGATGGGGAAACCACTTAACTTTTTTGAGCCCCCATTTCTTAATCTGTATAATAAGGATGATGGTGTGTACTTGGCAAGATAACAATGAAATAAAGTATAAGACAGGGCTAACGAGATATGTTTTAGAATTGTGAAATAGACGTTTCAGAAGTGATGGTGTGTGATGCTGAGTAGATGCTATGTGTGCTGGTCCTGTTTGTGAGCAAACTAAAGCTGGATTTCTAATACTTACCAAGTAGCTCCCAGACAGTTTGGTTCCTTAGGAGAGATTGAATTACAGAGTGTGGAAATACCTAGCTTCAGTTGGGTAGGGATGATCCTATAACTTTAAAAATCCATTTCAGATGGACAAGTGGAATGCCAGCCTGGACCAGTCGGTGATCCGGGTCCTCCTGGAATTCCAGGGCAACCAGGATTGTTGGGTGAAGTTGGAGAGAAAGGTAAGAGATTACTTTTTTTTTAAATGATGATTGTGCTAGGGCCTATAATATACTAGTATGTCTGCAAACTCACTGGCTTGGGTGGACGTGGATGTAGTCTACCTTTATTTGAACTCCCCGTAACGTTCATTCGATGATGTGCCTCCCTACAACTCTGCTGGGATTTTCCTGTTGTTGGATTTGAGAGGCAGCTCTCACCTGGGAGACAGTGAAGAGTCAGGGCCCTGATGTCAGAGTTGCTGCCTTCTCCATGGCTGGCAGGTGAACCTCTCAGACTGATGTCTTACTGTGACCTTTCAGTTCAAAGTTTGAGAGTTCCCTTCTCAAAGGAGGCCCATCATTCAAGCCAAATCAGAAATGCATACTTGGGATGCTCACCACCCATCTAAGCCATAATCAGTGTGAGCAAATCTCATGGACCAGCTGTCTCTACCCAGTGCTCTCAATTTTATCTTTATTCTTCCCAAGTTTTTGCTATAACACCAACCCAGGACACATCATAATCCCTTCACCATCTTGGAAACAGAGTGGATATCACCACACCGACAGTCCTATCTTAGAGTGTAATAAACAAGGGATATTCCAATATGTGTATGCCTCTCAGTACCCAAGGGTAGAACAAATAGGAGGTTGCTCCCCAAACCGACCCCATTGTGTACCATTTCTGGCTTTAGGTTGCTAAGAATTTTTACTCTTCAAAAGTCTAAAACACAAATGCTTCATGGAGAACAGTTTCAGCTAAATCTTAGAATTTTGACAGCCATGCAAGTTACAGAACCTTAGATGGAAGTGATCTCAGAAGTCATTGGAGCTGGGGTGGGGATTCCCCCAGCCACTGGTGTGTCCGGTGATGGATGGATTCTTTACGGCCCTCTTAGGTATCTTTGCAAAATTAGCCTTGCTACAGAAAGGAATAGTAAAAATAAAACCATAAAACTGGTTTAAAGGAATAAGAAATATGCTAACCAGCTCTCAGTCTCCTGGCATAGAAAGCTGAAAAGTGAACCAGTTGAATTGTGCAGTTTATACTGAAAATAAAATGTATTCTAGCTTATCGAGAGTAACTTGTCTTTCAATGAATCGCTCTAGTTATCAGGTAGGGAGTCCTTTCTGAGCTGGGCTGCTACATTTTATGACAGAGCCAATGGTCAGAAGGTTCTCTGTACTGTGATTTTGTTTATCCGTCTCTGGAATCCTAAGAGAAGCCTCTTTCTTCCGTGTCTTCATGCTCCTGCTCGAGAACCGTCAGCCCGCCCAGACTGCGGTGCTAGTGCCCCTCCCCGCCCACTCCTGGACTCACAGCACACTTCCACGGAACCCAGGGAGCCCAGAACGTAGCTGAGATGTTAGCAGACTTGCACTTCGTGTCTGTCCCATGGCTGGGCTGCTGTTCTGCCCCTGGGAAGAACTCAGAACGAAGCAGTGCACCGTGCCCAGAGCTCAGGGACGCGAGGCTGCCTGCATTGGTCCTTTTCTGTCCCTGACCCTCAGGCCTGCTGGACAGGAGTGTGCAGTAGCCGTCCCTGGGGCTGGGAGCGCCCATCCAGGCGAGGGCACAAAATTGAGTTCTGATGCAGACCAGCCTCTCTGACTTCCAGACATGGGCGTCTCCACATGCACTCTGCTCTGCATTAAACCTGATTTGTGCCTAGAAACCAGACATTTTAAGGTTTAGGATACCCTAAGGCCTTTGAGCTTAGTTTGAAAGTCAGGACATAAGATGTTAAAATTTCCAAAGAAAGGCATTCCCTTCCATTTTTTTTGTGCTGCCACCTCTCTACTTTTCCATCTCAATGTCAGGTCAGTTATTTGTTCTTGCTTTGGGGGCTTCTTATTCTCAGTGATCATCTGTCAGCTTGTTACCTGGGTTTAAGTCCAGGAGCGATATGTACAGTTTGCCAACAAATACTAAAAAATAATGGGAAGTTATAGAGTAGGAGACAAAATTGTAGCAGTCAAAACTTCAGGCTGATGGGCAAAATTGAGTTCTGGATCACTTTTTAGTGATTTTTTAAAAGTGGTTACCCGTGATGTGTGCCCAGTGACAGGGACACACAGCAGGTTAGCAGAGGCGTCTGGAGCAGGGGTTAGGTAATTGAAGAAGCACACATTTAAATGCGTCACTATTAAAATGACGGCCTTCTTTGCCCTTTTATTCTGTCACCACACTGCAGGGACTTCTGTTCACGTGTTACATAAAAGCACCCCGTGTTTCCTTTTTTAGGTCAAAAAGGAGAGGGTTGCCTTGTCTGTGACACAACAGGACTTCGTGGACCCCCCGGGCCACAGGGGCCCCCAGGAGATAGAGGTAAGACCCCCAAATGTGAAAGGGACCAGGTCAGAATTTGCTTCAATGGGCTGGAACCTTCACAGTGAGACATATCTTAACTCCACGAGAGACCTGATTTTCTGCAGTCAGAACTAAAGCATAATAATGAGACTGTTATGCTCAACTTCCGGGATGTGTCCACTTTGTTGAAAATTATCAAGATGTCCTATAAATTCACTGTCATTAAAATGTCCTGATAAAAGGATAGCAACATATGGCTTACTCAGCTCTGCAAATTTCGTTATCTCGAAAGAAGTTAGCTGAATGTTGTTATGGGAAGTGATCTGGGGCAGGGTGAGGCGATTCAGAGCCATCCCACTTCACTGTTACCTTTATGCATTTGGGGTCACTTTTCCCTTTCTGAGCTCATCTTGAGCATTTTCATTATTACTTTCTTTTTTTAAAAAAATACATATTTTTATTGATTTCAGAGAGAAAGGTAGAGGGAGAGAGAGTTAGAAACATCAATGATGAGAGAGAATCATTGATTGGCTGCCTCCTGCTTGCCCCATACTGGGGATCGAGCTCACAACCCAGGCATGTGCCCTGACCAGGAATCGAACCATGACCTCCTGGTTCATAGGT
Source organism: Myotis lucifugus (assembly GCF_000147115.1). Lineage (NCBI taxonomy): Eukaryota > Metazoa > Chordata > Mammalia > Chiroptera > Vespertilionidae > Myotis > Myotis lucifugus. Next base: position 2,077,570 of record NW_005871081.1, read on the forward strand.
TGACCCTCAACCACTGAGCCACCATGGCCTGGCTCATTATTACTTTTTGAGATTCTTAAAACATCATTCATTTTGTATAAAGACCTTTGTACTTTGCATCTTTTATTTTTGTTCTTTTAAGTCTCAAAAAAATTTAAAAAGCTTTTGAGTAATTAGAAAGTATCTCATCAATAATGTGCTGTAATTTTTTCTCTGTCTTTTATGAAAGGTTTCCCGGGGCAGCCAGGGGCCAAGGGCGAGAAAGGTCTACCTGGCAGGGACGGTCTGGAAGGATTGCCTGTGAGTATGCCTGTCTGAGTTCATGTCCATATTAGAAGGTGTATATTTTTGCATTTGCAATACAGTGTCTGCCGTATTTGGGAGCTGGTAAAAGTATCTCTTGGTCCAGCAGTCTAGAATTACTCCCTGTGTTCCTCTTCACTCATTCTCCTGAGAATGAGCAGGACTATTGGAATCCAGAACCAGCATCTCAACTGCCCTTCTTCTCACCTGGTCAGAATTCAGTTGCCATGTACCTGTGTCCAGGTACAGCTGAGTGCTGGTGTGTCCCTTTCCCGCAGAGTCTCTGGGAGTTCTTGAAACAAATGATGCCACCAAGGGTTACCTCTTAGCAGTGACACTGTTGAGTTGAATTGTCCTTCTGCACAATTATTGCTTATCATTCTAAATAATCTACAAACTTATATTCATGGATAAGTTTAGCACCAATAGTTTCTAGGGAGAGAAGAAGGGAAACTGACCTGTGTCCTTATAGGAATTTGAAATATTTTTTATTCTTTTTCTAACAGATACATATTTTGAAAATTCCTAACACTGAACTCTATTTTAAAGATGTTTTTTATATCTAAAATGAAATACCTCAATCATATGGATGTGAAACCTTTCAGTTAATCAAAATAACAGCTTCTTAGCTCTTCTAGTTTGTTTTAAAAGAAGCAATTGAAAAGAATAGTAATCATCTTAACTATTGAAGGACATTATTTTATTTCATATAATCAGCTTTATGTCTAAAGCTTTTGAACCTTAGGAGATTGTTCTCTTCATATTTTCTTGGTTCTTATAAGTTCTGTAAGCATTAACTAGTTCCTACAAATTACGTTCATTCCCATCTTCCCTTTCCTCTTGTCATAAATTGAACCTCAAATCTTTAGCATTATTCTTTTTTGTTGTAGCACTTTAACATTCATATTTAAGAAAAAATATTACAGGATGCTTCTATAAAGGCGGGTCAGGGTAAAAAGGAGTTGAAATGGGAATGAAACAGCTGGGATTTAGCAATAGTTTTCTCCTTTTGAAGTTGGGTCTTGAGATCCTGCTTTCCAGAGCTTCCCTGGGCCTGGGGAGATAAGTTAGAAGTTGCAATTGTTGAAAATATTTCTAAATCCATTAGAAGCTCCCATCGCTGGGAAGCCCTGGCTGTGGTGACGATCAAAGGCGGAAAAACTTTGAAGGCAGCAGTAAAGGATGCTTTTAACCTCCGGACACAGTCTTTATCTACTTGGCCTTTCTGGAATTCTTCCTGCCTCCACTGTGCCCGAAACCTAGTCCAGACATCCATTTCTCCAGCCTCAAATCTAATAAAAAGGGATAAAGGGGAAGGAGATGAGAGAGAAGGATGGTTGAGTAGAAGTCATGATAAAGAAGAAAGTAAAGAAAACATACCACAAAAATTTTAATCCTATGCCTTCCCCATCAGGAGCTGCTTTCTGTAGATGGGGAAAAAATGCCTACAAATTGTTTTATGGGTAAATAATTTAATTTAGAAGAGAGTAATTTTCCTTTTATTTGAGGCTGTATGGTTTAACTAGCTCAAAAGTGTGGTTCTTATGTCAAATTTGGCTGGGGGCTAAAAGTGGTACTCAGGAACCCATGGAGTATACCGGGATGTAGATTAAAATGAGGAAGTGATGAAGTGCTCAGAGTCTTCATTTGATGTAGATGGCACTTCGGTGACATGTTCTTTTAAAAGCTGAGTGTTTGATTTTGGGGAGGAAGGACAGATCACAAGAGTCTGGCTCCTGACAGATGTGGAAGCCCACGCTGCAGGGGCAGGCTCTGGTTGCTGGGAGTGGGTAATTGAAATGAACTCCTCTTGGCTTCCCCACAGTGGCACCACTTTTTAGAAGCAGACCACATAGCCATTGGATCTTCTCGGATTTGTGCAGCCAGTGCTAAATTTTCAAGGCGCTACTTGATTTCTTCCATATTTATCTTAAGGGATATGGATCAAAAGACCTTTGAATTGCTTAGGATTAAGAAGTTCTGTGGCAAAGTAACCCCATGAGATAGCCTAGGGTCATAGATATTCCTTTTCAAAAAAAATCCAGATTCCTCCCTTGAATGATAGTGAACAAGGTCATCTTTATTTTAAAAAATTATATTTTCTCACCCTTTGCTCACAGTATTAGAAAACTATATTTCTGAATAATCACTGTAAAATAACATAATGATGCTTCTGGATTGAGAAAAATATACATTGGTAATAATTTCTTACATTGGTATTTATTTTTTATTGGTGAATATTACCAGTTCAACATATACTTTCCCCAATATCTCCTTAGTTGCAGACATTAAGGACACAAAGATAGAAAGCCTTGGTCCTGCTCTCAAAGCCCCGAAAGACTAGTATAAAGACAGATGTTCAAGCAAAAGTTCCTAATAAACAAAGCAAGTTTTACAACGAGAACCACGTGTTACACCATGGCGATACAGGAGAAAGCAGCTCTACCTATCAGGAAAGGTTTCACAGAGGACTCTAGCTTTAGCTGAGATTTAAAGATGCATAGGAGCTAATATTAACCCAAGGGGAAAAGCTACAAAATACCACACTACCTTGCAACTAGATAGTGAAATTTCCTTGACCCTCTGCTAACCTTTCTAGTAGGTGGCTGGTGGAGATAAAGAGTTGCCATTCTTGGGACAAGAGCAAATAGGTTGAGCATCTACCTTTGCCAAGTACATCTGAATGAAGTATCCTCTGTTATAAGGGGCACGTCTAGCTCAAGGCCAGTTCCAACCAGCTCTGTCTGTCCAGGAGAACTTTCTGCCATGATAGAGATGTCTATGCCTGGGCTGTCCAGTTTGGTAGCCACTGGTCAGTGGTGGCTATTGAGTCTGTGAAGTGTGGCTAGTGTGACTAAGGAGCTGAAGTTTTAATGTTATTTAATTTAAATGTTTAACTAGTATTGGACAGTGCAGACTTGTTGCCGACTCTCCAGGCTTCTGAGAGCACACTGGATGGTGTTGGTTGTGCATCTAAGAAGGTACAACTGTGTCATGTTTGGTATTGAAAGAGCAGCTGCTCATTCCTTAGCTGGCATTGTTTCAGCTCGGAGGAAGCAATATGGGCAGGAAAATGATTCAGCCCTATTTATATTAGTCCCAAATTTACCACTTGTTTGACCTGAGCAGGCCTCGGAACCTCTGCCAGCCTCATCTCCACATTTGTGTAGAGGCAGCTTTTATGAGACAATACCTGACTCTGCAGTGCTCATGTGGTGTGGGGATAAAGTACAACCAGAAATAAGACTTTCTGACTGTTATCTTGAGTATTAGCTCCCTCATCTGCTAAAAGGTGCTTTGAATATTTTCCTGCAGAGTTGGGATAAGAATCAGAGAAAAAAAAATATATATATATATAAATACACACACACACACACACACACAATGATTGGGACACATGGTATGCGCTTAATAAATGGTAGCCACTTCTTAAATCTAAATATTGTATGCATTTTGGTATGTCTTTTGTCTTCCAATTCCTTCCTTTGAGACATATATATTACACATAGACACACATATGTGTGATTCACAGATATCCAAGAACCGCTTGAGAGGGAGTTTATAAAAAGGAATTCAAATTAATTGAATTGTGAAGAGTTTTAAATTCTGCCAAGTCAGCAGGGAGGCTAAAGAGATTTCTCTCCCAGGCCTAAGAGAACAAGCTAGGGAGACAATTATTTCCAACCTTGGCTATTTTCCTTGTGAACCCCAACTCTCAGAGTGGCTGGTGGGGAAACCCTCTACGGGTGTGGGTATACTTTGCAGATTTAACTTTCCAGGAACTGAAAAATGTTCTGTTTGTCTCCTGGGAAAGTCCATTCTGTTGCACTCCCTTCCCAGAGTTTCCTGTCTTCCCAGTGCCCTGGAAACCTCTCCTCCAGAATTTGGAGTGTAAGCTTAAACCTGGACAATTTCAACAGTGACTAGAGTTAGAGAAAACATGGCTCTTCCCAGCCCTCATTGATTCTTAACCACCATCTCCACCTAGAAGCTATTTCTCCAGTTCCTGGGCCCAGGACCTTACACATTCATTGCCCTCCAACAGTTGCTAAAATGTTCTTGTGAATGTTTAACAGTTGTAAGGGCCAAGAAAGCTACCTAAGAACCATTCCACGAGCTGGGTACCCAGTGCCACACGATTATTCCCCTGCTTGTATTCCAGTCTCTGTTCAGAATCCCTAAAAGGAATATTTAAAGTGTTTACAAGAAGTGAGGTCAGATCAGGGCTTTGTCATAGCTATTGGATGGCTTCTAGTAAATGAGTGAGAAACTCTAAACACGTCACCATTTTCAAGGAGGTGGCTTCTTGATTTTGTGTTGACTGTGTAACCAGCCATGCTTGTGTGTTCCATGGATGAATTTCTCCAGGGGTGAATGTCTCATAAAACTTTGTCCTTGTAGGGCCCTCAAGGTTCACCAGGGCTGATGGGCCAGCCAGGAGCCAAGGGAGAGCCTGGTGAGATTTACTTCGACATGCGACTCAAAGGTGACAAAGGAGACCCAGGTTTCCCAGGACAACCCGGCATGCCAGGCAGATCAGGGTCTCCTGGAAGAGATGGCCATCCAGGTCTGCCCGGCCCCAAAGGCTCCCCGGTATGTTTATTTCCAGACTCTGAACATGCACTGTACAAATGGCCATGCAAATAATGAGAATAATTTGTATCATATTTACATATTCTCACTTAAATGCTAATTGTCATAAGTGAACTTGTTTCATGGTTCATGGGAAAACTCGTCTGTAACCCTATGCTGATGGTGTTGATGGTGTTGACTTGATAATGGGATAATAATGGATCATTGTCTTCTGATGTATTGGGGGGAACTGAAAAGATTTTCTCATGTCGAAAGGGTGGTGAAGTTTCAAGTGAATGGTGTTCAGGTCATCTTTTATAAGAAGATTCCAGATATAAATGCCTCACTCTTTGAAGTGTCTCCTTATGTAGGATAAGGGAGGGAGGATGATTGCTCAACTTAGAGAAAAGAATGCTGGTTTCATTTATTAACCACAAGTTGATCTTTATAGAAGGGTTATAGTAAATAAATAGCTTAAGCCAGTTAAACCCTGGTACTTATTTACTACTGAGTGTGTAAAAATGTGACATGGACAGGAGTGTTGGTATGTCTGCTAATAAGATTTCTTTTTCTTGTTTCATCTCAGGGTTCAGCAGGATTAAAAGGAGACCGTGGCCCCCCCGGAGGAGTTGGATTTCCTGGCAGTCGTGGTGACATCGGCCCTCCTGGGCCTCCAGGGTATGGCCCAAGTGGCCCCGCTGGTGACAAAGGACAAGCGGGCTTCCCGGGAAATCCTGGACCCCCCGGCCAGCCAGGTGAGGCCCGAGGACCTCAGGTGCAGCACAAAGATGCACAGCGGTCCTGGACTCAGTGATGTGGGCATGTGGGTTTGGTTTCAGTTCTTCTAGAGGTGACCTGGGCAAGTCCTTCTTTGGCCTTTTTGTACATTCATTTGTATATAAGACTAGAAGCATGGTGCACGAAATGCGTGCACTTGGGGTGGAGGGTCCCTCAGCCCGGATTGCGAGAGGGTGCAGGCCAGGCTGAAGGACCCCAGTGGTGCAGGGTCGGGGCCAGGGAGGGACATGGGAGGTTGGCCTGCCGAGGAGGGACTGCAGGAGGGCTCCAGGGCATATCCAGCCTGTCTCGCTCAGTCCCGATCAGTTGGACCCCAGCAACAAGCTAACCTACCCATCAGAGTGTCTGCCCTCTTGTGATCAGTGCATGTCATAGCGATCAATCGGTTGAGTGGCCTTAGCATATCATTAGCATATTATGCTTTGATTGGTTGAATGGCTGACCGGATCACCGGACACTTAGCATATTAAACTTTTATGATATAGGATGGGCCAGATAGTATGTAGGATTGGGCTAAAAAGCATTTGAATATATAGATGATTTTCCTTATAGTAAATATATAGCTATACCAGCTAAAGTCAACCTTTGATGTGGGAGTGATTTCAACATAAGCCCATTTTTTTTTTTCTCATCTGTGTTCAGTGTTTCCCAGGCACAGTCAGTCCATTTTGGCTTCTGGATATCCCACAGAGTGTACCTTGCCTGTTGATTAATTCTATAACAGTGTCAACTTCATTATTGATATTTAATTCCATGTTGGTTTTAGTCACTTGCTGACTGTTTTTTTCTGTGACTGTGTGTGCCAGGCACTATGCTAAGTGGTGATCAGAATGATAAGCAAGACAGACATGGCCCTGCCCCCCGGAGCTCACTGTCCAGGGTTTGGCAGAGCACGTGGAGAAAGGACTATGTGTGGGTTTCCCACAGGCATGCTCTATTACAGCCTTATTATCAGGGACAGAGGTGTACAAGGGAAAGCTCTGGGTCTTGCACACATAGGCTCCCAATAAGTTATTAGTAGAGTATGATTTAGGGTAGAAATGGAACACTCACATCTAGAAAATCCTGGAATGGGAAGAGGAGAGGCTGGGAATGGCTTGGATAAAAGGAGAAAAGGAAGTGTGCTTCACTAAGACATGTTTTCAAAGCTGTAAACAATGAATGAAAGGACTTTGGGTGATTAAAACTGTGTGACTAGTAAACACTGAAAAACATAACTAAGTAGCAGATAATCAAACTATCCAACAAGAACTCTGTAGAAGCAATTACATTATGGCCTTCTTGCTTACAGATTTGCCAATTCTGTCGTCAGTCATACATCTAGCCCAAGTTTTATCAATTCCTATGCCCATTGGGAACTATTTACTTATTAAGACATAATATAAAGTTCATAAGCATTCTGACCCAGAAAGTCTTCGATGGAAGTCCAAGTTTAGCATCCTAATGTATCTGTTATTATTACCATTCTCATTGTTTGTGAGAACATTGATTACTTAGCACCAAATTGTGACTCCACTGATAATTGTTCTCTCTTTAGTAAGAAATGTCTCTTTTGTCACTCCTTTGGGGCAGGGAAATACTGAGTTTGACTTAGAAAGATCCCCAGTATTAGAAAAGAGACCACTGATCACTTCCCTTCAGCTCCTGATCCCAAAATCTACATATTAAGTGTTCTTTGTCCTTCTGGGATCTGAAAACTTGCAGAGCTACAAAATGGAATCAGACCTTCCTCTTGGCCAGAAACTACTATCAGAAAAACCAACTGGGTACATCTAGATACATCCTGGTAGGATGGGGAAGAAGGCATTGTTGGCAGTGCTGTTGGTCTTTTTCCATATTGTGTAGAGTTTCTTGGCCACCCAGACCCATTCAGCTTTTGGATTAGAAACCTGACCTTCTTTGATCCACCAGAACTCTGTTTACTCTGGTGACCATAAAAGTCTCCATCTGGGGTAGAACTGATAGCAAGTACGTGTTGGAATCAGTCGGGAGGCATTTCCTATACTCTATAGCTCAAGAATGTGTTGGCTGTCACTGGGAGGCCCTACGTATCTTGAATTCTCGTAAGGCATGTGAAGAGTTGCTGCACACATTCCTGGAGATGATCCCTTTAGTCCTTTCTTAATAGCTAAATCCTGACGCCCAGCGCATCTCCTATGCACGAATGTCCTGGGGGCTGGGCTGGCACCTCCTAGCTTGTGATGGTCTTGACAGCAGACATCTGTCCAGCTGCACTGTTACCAGTAATGCATAACCATCCATTTGGCACGTTGTGAAGAGAACTTACTACCAGATGAACATAATTTAGGTTGCTCTCAACGCAACTCAGAATTAGTACTGGCTGAGAAATTGAGAGAGAACAGTAAGTGTTTTGACTTTTTGAGACAGACTAAAGAAGAAATTCCCCAGGCCCATCTCACCTTTTGTCATGGCAGGCCGTTCAGCTTTTCTTGATTCTTACTTTGGACCATGAAGGAATTCTTTAGTCAGACAAATCTAGGTCACTCTGGACATACATTTTGGGGTGAGGAGGAACAACACTCTGTGAAAGATTCTAGAAAAATAGAGGGAGGAAATGGAGGTGTGCAGATGGAGGTGTCTGTCCAGGTACACAAAGTACGCTCAGAGGACGAAATGCTGGGCTCACGTGATGTCCTTGCTTTTTTCCCGCAGGTCTCAGGGGTGAAGCAGGAAGAGTCATGCCTTTACCTGGCCCCCCTGGAGCAGATGGACTTCCGGGTTCCCCAGGTTTCCAAGGGCCCCAAGGTACTTTTAAGTTCTACTTCACGTGGAGGTGGAATTGGAACATTCTCAGGTTTTTCTCATGCTGATCACTGGTCTTGCCCACAACAGGTGACCGAGGTTTCCCTGGAACCCCAGGAAGGCCTGGCCTCCCAGGAGAGAAGGGTGCTGTCGGTCAGGCGGGGATTGGATTTCCAGGGCCTCCAGGCCCCAAAGGTAAGCCTGCAGGATGAGCTCAACCATGAGTGGGACCGTAGCTTTGATGCTGTTCATTCCCTGGCTGGTCAGCACCATGGGCTGTGCTCTCTCTGGTCACCTTTACTTAAACTTACGAGAGTACGAGGCAATGGACATGAAGACGCTATGCGAGTAGTGACCGTGCAGATATGGGAAGGCTTGCTCATGACCTCACAGTGCAGTGATGTCAGTCACTAAAGCCATGGGGGAAATGGTGCCTGCAACACAGTGGTTTGGTTGGTGGAGTTGGAATATTAGGGGCCTGGAAGCTGCCCGGGAAGCTGGCAGATGCTACATGCATTTAAACTCACCCGGAGGAAATTCTCTGTCATCAGTGAAGGAAATACACAGCCAGTGGGACCTCCAGCCAACTGGGCTTGGAAGTCAGAAGGAAGGTCATGGGGTAGGTGCGAGGATGGCAAGGCCTCTGCACATGGGGCTAGTATCCCCACAGGGTGCTGACATTTTAGAACCAGTACTTCTTTCTGAAAGTTGTAAGGAAGTAAAGAGGACAATTTCACTCTTTTTTGTTGCTTTCTTATTCAACTAGTCTTTCAGGTAGACCCTGGCCTATAGACTTGCCATGATGAACATGGTCAGGACTGCGAAGGTGCTATGAGCGATAGGGGGCGTGTCTTTCCCATTTGGATGGGCATCATGGCCCCAGTTTCACTGGCCATTTGGCCTAAGCTGAGTTTAAAGACTTGTCCAGCCTCCTGGCTTTTTGTCTAGAGGCATGCATCACACCTACTGTCATGGTTACAGCCTAGACATTTGGCGGACCAGAGACAGCAGCCTATTTCCTCCTAGAGCCACATAATACCCACCCATGTACGTGGTTACTTCTGTCAGGTGTAAAGAGCAGAAGGCCCTTAATGACCCTCCAAGTTCATGGGGGAAGGCATAGGCCTTCTCCATGTTCATGGACCCCACTATATTCCATATGAGAGCCGTACCATTGCCATCATGACAGGTAAAGTTTAACTGATAAAGGTCTTCATTAGAAGCCCTCACAAAGCTGCTTGGAGGTGCAGATGCTGGTGGGCGGTTAGGTCCACTCTCTGTTGGGACCCCTCAGCACAACAGCCCCACAGCAGGTGCCGTTGAGGTGTGTGCTTCTGCAAACTTATAAATGACTGCAGGTCATGGACTGCCACATCCCACAGGAGGGGTGTAAACCAGCGTCTCTTAGACTTTGCTGCACACGGGAGCCATGTGGGCAGCTGTGTGAAAGCCTGTGAGAACCTTTGGGTTGGGACCCAGTCTCTACATGTCGCCACGTGCCTCCAGTGTGGTGCAGCCCCATTTGAGAACCAGTGCTTCTCAAACTTGAATGCATCCAGGAATCACAGGAGGTCTGGTGAAAATGTGGACCAGCTTCCATAGCTCTCTATCAGGGCAACAGCACTGTTCTTAAAGCATGGCCACACTTGGGTAGTAAGAGTTTAAAGTGCCACTCTTAGTCTGCTAACACCAAGGTGTTTGTGTTTGTTTTGGGGGAGTAGGACAGGAAAGAAAACATCTTTGAGTAGAAGAAAGGAAGGATTGGGATTGGTCTGAGTGGTCCACAGCCTCTGAGCTGCCCCCCAGGTGGCACTGGTGGCACTGCCATGACCAGATGATCTCATCTTCCTCTTAGAACCACCTCTATGGGGCTTCCTTTTTGTTGGCCACCTCCCATCAGTTCAGTTACCCCTGAGCAAGTGTAAAAGAAGGGAAGAAAGTGGGAAATAGCATTATTACATTCATTATTATTTTGTTTCTTCAAAATAGGCGTTGATGGCTTGCCCGGAGATCTGGGACTTCCTGGGAATCCAGGTCGCCCAGGAATTAATGGCTTCCCTGGCAACCCAGGTCCACCCGGCCAGAAGGTGGGTACTAAGTGTTCTCTGGATGGCTGTGTCCTCCACCCTTGTGATTAATTGGACACACACAATGTGGGTTAGTAATCTCACGGGCTCTGTGGGATCAGCATGTTTGGTTTTTAATGAAATAGCATAGAGTAGAAAATACCCAAGTACACAGCACATAGTATTAAATGTTTTGGGGAAAACCATCTGTTTCCACTTTACAAGTATGTTCTTGCTTGTGTGTATACTGCACCTCAACATACAATGTCTGTCTTATTGTAGGTGGCAGAAGAAAGCTGTTTGAAAGCCATTGTCCTACAAGATATACTAGCCCCTCAGGAAGGTCTAGCGTAGCATTTCTCAGCCTCTGCATTATTGACTTGCTGGTCCAGTGATTTTTTTGTGGCGAGGGCTGCCCCAAACATTTGGGATCTTTAGCAGCCTCCCCCGTGATACTTAAGGAGCACGCCATACCCACCTTAGTTGTGACCACCAAAAATATCTCCGGATATTACCAGATGTCATCCCGGGGGAGGGAGGGGCGCAAAATGGCCCTGGTTGGGAACCCCTGGGCTAGTGTGACTTCAGGACTCTCCTTGCCCTCATACATCCCCTCTGCCCACTTGCTCACAGTTGAAATTCTTCTCAGTAAGCGTAACTGACTCTTGGATAGATCCGTTTCTGTTCTGATGATGAGGAAGGGAAGTGAAATTACCCGAAGGCATCAGTCCTAAAAGGGAGAAAGGGCCAAGGGCAGTCCTTTGTTGATGTAGAGCTCACTGGCCTGTTTCCTTTTTGTGAGGAGTGCAGGGAAAGCTGTGGGGACTGGGCAGGGGTGCAGGGAGGCAGCTGCGCCTCAGTGACCCTGGGAAGCTCCTTCCTGAGAAACACCTAACTTCCTGGTGTCCCTGCTCCCTGTGGCTAAGACAGAAGAGAGGCATACGGAAATCTATCTTTATAAAACACTCCTAACCTGCACTTGATTTGAACATTAGTCAGTGGTGGTGGCGGGTGGATCACTTTAACTCTGTGGTTAGTAAACACCAAATGCACATGGAATTAAGGATTTGGTTCATGACTTAAAACACTGTACTTTTTCAAATATCCCTTGGATTGAGTTCCTGACATTTTGCAAATTTCCTGCTGGGATGTGTAGATTAGTCACCAATGCCCCCTCCTGTCCAGAGTCCTCATCTGGAAGTTGTCACCAACAGTGGACACCAGAGGGTACTGTGACGGACATAATGGCCACCTACTGCTTCACACAGCCTATGTCAGCGCCTACATTGGGGCTGTTTGGAAAGCACTCTCCGGCCCTCAAGATACTTCCTTTATTTTTAACCATCTGCATTTGTCAAAGCCCTTTGACTCATAAAATAGATTTAAATGTTTAATTTGATGTGAAAGCCTTCATTAAAGCAAAAACTACATAAAGGGTGTCCTGTTCCTGTCCTGGAACTTTTCCTCTTACGAAAATATCTATTAGCTAGGCCACCAATCACATTCAGACAAGTGATTGGGGTGGGGGGTTGCCTCTTCCTCTTTGTAAAATGAAAACGATAAAAATTGCCTACCTTTTTGGCTCATAGTGAGATAGAAAGGACATAGTAGGTATGAGGAAGCTTTGCAGATGGAAGCGGATTGGGCAGGTGTTATTAAGTGCACCACGGAATCAGTTAACAGTCTGCACTTTTGCACTTGGCTGATAAAATCATGGGCTTTTCTGGTGAACTTGCTTCTCTGTGTTTGGGACTTTCCAGGGAGAGCCCGGGATTGGTCTGCCAGGACTCAAAGGAGCGCCAGGTCTTCCAGGCATTCCTGGCACACCTGGGGAGAAGGGGAACATCGGGGGACCAGGCATTCCTGGAGAGCATGGAGCCATCGGGCCCCCCGGCCTTCAGGGAATCAGAGGTAACTTCTTACAAGTAAATCTGGACTGTGGCAAAGACTGGGTCTGTTTATTTTGTGTCCTCAGAGCACCTATTAGCTTCTGAGTGTTTGGTGAATGAATGATGAAAGGCCTAGAGTATAATGGCTTTCTGTTGCTGTGGGTTATTGTACAAGTAGGTAGTGTGTGCTGTGAAACATGCTGTGGTCCCCATGCAGTTTACTCACAATTTCTTCCCAACCAGGTGACCCAGGACCTCCTGGATTACAAGGTCCCAAAGGAGCTCCAGGAGTTCCTGGAGTTGGTCCCCCTGGATTGATGGGCCCCCCCGGAAGACAGGGACCACCAGGATCCTCAGGTGATGTGACATTCTTCCAGAATGATTTCTTCCCCAAATCATATTCATAACGGCACAGGAGCTGATGCTGGAGTTTCCCATGAAGTTAGCAGAATCTGTGACTAAAAAGGCGAAAAGTAAATTCTATTTGTGGAAATAAGTTTGGTTGTTTGCTTAAATGTAGTCAAAGGTGTGTTTCTTCTTCTCCCACTGGGCTTGGTTTATAAGACCTCCCCTTTATTGTGCAGTCAATAACTTTTTCAAATTCAAAATGAGGGTGTGTATGTCTTATCTGTCCATGGAAGAGTTAATAAGTTGTGAATAATCTGAGTCGACGTCTAGAAGCTTCCTTTGCCTTTGATGATAATTGTAGAACTAAGACAGTGATGGTGGACTATGGCAAGACAATCAGCGAAAAGTGCGAAGAGAAGCTAGTCTTAGATCTAAACACTGCGGAGAGATGGGGTGGTGTTTCGAGTGCTAATTACTGACTACTGATGGCAGGAAGGAGGGACTTTTTCTTGGGACATTGTTTATCCACCAACTGCCTCAGTGACCCCAAACACCTCTCTCTGAGAAGGTGACAACCAGCCCAACCTCCAGCGGGGGAGGGTTCACATACTTTCGGCAGAGAGTAGCAATTAAGCTCACTGAGGTGTATTGCACACACCTGTAAGTTCTCCTAAAGCAGCGGTTCTCAACCTGTGGGTCACCACCCCTTTGGCGGTTGAAGGACCCTTTCACAGGGGTCGCCTAAGACCATCCTGCATATCACATATTTACATTACGATTCATAACAGTAGCAACATTACAGTTATGAAGTAGCAACGAAAATAATTTTATGGTTGGGTCACAACATGAGGAACTGTATTTAAAGGGCCAGAAGGTTGAGAACCACTGTGCTAAAGGTTATTTGCTCTTCACCCACCTTCAGGCCCACCTGGAGTGAAAGGAGAGAAGGGTTTCCCCGGATTCCCAGGTCTGGACATGCCAGGACCCAAAGGAGATAAAGGCACTCAAGGGCTCCCCGGCCTAACTGGACAGTCGGGGCTTCCTGGTCCTCCTGGACAGCAGGGGACGCCAGGACTTCCTGGGTTTCAAGGTAAATGATTTGTGAACTTCTGCCCCAAAGTGATGCTGAGGCGACACCTTACCTCATCATGACCCTTACTATATGTCATCAGCATTCACAGTCCTTCCATCTGGCCACAGGTCTCAAGGGAGAGATGGGCGTCATGGGGACCCCAGGGCAGCCTGGCTCTCCAGGACCAGCGGGGACGCCAGGATTTCCGGGTGAAAAAGGTAGGGATCTGATAACTTCAGAAAAGCCTGTCTGATGTCTATGTCTGTTTCTAACTCTCTATCTCTCTCCTTTCCTCTCTGTAAAAAATCAATAAAATATATTTAAAAAAAAAAAAGAAGATCAAGCAAGGGATCTGGAAGATTCCTCTTACAGTAGGAATTCATGGTGTGTGTGCTCTGCCAACAAATTAGAGAGGAGACAAGTTTCAGGTGTTATTGACACAGTTGAGATTCTGTGTTTGTGTGTGTGTGTGTGTGTGTGTGTGTGTGTGTGTGTGTTTTGAGAAATGGTGGAAGCTTCAGTCATGTGAGGTCACAGGAACTGAATCCTTAGACTCAAATGAACAAACTGGGCAAATTCATGTCTTAATTTTTATTTCTTATCTTGGTATTTTAACTTGGTCCAAAATAACGTTTTTTTAAAAAAATGACTTTGTGTGTGAGACATAAAAATGGTGATTGATTGATTTGTTTAGTAGAACAGGAAAATTCCTCTTCTATTAGTTTGTATAGAATTGAGTGGCACCATGAACAGGAGTGATAAAGGTATTTAGGGAGGAGAGAAAATCAAAATTATTTAAACTAATAAGTGAAGTCACAAATATTAGAATTGTTAGCAAAAAATGAATTCTAGAAAGTGGCTTTATTGTTCATTGACCTGGGTCAGATTCTTCTAGGTAACTCAAAACCAAAGGTAATACTTACCATTTAATGCCATTTCTGGATAGTCCATTAGTGCTTTACACTTTCTTTCTCAGTTGTTTCCACGAGCCAGAAAGAATGCCACACTTTGTCACTGCCTCTGAGATACTTGGTCACATCTCACTGGGTGCCTTCTCTTTCCTCTACAGGGGATCATGGCTTTCCGGGCTCTGTAGGACCCAGGGGAGACCCTGGTGTCAAGGGTGAAAAAGGAGCTGTTGGTCTCCCTGGCAAACCTGGAACCATGGATAAAACTGACATGGACACCATGAAGGGTGAAAAGGGAGATCCAGGAGATAAAGGTAACCTGGAGGGAGGTTTTAACAATGGAGATAGAATGACTTGCCTAACCACTGGTTTGGTTCTCCACCTGTAATATCAAACCAGCCCGTGTTTCTGCAACACTGCCCTATTTTAAGTAGGCATGGCTCCTCACTATTTTCTCATGTGTGTTCTGTAGGACAAGTTGGTCCAAGTGGTGACAAAGGATCTCAAGGAGACCCTGGGACCCCAGGACTGCCTGGAAAGGACGGCCAAGCAGGGCATCCTGGGCAGCCAGGTATGAAGTGTTCAAGTTCACCAGCATGGCAGTCCCTCATGCTGAGGAAATGTTAATGGGCACATTTCGTAGGCATTAACCTGTTTGGTTTTTCTCTTTATTATTTCAGGACCTAAAGGTGATCCAGGCATCAGCGGAACACCAGGTTCTCCAGGACTTCCTGGACCAAAAGGATCGGTTGGTGGAATGGGCCTGCCAGGTACGTTGGGTTTAGAAGAGGTGTCTTCTTTTTAGCCCATGCACATGCATTGCTGCAGGCTGAGGACATAATCCAGGCAGATGTGTCTTTTACACAAGCGCATATCTTCATTTCTTTATGGTCTCTTAGCTGGGGGTGAATAGAATTTGGCTGAGACTATGACCGTTGTTAAAAAACTAAAGTTACAATTTAATAACAAAACATGGGCTGTAGACCATCAACTTTTGATGATCTCATGCCGCTAAAGCCCTTTGATGTTAACTCAGCAGAATTCTCTGGGCCCCTCTGCCCTAGTCCTGAACTGGCATCAGCACTTTGCTGTCAGCATTTGCTCTGATGACAGCAGCCAGAGAGGAGGCACGTGAGAGAAGGCAGAGAGCTTAGGACTCAGCTTGATCTGGGTGCTAATGCAGACAGGGTGCTACCATCCAGACAGGAAACATCTAGGTCTCTGGTTGCACTCACTTATAAGTAGGTTTGGCTACTCACGTACATTACAAAACCAAGTACACGTGTACTTTTCAAGGCCTGTCTCACGCCACTCTGATTCATTCAGATAATGAGAGTTGATTGTAGAATATAGAACATAAAAACCATTTCTCACATGGTTGTGAAAGTAAATATGCTAAGCAGATTTCTTATCTCTTTTTATGAAACAATTGTCTCTAAAATACAGAAATGTCTTCTTGTGTGGCTTTCATGGGTTGGGTGACTGGCATCTGCCAGGATGACTTACAGATGAATAAATGAAGGGACACATCTTCTTTTACCTTCGTCGTGACTGGTTGTCAAGGTGCTTTTTAAATTTTTATTATTAGCACCTGCTCCTCACACATTTAAGTTTCCATTGTTTGTGTTTATAGGATCACCTGGAGAGAAAGGTGTGCCTGGAATCCCGGGCTCGCAGGGGGCCCCTGGCTTACCTGGAGAGAAAGGAGCGAAAGGGGAGAAGGGGCAAGCAGGCCGGCCTGGCATTGGAATTCCGGGACAGCCTGGGGCAAAGGTAACAGCAGCCTGCACGGAAACCGCCCCTCCCATCATCCAAGTGGAAATCCTTCCTTAGGAATTTTCAGGAAGCATCTCAGCACATTCAATGAACCATAACAGAGAACAGTTTCCCTCAACTTATTATAAGTTGCCTCTCTTCTCTACTTCCATTCATGACCCTGTCCCAAGGAAAACTCTAGAAACTTGTTGAGGGGCAAGGGCAGCAAGCTGTCACCAGAGAAGGAAAGAGAGAGGGGGAGCGTGAAGCAACATGAGGAGTAGGCCGACAGTTGGCTCTTGTGCTCTGGGTTGTTGGATTTTCCTGTTTTCAGGTGTGGACTTGGATTCTTTGGTTAGAAAGCTGGACATGAACCCCACATGGAAATCTTTATTGCACCAAAATGTATAGGATGATCTGGAAAGCATCTACGGACACCTGTTTCGGGGGCAGATATAATATTAATGGCCCTGATTTTTACTCACAGGGAGATCAAGGGATAGCAGGTTTCCCGGGAAGTCCTGGAGAGAAGGGAGAAAAAGGAAGCCTCGGGCTCCCAGGCATGCCCGGGCCTCCGGGCCCCAAAGGATCACCAGGAAGTGTTGGCTATCCAGGTAGGTGGGCTGGAGCCTTCCCCTGAGCTTGGGCTTCTGAGATGACAAAGGAAAACCCAAAGTCATGGGCATGCTGGTACTTTGTTTTTTCTTTTAGGAAGCCCTGGGTTGCCTGGAGAAAAAGGTGACAAAGGCTTCCCTGGATTGGATGGTGTCCCTGGCGTCAAAGGAGAACCAGGTAGAGACCACTTTTTAGAACACGGACTGGGGCTCCTGGAAGAGAGGCCAAGGTGATAGCCAGGGAGGTGGGACATCAAGCTTCCGGGGAGTTACCCTCCCGGACAGCAAGTTGTGAGCCCAGGATATCGCTGGGTGACCTCTGGATGATCAGAGACAAGCCAAGGCCATCACTTCACTTTCCAGATGAACAAACAGCCTTGGGGGCCGGACAGGGCCTTTTCAAGGTCTGGCCACCCGTTAGGAATTAGAATCAAAGTCTCTGAACGAGGTTTATAGCTATTTCCACTCCAGTTGGTTCTAGAAGGAGTTTTACATGGGTTGGCAAGAGAGTTTGATGTACTTTCTCTCCACTCTCACCATCATTTTGGCATCAGGAGCGGTGGTGTTACTAGCAGTGTGGAGGGATATCAGGAGTGAACTTGGGGACACCAGGTGTGCCTGGGAATGTACCATTTTTCACATGCACAGCATGTGGTGACAGGTTCCATGCCTGATTGACATGACCTTTCTCTTCAAGGTCATCCTGGACAGCCTGGTGCGACAGGCCCACCCGGCCCGAAAGGGGAACCCGGCAATGATGGATTTCCAGGGTCGGCGGGAGAGAAGGGTGAACCAGGTATGTCCAGCTGCTGCTCCTGTTCAGAATGGGACTATTCTCTGCAGTAGCATCTCCCCGAGATGCTTACAGACCAGAGCTGGGTACCAAGTGGCACCAAGGCCATTCCTTCTTATAGCCCCCAAAACAGCAGCGTCGGCAAGGGCAGCAGGTCTGGGTGGGAAACAGAGAAGGCAGGAAGGGGGTTGTTTATTTCTTTCTCTCACAAATACTTACAGAAATCTGTCCTCAAAACTGCTCGAGCTCTTGGTGGTGAGTGAATGAGCACACATCAAAAGCCCAGACCACTGCCTTCTCTGCCTGGCGTCTCCCTCTTTAATGGTCCCAGGGATGTTTGCTGTTTCCAGAACCTGCTTCTGTCCCTGATGGGGTGGGATGTGCAACTTGGGCAGCAGTGCTGGCTGCTAGTTTGGAGGGTGACAGTTACATGCCTGCTTGTAGGTAGCAGGAGGACAGCCAGGATTGTCAGGGGGATGGAAGGAGGAAAATGTCATTGGGGAGGAGCATCCAGGGGCTTTTATCGCTATTAGTGTCGGCCTCTTTTTTAAGTTCGTTTTTTCACTCTGTGCACCTTATGTTTATATTATGTACACTCATTTTCCTATAAAAAGAATTCTTTAAAAATGCCTCCACACCTTCTTCCCCCATTTTAATCTTCCCTGAAGCCCTTCCTCACATTTGTGGGCTCCCCGGTGGCTGCTTCCCCAAGTGTCTCTGGCTCTCCCCACCTCTCTTGAGAATAGCTGTCAGTTGGATGGTTGTCTGAGAAAAGCCAATTTGTGAGTCTCCAGACAGTCGTAGGAAATAAATGCTCATTTGTACAGATTATTTCTGCTAAGTGTCATAATGGTTCTGAGCTGAAAGGTACTTAGGAAAAAGTACTAAATTATATCTATGCTGTCAAGGGTTTCTTAGGACAACTATAGGAATATAATTTCACTCCCATGGTGCAATGAACTAATTTCTGTGATCTGCAGATGGTGCAGGGTATTGGTACTGCTTTGTACTGTACCTGCAGATCGGCTCTTTTAGGAAAGATGAACACTGCTTCTCGCCCTCCTCTTACAGGTATACCCGGAAGAGGCGTCCCAGGGTTCCCAGGGTCCAAAGGAGACAAAGGTAATGTATGCTGAATGTGTTCTTCCTTTTCCACTCACCGATGATGCACACGGTGCCTGCAGAACAGGGTGAAAGTTGCAGTGAGGTAGTTGGACATAGACAGTAGATACTGGGTTTGGAATAATCTAATTGACATGTTTTCTGGCCCGTGACAAAACACGACACAGAGCGCTGTGTTTTGGATTTGTTGCTTTGTGAGACGGCAGAGGGGGAGTCAGGAGGGGGGCTCTGTGATCAGGTCAGGTGATGGCCCTCTCTCTTTCCCTTTTTATTTTTTCCTAATCACTTTGAAATAATCCTAGAATTTTTGTATTTTATTGGAAGGTTTGGGGTAATATATTTTAAACTAAACATGTAGTTCTTTTTTTTCCCCCCTAAAAGCTCTTACTTAAAAAAACACACACAACTTTTAAAACAGTTTTATTACTATGGACATACAATAAACTGCACTTACTTAAAGTGTGTGATTTAATGTCTTGATATATGTATGCACCCATGAAAATATCACCACATTCAAAATAGTGAACAAGCCCATCACCCCAAAAGTTTTCTGTGCTGCTTTATTATCCCCCATCCTGCCTCTTCCTGCCCCCAGACATTGACCTGCTTTTTGGCACTATAGATTAGCTTGCATTTTCTAGAGTTTTCCATAAATGTAATCCTATGGTATTTTACTTTTAGTCTGTCTTCTTTCGTACAGAGTAATCAGTTTGAGATTCACCTGTGTTGTTGCATGTGTCAATAGGTCATTTTTTTTTCCTTGCTGAGTGATGTTCTATAGTGCGGACATAACATATTTTGTTTATCCATTCGCCTGTTGGTGGAACAAGCCTTTAACTTTAGCAGTGCTACTGACTGTAGGCTTATCTGAGCATATACTCAACATGCTTTTGGCATAGAGCACTTCCTTTAAAAAGTATACAGAATAATAGCTAAGAACGAGGGCCAGGCTCTGGTATCCTAAGCTGACTCCTCGTTAGGTTGGCTGTGGTAGGAGTGTTAATTAATAACAAGGAGAGGAAAGGGCACCCAGCTCCAGTGTTCCTCCTGGAGCCTCTGGCAGCCCCTACCTCCTATATTCTGGGGTTTCTCTTCTTCCTGCCTTTCTCATGATCTCAATCTGTTTTTATTGTTTAGGCTCAAAGGGTGAAGTGGGTTTCCCAGGATTAGCTGGGAGCCCAGGAATTCCTGGATCCAAAGGAGAGAAAGGATTCTCGGGTCCTCCGGGGCCGCAAGGACAGCCAGGATTGCCGGGAGCTCCGGGCCGCCCCGTGGAGGGGCCCAAAGAGACCGGGGCCCGCAGGAACAGCCTGGCCTGCCAGGTAAGGTGTCTGGCCAGGGGCAAGAACTGGGGCTGAATCAGAAGGTACAAATACACAACAAGTGTAAAAGAGATTTAAAATACATACTTTCTCAATTGAGGTTTTATTTAGACGTTGACAGCATTTATTTCAACTTGAAACTGCTTCAGACATTGGGCCTTTTGTATTTTGGTCTGGGCCAATGCTTTTCTGTGTCCTTTCTGTCAAGGGATTCAGTATATATGACACATGATTAAGGGAGAGGGGAGAGAGGATTGTGGGAAAGGGCTGGAGCACGAATGCACCTGTGCTGTTGTTCGGCCAGATGACATCTGCAGGCCTCCCCCTCACGGCCACGGGCACTGCTGCAGCATCGCTGCCCTTGAACCCAGCAATACAGGGCCTGTGGACACCGAGAGGGAAGTGCTTATCTCAACATTTTCTGCCCAATGAGCAGATCAGGTTCTTCCTTCTAGGGCACCTTGATTGCTTTGGGGCTTGCACAGCTTGATGCTGTGTTGCTACATATAGTTGGGGACAGTTGAGTGACCATAGATATGGTGTGGCTGTATATGCAGTTGGCGACAGTTGGGTGCCAGCGATGACAACCATGGGCCAATGATACCCATACATAAAAACCCCCTCACCTGACATGTGTGACTTTTGTGTCTCCCATTAGGGCCTCCGGGACCAATGGGGCCTCCAGGGCTCCCTGGGATTGATGGACTGAAAGGTGACAGAGGAAACCCAGGCTGGCCAGGGGCCCCTGGTCCTCCAGGACCCAAGGGAGACCCAGGATTCCAAGGCATGCCGGTAAGTTGTCCATTTATAGGTCTTGTTTTTGAAAAGAATCACAAAATAATATGCGTGTGTGTGTGTGTGTGTGTGTGCCAGAAATCCTCTCTGGATCAGTTCTTTCAGTTCCTTCTCTCTTGCCAGTCATCAGCCATCTTTATTGGCACCACAGTAGGCAACTATTAAACATTTTTTGCAGTCTAGTTTTACAATGACCATTAAAGAGAAATGTTATACCACTTGAAAACACAGTTCAATGCATGGGTTTAAAAATCTACTTACAAACTTGATGCAAAAAGCAAGCCTCAGTAACATAGAAATATACTCCACATTTCTAGTCTCTCTATGTACTGATGTATAAATATGTGTATGTGTGTGTGTGTATATATATATATGTATGTGTGTATGCACTCATATGACATACATATCTTAAAACACACACACACACACATACACACACACGCCTGTATATAGTTGATCCTGAACAACATGGGTTTGAATGATGCAGGTCCACTTATATGTGGATTTAAAAAAAAATATACAGTTAGCTCCTATGTCCCCAGGTTTTGCATCCTCAAATTTAACCAGCTGTAGATTGAAAACAGTACTTTCATTTTGTAATTGGGAATTCATAGATGTGGAGAGCTGATAGTATGCCTTGTTCCACTATGCCATTTTATATAAGGAACCGGAGTATCCTCAGATTTTAGTATCTGGAGGAGGTCATGGAACCAATTCCCCACGAATACTGAAGATGACTGTAAAGTTTTGGGGGAGTCAGAAGTTATATAAAAATGTTCCACTGCTCAGGAGGTTGGCACTCCTAATCCCTGCAATGTTTAGGGTCAACTGTATATATTTGTGCATATTATTTTGGTTATGGCACCTATTAAAATAAATTAAAGCAAAGAAACCAATATATGTTAGAAACAATACAATTTTTTATATATCGAGAAAGGAACTAGAAGAAAAAACTATTGAGTTAGCAGCTAGAATATGAGATAATATTTTTAAAATACATGAATATTGTTATAAAGAAAAATAATCCTTCTTTAGTATATTTTATCTTATTTCCATATTTAAAATCACTTTTCAGATAAGATATGAAGCTAATTCTAAAGAAAAAGCACTATGCTTGAGTGTTTAGAGGAAAGTTTTCCAGAAAGGTAGTTGGTGTTGGTAGATTGATGTGTTGCCATGATAAATGTTTAGAAGTCCCAACTCTGTTCATGGCATTGTGATCTGGGGTGGGACAGCAGAATGTCAGACTTGCACCTGCTCTGAGAACTTACCACATAGATGGACAAGAAGAGGGGACACAGTGAATGAAGCAAGTTGATTCAGTTACCTTGTTTTGACATACATAGAGTTTTTGGCATTCTTTTTACATCATTCAAGAACCACAAGACACCATTTATCCACAAAGATACTTTGCAGAACATGGAGGGGTTGTCCCAGCTTCCCGATGACTAGTTACTTGAGAGTCTTACCGTTCATCTCCTGAATGATTCCCAACTGATCTTCTCTTTGTGTGTCTAGGGGATTGGTGGTACTCCAGGAATCACAGGTGCTAAGGGTGATATGGGACCTCCAGGAGTTCCAGGTTTTCAAGGTAAGACAGTAAAGGTGATGCTGCTTAAAGACACATTTACCTATTCCCAGAGCTTCCTAACCACTGGCACTTTAATATTGATAGAGCCAGTATAATTATAGAACAAGTCTTGTTCTCTTCAAATTAAATATACTATTTCTATGTGACAGCCCAATTTGTATAATGCTATGAATGGCTGTATAAAGATGTTCTGATTTTTTTTACTAAGAATCAGTGGATCATTGCATCTCAATTATTTGAATATCATTAAGAAGTCATGGATTTTGGCCATTCATTAACTTATTAATGTGTTGAGAAAATATGTAGGGGTGCCTACCAGTGTTCAGACACTGTGATTTTTACTGCTGAATCAGATACATATGAATGAAAGGTCCATAAAACAAGTGCTCAGCCTGCAGGTTTTGTGATCTATTTGGGGACATGTGTGAATCAGAACGTGACCAAAAACAGTATCATGTGCCCCTCCACTGGTTGTGACCATTATGCAGTTTGTTGCATGTTTGGAAATGTGATTTTTGGGTTCTTGAAAGAAGAGTTTCATCAAAAGTTTTACATAGTTGACCAGAAGTAATACTCTTTTCTTCCATAAGCCTAAATGGGAAAATTTCACTGTGTGTGTATGTATATGCATGCATGCATATATGTGTGTACATATGCACGTGTATATTCACATGCATGTATGCATATGCACACCTGTGTGTATCTTTACACATGCCTATGCATATACATACTTGTATATCTTTTATGATCCTGTACAAAGACAATGTTGTGCTTTCTTCCAGGTCAGAAAGGTCTCCCTGGCCTTCAGGGAATTAAAGGAGATCAAGGAGACCAAGGTTTCCCTGGATCTAAAGGTACGATAATGTGCTGAATTGGAAGGTGCCTTATGGATTTGAGGAAATATGAAAGCCATTGAACTCACAGAATTAGGATGTTTGGTTTTACCAATGTGAAAAGGCTCAAAGGTCATTAGAAAATAATCAACCAAATTCTTTGGTAGCTAGTCAGAATTGCTGTATTTGACTAATCTGGTAGACATTTTTACCAGTGACTTATCTTGAAATCAGCGACTTGAAGTCATAATAGGAATAACATCGATCTTGCACAAGTAGGCTGAATGAATTCTGGTTGGACAGTAAGGAGTTCTTCATAGGAAAGGGTCTTCCTCTCCCCCGCACTGAGCATCGACAGCGTGCAGTGGCTCCGAAAAGCACAGGATAATTTTGGAAGTAGTTTAATTAAGTACAGTGCATCCCATTGTAATCTTTGCTGGTCAGACCTTATTTCTGGAGCTGTGTTGAGTTTTTTTAAACCTTGTTCCAAGGGAGAGAATGAGCAACTGAAATGCAGTGAGAAGGGACATGTCAGGAAAGAAAAGAAAAGGGGGAATGTGTGTGGGAGGAGTGAGAGAATTAGGGAATGCTTGGTTGAAGAAGGGAGATTGAGGCAGACCTCAGACTCCTCTGCAAACTCTTATTATTGCACATATTTCAAGATCTGTCACACAGAAGAAGGATTAAGTTTATTCACCATTAAAAAGTAAGACTAGTGGTTATAATGTACAGTGAGGCAGATTTCGGATAAGTCTGAGGAAATCTTTCTCCTTGAAAATATGGGCGCTACCCAAGTCACAAGAGAGACGCCTGGAGAGAATGAGCTTCACTTCCTGGCAGTGTTCAAGTGAGGGCTGGATGGTGGTCGTCAGGGAGTCCAGGCAGTTTGCATCAATGACCCCAATGTGTGTTCCAGGCCCCAGGACTCAGGATTTTAGGTGAAATAATACATGTGTGCAGATAACATGTATGACTTATGAGGATATGATTACTCGTGTTTTTGATGATGATTTTCCATCTGAGCAACATTCTATTTGGATTGGGTTTCACATTGGACTCTTCTTTGGAAGCTCTTTCTGGCATCATATGTTGACTGTGAAATTGATCAGTGGTATCCCTGTTTCCCACAGGTCTTCCAGGTCCCCCTGGGCCCCCGGGTCCCTACCAAATTGTCAAAGGGGAGCCAGGGCTCCCTGGTCCCGAAGGTCCTGCCGGTATGAAAGGGTTTCAGGGACCTCCAGGCCCCAAAGGACAGCAAGGTAAGATTAACTGGGCTGTGCAGGGAAGGAGTGAGGGTCAGGAGGGAAGAGGTCGGGATTTCCTCTTCACCCATGTGTCTCTGGGTAATGACTACATAATCACCTGTTTGAATATGATTTTCTTACCTTTCTTTAATGCATATCAAAACCAAACAAAGTTTTTGAGTGGACCTAAAAAAGCCAGAGTGAAATACAGGAATAGCTAGAAGAACATACAACCTAGCACATCACTTAGAAAAACATGGGTGAAAGGAACCACATCATTGTTCCCAGCTAGGACATGGGGGGGGGGGGCGGGGAGGGAGGGGGCAGGAGCAGCCACCTAAAACAGTAAGAACTGGAGCTCTCGGCAGTTGGTTCAGAAGCTCTACCCAACTGTCAAAGACTTGTGCTAATTTCTATTGTTTCCAGGCATCCTAACCTAGAATCTCTCTGCTTATTTGGGCTAAATGCTTCCTATTTTAAGAGCTATTGGAAAGGGGGGGGGGTGGTGAAAAATAAAGGAGAATGAAAACGTTTGGAATTGAAAGGTAGCATATAGGAAAATGTAAGTTTAAACTACCTCAGATTAAACTGTACACATGAAAAGATATGTTATCCATTGTCAGTATATCTGTTGCCTAAAAATTATTTGAGATGGTGGAATATGGTCAAGGGGGACACACTTGAGAAGATTAAAAATGTGTCAAATAGCTCCCTCCCAGCCCACACAGTCTGCCTTTTCCAAAACGATCTGCCAAACAATAGCAATAATAATAGCAAGAAACTAGGGAGAGCTCTGAATGGGATGATGCAGCGTACACCCATTCAAATGTCCATTTGGCAGCTGCTTGGTGAACTGTGTACAGGGCTTTGCAGGAAGCAATCTTGCTTCTCTGGGAAGACTTTTATCTGCAGTCAGAGGCCTCCTGCTTGCCTTCCAGAAGGTTAGAGAGCACATTTCAAAAAGGAAGTGAAAGATACAGCCTTCTGCTCTCTAGGCTCGGAGCCTAACTTCTCTTTCTCTTCCTTTAGGTGTGACAGGAGCAGTGGGCATACCTGGTCCACCAGGTAGTCCCGGCTTTGATGGTGCCCCTGGCCAGAAAGGAGAGAGGGGACCCTCTGGACCTCCTGGTAGGTTTGCCGCAGTCTCCCAACCTTATTACTGTATCTTTGGGTTAGAAGCCGGTGTGCAGAAAACTGCAAAATGGAGTTGAAAATGTTATTTGGAAGATTTCCAAAGAAGTCTGTTTCTTAGAAGAAATTGGATCCTATAGAAGAGTTAAAGGGTTGTCATCACTTTTTCTGTGTAGGGAGGCAGACGTTGATCAAAGCACAATGTTTCCCAGATGTTGCTGAAAGGAGGCCAATAGTGATGGCCCTGTGTGGTTTTCTATGAGGGAAGCAGGCTGCAGCCTCAGAAATTACGTTTCAGCAAAGGATAAGGGGAAGGAGATGACAATGCCAGTATTGGCCGAAGGGCCCTCGTCTGCCCTGATGTAAAGTTGGTCTGTTTCCCTAGGAAGCAGGAACTCAAATATCCCATAAATGACCGAAATGCTAAAGGTTCGGGGCATCAGGTGACTGAATAAAGGGGCTCAGCCTAGCAGAAGGTGTATGAACAGTTTTGCAGGCGGCATAATTAGTTACCGCAGGGGACGGAAGGACCCACGGCATGGATGCTTTCTTACTGACCTGTTTCCATGCTCAGGCTTTGGGCCGATATGGAAGAGAAGCCACTTTAAAAGGAGGTTGAATAAATTCTATAATAATGCTTTCCTAGAGAAGCCTCCAAATGCTATATGCATCACATGCATGGAATCACGTCATTTATTCCATTTATTCATATATCCCCTTTTCACATATTTTATTTATTCATTGGACTAAATTGTTTTGAGCATCTGCTTTGCTCATAAAACATCGTAAGGTAGTATATAAAAAAGAAAAGCTAAGGCAGCAAGAAGAAGGTGGGTTGTTGTGTTTGACTGGTCTTGCTTAGGGCCTTTCAGAGGAGCTTGTCTGTGACTAGGGAACCCAACTTCTCTTCTATCTTCCAGGTCCAAGAGGATTTCCAGGACCACCCGGCCCTGATGGGTTGCCAGGATCCATGGGTCCCCCAGGCACCCCATCCGTTGATCACGGCTTCCTTGTGACCAGGCACAGTCAAACAACAGATGATCCGCAGTGTCCTCCCGGGACCAAAATTCTTTACAATGGGTACTCTTTGCTCTACGTGCAAGGCAATGAAAGGGCCCACGGACAGGACTTAGGTGAGACATTTACAGATTCATGATTCATCCAACATGGATTTGTTGAGGGCCTCGGGGGTGGAGAGCTGTATTCAGCTCTGGTCCTGTAGTTCAGGGTGCCATGAAGACCTTGTTAATGGAAAGAGGGCTTAGCCCTATTTTCCTCCATCCTTGCCAAATGAGCCATCAATTTAACAGCTACTGTGTTACTAAATGGGAAGCCCAGAAAATTTTAAGGCTGAATCTTTGAAAAATTTTAAATTAACAAAGCTTTTGATCTCTTCTTCAATTTATCAAGTAGGACCAAGATTTCTGAAATACACACTTGAAAGTTTGCATGCTTAAAATAGAGCAGCTTTACTGTGGCTCTTTTTTTTTTAAAAGTCCCATGATAGTCTATCCAAATATTTTTCTGCGTGTCCTAAGCTGTGTCCCTGAATTAGTTTAGATCAGCAGAAAGTTCATATCTGTGGTCATTTCCTTAGTCCCCTCCAGATACCCTCCACACAAAATCCAGGTTAGGTCTTAACATCAGACAGCAAGGGTCTATACTAAGAGCATCTCTGCATTTTTGGCAAAACTGCCATTAAAGGCAGTGTCCACTATGTTCATACCCATTGTACAAGGGACCCCGTGTTAAATATCTTTTAGAATTCAATCTGAATGTCCCACATAATTCTTTTTAGTACCTCTCTTTTCTTGATTACTTTACATTTAATTTAATGCTCATTTACAATCATATTAGTCTCTTTGGTATATTTACTACCTTCTATTTATAATTTTTAAAGAATTTTGTTCCCATTTTAATGATTAGGTTGAATATACATATTTCATTATTAGCCAGCTCAAAACCATGTGACACAGAGGTAGACAGTGAATTAGAAAGCAAATCCTTCACCTGCCGTCTCTCCCTGCGCCTCCAGGCACGGCTGGAAGCTGCCTGCGCAAGTTCAGTACCATGCCCTTCCTGTTCTGCAACATCAACAATGTCTGCAACTTTGCCTCCCGAAATGATTATTCCTACTGGTTGTCCACCCCGGAGCCCATGCCAATGTCCATGGCACCCATCGCCGGAGACAATATTAGACCGTTTATTAGCAGGTGAGTCGAGCAGATGTATAATTGAAGCAAAAAAATTGCTTGTAGTCTAGACAGAGGTGTTTGTTGTTGTTTTTTTTTCAAATGCCCAGCTCTGGAACAGAATTCATACCTCATGTGACTCACTCATGAGTTGGTTGTCTTTCCTCCCATGAGCAAAGCAATGTCACTGGAGTCCTCAGCAAGCATTAGAAAAGTGTTTTTAACTCCCCCCCCCTTAAATAGTGATCTCTGTAAGGAGCCTTTTAAGATGTTCTTTTTTCTGAATTGCTCATACCCCTGTGACATTATCAGAATAATTTAATTATTTTTAATTATAGTAAAACACACATAACATTATATTTATCATAACCATTTAAAAATATTTTTATTGATTTCAGAGAGGAAGGGAAAGGGAGAGATAAATAGAATCATCAATGATGAGAGGGAATCATTGATTGGCTGCTTCCTGCACGCCCCCTACTGAGGATCCAACCCACAACCTGGGCATGTGCCCTGACCCCTGACCGGGAATTGAACTGTGATCTCCTCCTGGTTCATAGGTCGATGCTCAACCACTGATCTGGCTGGGCGAGATCACAGTCTTATTAAGAGAACTGTTCCATGTAGGATCCTGGAACCAGAAAGGCTGGGAAATGCCTAATAAATAGGAAAATCATAGGTTTTTTTATTGCCTTACATTAAAATATCTCCAGACAACTTCCTTTGATTTTTCTTGTCAGCTTTAAGAAAACGTATATTTATGAGTCTTAAATGGGGAAAATCATGCATTACCCTTCCAGAGTGGCATTTTTCAAAACACAGACAATACTTTCTAAGTGTCCATGTGGGGCTGTGGACTGTTCTGGGATAAGACTTTTCTTGCTCAGAACCGTGCTGAGTGTGTGAGAAGGAATACTAACCGCCTTTGTGTTTTTGTTTAGCTTCCCGTGGACAACAGGTAGAAAATGACTTTTCATTTTTGTTTTCTATTTACCTTTTGATAAAACTGACATTTGACCTTGATTTGGTGGAGAGCACCGGGGCTCTGACACGCATGTGGAATATTCCAAAAACAGGGCTTTAGAAGCCTGTGACTTAGATTTGCTTTTCTCTGTGGTCCCATTGATTTCAGTAAGAAACCCCTGGTTCTGTAAGCATGAGTCGTTTAAATGGCCCAGTATTGTACATTTCAGGCTTTTTACATCTTTCTGTTAACTGA
Source organism: Myotis lucifugus (assembly GCF_000147115.1). Taxonomy (NCBI): domain Eukaryota; kingdom Metazoa; phylum Chordata; class Mammalia; order Chiroptera; family Vespertilionidae; genus Myotis; species Myotis lucifugus. Next base: position 2,106,879 of record NW_005871081.1, read on the forward strand.
CCCATAGGAACTCAGCGTGAAGGGAACTTGCATCCTTTAAGCCCACTACTCCTTCAACCATATATATATATATATATATATATATATATATATATATATATATATATATATCTCACATTTCCTTTTTCCATGGTTACTTAACTTAGGTTCCCAGTAACTTCTCAGGATTGAATATATTTCTTCTGAGGGCTTCTACTAAAGGCAGGAATCATCATAAAACTATGGGCTGTTTCATTGTTGTATTAGTAAGGCCACTGGTTTGAGAGCAAAAAGAACTATGGGCTGTTTCATTGTTGTATTAGTAAGGCCACTGGTTTGAGAGCAAAAAGAACTGAGTTCTGGTTCTGGCTTTGATACATCTAACTGTGACCTCAGTTTCTTCACAAATTATATGGGGAATTAGACTGTGAATTTTAAGGGACCGTAGAGTACAGCCCCCTTGTGCCCCCCTAGCCCAGAGCAAGCCTTTCCTTCGTGCTGTATTTCTGGATTCTGTGTCTGGCAGGCAGATGGTGGCAGATGTATAAGGCCAATTTCAGTAACTGTCGCTTAACCGAGCCTTTTAATTCATCTGCATTTGTGTGAAGAAAATAGAAAATTGCACACACATTCCCCCCCCCTCCCAAGTCCATGGAAAATCGAATGACTAATTTAGGTCCTCTTCCCACTCCTCATCCATTTTCATGCAAATGTTCCAGCATAACTAGGTGTAATTATTAACACCATCTATAGTCATTTATCAGCGTTGCTAACACTCTGTTCATTTTGTGACTTGAATATAATTATTTTCCTGCTGGTGTTTCTTTTCTTTCTTTCTTTTTTTTTAACAAAACATTATCTCATCATCAAAGGGTTCCCTTCGTTGAGGGGGTCTGAGTCAGAGCAGTGTGGGTTGTTTTAATTTATTCCTGGACGGCTGTGTGTGAGGCAGCCTGGCTAGGAGGTGTCGGTCCTGGGGAGGGTTCTTTGGGACTGACTCCAGCTTCAGGGGTCCCAGTGACAGCCTTGGCCCAGGACAGGGTCTCGTTACTGGGGTGTTGGCCCCGGGTCTGGAACAGGTCTCCTGAAGGAGGCTCACATGGACACCCAGCCTCAGGTGCATTGTTTGCCTTGGCGATTCTAAGTCACTAAATGCGTTTCTTATATCTCAGGTGATTCCTAGCTTAAAACCAATGGCTGGTAGCACTTGGATTTCACCAAGCATTAACTGTGTTTGCTGAAATACATGCTCGTTGTTGAAAAACTGGAAACACAAAAGAGAAAGCAGAAGATATCGTAGCCCCCGCCCCTCTGGGAGATGGCCACTGTTACAGCGTGACTTTCCCATTTTCCTCCTTTGACAAAGCAGATAGTTAAATCGTATGTGTTGGATGTATTTTTGAATTTAATATTTTAATACGGAGACAGGCTTATGACACCAAGGAGAGTGCAAGCTGTGGGCACATTATGCATTTGATAAACATGTAATTGAATCAGAAAGATCTAGTGAAGAGATTGGCTGCAAATAATGGGAAAAGGCATGAACAAGTAAAGGCTTCATCCTGGGCCATCCCTTCAGCTGTGCTGAGTATCTTTGTTCTGGTCCCTTTCAGGTGTTCGGTGTGTGAGGCGCCAGCCATGGTGATGGCTGTGCACAGCCAAACCATTCAGATCCCGCAGTGCCCCAACGGGTGGTCCTCACTCTGGATTGGCTATTCCTTTGTGATGGTAAGTATTTGGGAGACTCCATATTTCCCCGGGGAAGCCCCCTACTAACACCCCCACCTCTACTCTCTGATGCTGCCACCTTCTCAGTTCTGTGGCTCCTCCTGCTTAGGCCCGTCTTCCATCTGATCCCCAGGGTCTGGCCTGCTCTGCTGGGAACCGCAGTGCATCCAGTGCCCAGCCAGGCCCTCCTCTTGCCTTGGGAGGGGCTGCTCTGGGACTAGGTAGCTGGGAGGACAGGCTGCCATTTCCTACAGTCAGGTAGAAGAGGAGAGAGGTACACATTTACTAAAGCACGCAAGCCTGAAGGCAGAAACTCGAGTCAGGAGGAGAGCAACAGAATGTTGGCTAACAGTGTGCTGCCTCCTCCGCACTATATATGGGAGCGTGAGTGTCCACACCCTTCACATGGGGTGAGACTGCCCCCCTATCACCCAGCTGCCCCAGATGCCAGATGCCCTGGATGTTCCGTTCCCCTGAAAAACCAATTAAAACAGGAAACATGGTACCTCTTTGAGGTCCCATTGTAGTTTCTTATTTTATTGCCTCGATTTAAAGTGTTGCTTGAGTCTATGAAGGCTCTGAACTTGTAAGATCAGGTTCTACTAGACTAACTCCCAGTAAATGACCCCGCACAAATACTTTCCACATGACCATTGTAAGCCATTAGACCAAAATGCAATTTAACAGTTACAATAGTAGTTACTCGTTTCTCTCCTTGTTCAATTTCCTCTTTAAAAAAAAATGGATGATTTTTCTTTACCTTATCAAAGGCTATATAGCATCTAATCTAGCAAATATAGGATATAATTTAATTTAGAAAATCTGATGTCATATCAGTTGGTTATAGCATCATTTACACATTTTGGCTCTTGTTGCATCTCCCCAGTTGGAAGAGGTTTCACTGTTACAAAAATAAGACATAGTGAGAAAAGCATTTCTTTAAATTCTAATGAAGCTGGACTGGCATCTCCTATTTTGGGAGGAGTGGCTGGCTGGTTTCTGGTGCTGTGAGGAGTAATGCCGTGCCCAGTGTGTACGCAGCGTGGGCATGAGTGTGTTCCCTGGTGATTGCATGAGGCAGAGAGCTGGCTTCCTGGAAGGGAGCACTCTGGCTCCTCCCTGGAGACAGTGACGCCCTCTGCTGTCGGTGAGTGGGAATTGCTGACACATGATCCCTTTGTTCCGCAGCACACCAGCGCTGGTGCCGAAGGTTCTGGTCAAGCCCTCGCATCCCCAGGGTCCTGTCTGGAAGAGTTTAGAAGTGCGCCATTCATCGAGTGCCACGGCCGTGGGACTTGTAATTACTATGCAAATGCTTACAGCTTTTGGCTTGCCACTATAGAGAGAAATGAGATGTTCAAGTAAGTCGGAATGACCTTCTCTTGTAGCACCCTCACCCGGTTGTGGTCTTTATTTTTAATCATCCCTGATCCATATACCTTCCAGCACAAAGTCTCAAAGATCGTTATGAAACAGTAATTAGGAGTGCTCGTCCACGTGTAGTAGCAAAAATCTGATTCTGTTCTACATGGGCAGAGAGCCGAGACAATTTTCAAAGGCAGAGCGCATAGGCGATGGGCTTAATTCTCTCATTGACTGAAGAACCGTGAAAGAACAAAGGTCATTTTTCATTTTTCTAGGTGAACACACTAAAATGTAATTAAAGCAATTAAAATCTTCAAAGAGCATTGAAAAATATCGTATCTTTAACACTCAGTCATTTCATTGCATTTACAAGGCTGAATTTAATGTGTTGGGTAGTTCTGAGTGGCTTAACATGACTTTGTTTTTTAGACACATGCAAATAAAAATAAATTTCAGTACAAATGTAGCTGAAATGGAAGGGGAAGGCCTTCTTTTCCTTCCTTTACCATTGCCAAAATTTCACCTTTCAAATGACTATCCCAGGAGGCTGCTGACCTTGTTGAAGTTAGTTTGGAGCCCCGCCTGGTCCCCAGTGGACAGGAGCACATGAGGGGGCCTCTAGCTGTTGTTTAGTTCTAGCTGCGGCCCCTGCTGGAGTGGATGTAGGAGGCTGGTGGAGCCTGAGCAGTTACTTACTATTCATTCCCAGAATAAATGCTTCTCACCTCTGGAGATAAGCCCTCCTGTCTTTGCCTTTTGGGAGAGAATTTTGTGGAACTCGGCTATGACCCCATCTCTTTGTAGTTTAGATCATACAAGTTGAAGCTACACACTTGCCACTCATAATTCTTTAAGCATCAAAACATCACCAGGTTCCTAATTGGGAGCTTGCACGAGACTTTTTAGGCAACTGGAAACTTGATGTCACCTTTACAGATAGAATGTACCCATTAGCTACCAAAATGGGCACTTAATGCATGTATTAGTCAGCTCCTGGAGCTTTGTGTTACAGGGTAAATGGGTAAAAATGGGGGTATTTTTGAACCATATCCTGGTACAATGAACTAAAATGCTTTTTTAACAAAATTAGGAGATATCCTAATATTATTACCTTAAAAATAGTTTGGGGGCACTAGGATTTTCACCAAAGGTTACTAACACTAAGCAGCCTTAATTTTAGGGCAAAGTACTCTGCTTACATGATTCCTTCGGTTTTAATAGAATTTATCTGTCAATTTTAGTTCAGTCTCTCCCTTTCCAGTAGTCAGAACAAGGTAGGATTTTTAGGATCAAGGAAGCATTTGGGGCACTAAATGTCTTCCTTTCTCTTTGGCCACCAATCAGACCACCTGCATATAAATCCTTCAAACGTTATAAAAGTATTTCAAAGGCTGGTTAATTTTCCCAGATTTGTTGCTCATTGTAGCATTCCGTAAATATTTGATGAGAACTTGTGAAGTATTGCAGAAAAAGAACAGTATCTTCTTCCCCTGGAGGAGTTTATAATCAGGTTGAGAAGACAAAGTTAAACTATAGTTCAAGGAGGCAGGTGGTGCGGGGGCTGGGGGAGGAGGAGAGGGGGGTGTTTGAGACTTTGGAGCCAAGCAGACGTGGGGTACCTTCGCTCTTTATGTGCTCCTGGGAACGTCACTAACCTCAGGGCCCAGGGATGGGGAATGCAGGTGATAACTTGCATGGCTTCGTGAGTTATGAAGGCCATGTGATGCCCCAGCAAGGTGCCCGCTCAGAGTCAGGCTGAATAATGGTGGCTGTTGGTCATGGGGCCGGAACCCATCCTCATCTGACCCCTTGGAGATCTCCGGGCAGGGGGGAGGGCTGACAAACTTGCTTGAGGTTTTGACAAGCAGTGAAGTGACAGCTGGCTGTTTTTTGCATCGTAGGAAGCCCACGCCGTCCACCTTGAAGGCCGGGGAGCTGCGTACGCACGTCAGCCGCTGCCAAGTCTGTATGAGAAGAACATAATGAAGCCCACCTCTCAGCTAACGTCACAACATGGTGCTACTCCCTCCTCTTCCCCTTCCTCTTTTTTTAACAGCAACGAACCCTAGAAATATATCCTGTGTACCTCACTGTCCAGTATGAAAACCGTAAAGTGCCTTATAGGAATCCGCGTAACTAACACACCCTGCTTCATTGGCCTCTACTTGCTGAAGGAGAAACAGAGACATCGATAAGCTGTCCATAGTGACATGCCAAATGGCACTTTTGACGAAATAAAAATATAAGTCTGTTCTACAATCCGGTGCACTGATGTGTGAAATGAGAACTCCATCAGAAAACCAAAGGGTGCTAGGAGGTGTGCGGGGCCTTCCATACTGTGTGAACACCCGTTTTCATTCTTGTATGATAATAGAGTCATTTTTCACCCCCGGATGAAATGTTTGTTTATGTCACTGTCTAGCTGTTTCAAAATTCAAGTCCCTTGGTCTGTACAAAGAATAGTCACGTGAAAACGGTGTTTCGAACCTCCAAATGGAATTATGGGCTCAGCGGCCACATGTTTTGATCCCCAAATATAAATTTAGGTCTTTCTGCTATGTGTGGTACTACGCAGCTGCTTTTGCAGAAATCACCAATATCCTGTGGAATAAAGATGGTCCAAAAGTAGGCAGAAATGAAATATATATATATATATTTTAGTAATTTATATAGATGTCAGCAGTTAGGCAGGTCAAGTTTTTAGTTTCAGTTCCACTGTTAAAATAAAGCTTATTACATAGATTCTTCCTTTAAAAGACTGTGTTGTCCTTTAACATAGATTTTTAAACACAAGGGTATTGAATGTGAAACACCAATTTTTATTGTTCACCTCCAAACCAAAAAAAAAAAATGTGTATTGCCAAAACCAAACCCAGGTTCATGGATATGGTGTCTATTATGGTGAAATATGTACTTTGAGCTTATTGTTTTTATTCTGTATTAAATATATTCAGGGTTGAAACACTAATCACAAACTGAATGACTTGACTTCAAAAGCAACAACCTTAAAAGGCCTTCATTTGCTGAGTATTCCTCATTCTGCAGCCCAGTGTGAAAAACAGCTCCGTCAAATCAAAGTATCAGTGTTTTTACCTGTCAGCACGTTCAGGTGGCTTCCGTGTTTTTTTTTCTGAGCTGTGTTCAGACTTCAGCAGGGAAACGGCTGGATTGCAGGAGAGCAGAACCGGGCCACCATGCCTGAAATGACCTTTCAGTAAAAGTCTCCAAAACGTTTCTAAGACTACTAAGGCCTTTGATGTAATTTCTTTAAATGTGTATTTCTTTAAAAATTCAAATTTGTAATAAAACTATTTGTATAAAAATTAAGCTTATATGAATTTGTCGCCAGTATTGCTACAGAAACATGAAAAAGAAAGTTTCTGCACAAGCCACTAATAAATTTGTAAGCTTTGCTTACCTTAGATCATATTTAGTTTGCAGTTCTTCCAAATAAGAGTCATAGACTGGGCATCATTTACAGGAATTACTACAAAGAATAAAAGGATGGTCTTCTCCCTCCCTCTCTCTTCCTCCCCCCACCCCACCCCTTCCATCTATCCATCCAGGCAGCCAATGTCCACCCATCCACCTCTCCATTCACTGTAGGAATACCAAGGGTTGCCACTTTTTAAGAAGTGGAAAGTTGCAAGATAGAGATGAATAACACCCATATCCAACCATTGAAAGAGGATCCTTTAGGGATGGATGCATTAAATATGTGCTTATATATGACTCAGCCATTGTAGTGCTGGGTATTTACCCTAGAGGGAAAAACCCCACTATGTTCACACCAAAACCTGCACATGAATGTTTATTCTCTATTCATAATCACCCCAAACTGAAAACCCAATGTGCTTCAAAGGTGATAAATGAAGTGTGGTACATCCATACAATGTAATCCCACTCAGCAAGAAAAAGAAATAAACTGTTGATGCACACAACTCGGATGAATGTCATATGCATTGTGCTGAGTGAAAGAAGACAGTCTCAAAAGGTTGCACACTCTGTTATTTCATTCTTGAAGAGACAAATCTATAGTGATGGGGAGACGTTCAGTGGTTGGTTGACAGGGTTGAAGCGGGCATGTGTGTGCCTACATAGCGAGAGCTAGAGGGAGTTTTTTTGGTGTGATGTAACACTTCTGTGTACTTACTTTGATTATGGTTACATGAACCTATACATATGTTGTAATTCATAGAACTGTACGTCAAAATAAGTCCATTTCACTCTAGGGTAATTTAAAAAATAAGACATAGAAACTGCTTTCAGAAACAGAGGTATAAAATGCACAGGATCTGAATGTTGAGAGTCAAGGTATGATATGATCTTCTTTGTACTTTCCTATATCGACCAAACTGTACATAATAAATTATAATTTATGATAAATCAGTTTTACATGTAGAAACAAAATATTCTAAAATGGCTACAATATGGAGGTGATTAATATTTCTCAGTAACTTCAGCAGACACCAAGCCAAATGATTTTAGTTTAGTTTTCTTTAATATATATTTTTAATTGATTTCAGAGAGGAAGGGAGAGGGAGAGATAGAAACATCAATGATGAGAGCGAATCATTGATCAGCTGCCTCCTGCAAGCCCCCTACTGGGGATCAAGCCCGCAACCCAGGCATGTGCCCTTGACTGGAATTGAACCTGGGGCCCTTCAGTCCCCAGGCCAATGCTCTATCCACTGAGCCAAACCAGCTAGGGCTGACTTTAGTTTTCTTCTTTCCTATCCAATACTGTATATTAAGGAAACCTAACTACCCCTTTCCTCCCTTTTATCGATGATGGGAGGGAGGTGACCAAAATGAGACCCTGACTGATATCTCCTGATCAAGCAGTGAGGTGTCATGCTTGTAACTTATCCCATTTCATCCTCACTACAATTCTGTGGGTATGAAAACCAAGAGCATAACAATATTTAGAGCTTTTTCTTGAGCACGCAGTATTGCACTACATGGATCGTATTTAGATCAAGTTGAAACTGAAACTTAGATCACCAGGGAAAAAGAAATCTATCTTCTTTCTTTCCTACTTTAAATGAGACTTGCAGTCCAAACCCCTGCCTCATTCTAATTAGTATTCAGTGCCATTTAACAATGGTTTTAATTTGGCTTTCTTTAATAGTTAATGATGTTGAACATCTTTCCATGCATTTTTTGGCCATCGGTATATCTTTTTTGAAATATCTATTAACTCCTTGCTCATTTTTAAAATCCTCTCCCAGGATGTGTTTATTAATTTTAGAAAGAGAGGGTGTGTGTGTGTGTGTGTGTGTGAGTGTGTGTGTGTGTGAGAGAGAGAGAGAGAGAGAGAGAGAGAGAGAGAGAGAGAGAGAGAGAAAAGAGAGAAATCAGTGTGAGAAACATCAACCTGTTACTACCCATATGCGCCCTGACTGGGGATCGAACCCACAACCTCTTTAGTGTATGGGACAACACTCCAACCAACTGACCAGGGCTCTTATTCAACTGGCCAGGGCTCTGCTCATTTAAAAATATTTGTTTCTTTTCATTCTGTTGAGTTTTGAAAGCTCTTTGGATATTCTGGTTATAAGTTATTTGTTGGATCTGTGATTTGCAAATTCATCCTCTTAACAGTATCTTTCATAGAGCTAAAGTTTTTCATTTTGATGATGTCCAATTTATCAATATTTTTTACGGGACATGCTATTGATATCAAGTTAAAGAACTCTTTAATTAATCCTAGGTCACTTAGATTTTCTCCTCTTTTCTTTTATTTATTTATTTATTTATTATTTATTTATTTTTTAAAATATATTTCTTTATTGATTTCAGAGAGGAAGGGAGAAGGAGCGAGAGATAGAAACATCAATGATGAGAGAGAATCATTGATTGGCTGCCTCCTACACACCCCCTACTGGGGATCGAGCCCACAACCCAGGCATGTGCCCCTGGCCGGAATCGAACCTGGGACCTTTCAGTCCGCAGCCTGACGCTCTATCCACTGAGCCAAGCCAGCTAGGGCTCCTGTTTTCTTTTAAAAGCTTTGTTATTTTACATACTATATTTATATTGCAATCTATTAATTGTTTTTTAATAATGAAATTTACATAACTTAAAGTTCACCATTTTAAAGTGAACAATTCAGTAGCATTTCGTACATTCACATTGTTGTGCAACCCTCCCCTACATCTTGTTCTAAAACATTTTCATCACCCAAATCCAATGCCCATTCAGCAGTGACTCCCCCTCCACCCCCAGCCCCCAGCAACCAACCACCAAGCTGCTTCTTGACTCTGGATTTACCTATTCTGGATTTCATACAATGGGACTTGTGACTTTTGTGTCTGGCTTCTTTCACCTAGCATAATATTTTCAAGATTCATTCACGTGGTAACATGTATCATTACTTCATTAATTCTTATGGCTGAACAATTTCCATTGAATGTATATGGCACAGGTTTTTATCCATTTATCTGTTGGTGGCTCTTTGGACTGTTTTGACCTTTTGGCTACTTTTGATAATGCTCCTACGAAAAGGTTTGTACATTTATTTGTTTGAGTTCTTGTTTTCAATTCTTTGAGGGAATATGCCTAGGAGTGGAATTGTTAAATCCTATGGATACTCTGTGTTTAACTTTTTGAGGAACTGCCCAGTTATTTTCCACAGAGGCTGCACCACTTTCATTCCCACCAAGAATACATCCTTACCAACACTTTTTATTTTCCACTCTTTGATTATACCCATCCTACTGGGTGTGAAGTGGTCTCTCATTGTGGTTATGATTTTCATTTCCCTAATATTGAGCATCTTTTCGTGGTCTTAATGGTCATTTGTGTATCTTTGAAGAAGTATTTATTCAACTCCTTTGCCCATTTAAAATTAGGTTGCTTGTCTTTTTGTTGTTTAGTTGTAAGAGTTCTTTATATATTCAGGATACAGACCCTTATCAGATATATGGTTTGTAAATATATTCTTTCATTCTGTGGATTTTCTTTACTTTCTTGATATTGTTCTTTGATGCACAAAAATTTTTAAATTTGATTAAGTACAGTTTATCCACTTTCTCATGCTTTTGATATATCAAAGAATTCATTGCCTGGAGACTAAGGAGAAAATAAACAAATGGGACTACATCAAAATAAAAAGCTTTTGCACAGCAAAAGAAACCATCAACAAAATAACAAGAAAGCCCACTGCATGGGAGAACATATTTGCCAATGTTATTTCAGATAAGGGTTTAATCTCCAAAATGTACAGAGAACTCATACAACTTAGCAAAAGGAAGATAAACAATCCAATCAAAAAATGGGCAAAGGACCTAAATAGACACTTTTCGAAAAAGGACATACAGAAGGCCCAGAGACATATGAAAACATGCTCAAAGTCACTAATCATCCAAGAGATGCAAATCAAAACAAAAATGAGGTACCATCTCACACCTGTCAGAATGGCTATCATCAACAAATCAACAAATGACAAGTGCTGGTGAGGATGTGGAGAAAAAGGAACCCTCGTGCACTGCTGGTGGGACTGCATACTTGGTGCAGCCACTGTGGAAGACAATATGGAGTTTCCTCAAAAAGTTAAAAATGGAACTCCCATTTGACCCAGTAATCTCACTTCTAGGACTATATCCCAAGAAATCAGAAACACCAATCAGAAAGGATATATGCACGCCTATGTCCATAGCAGCACAATTTACAACAGCTAATATTTGGAAACAACCTAAGTGCCCATCAGCAGATGAGTGGATTAAAAAACTATGGTACATCTACCCAATGGAATACTATGCCACTATAAAAAAGAAGGAACTTTTACCATTTGCAACAGCATGGATGGAACTGGAGAGAATTATGCTAAGCGAAATAAGCCAGTTGGAGAAAGATAAATATCACATGATCTCACTCTTATGTGGGATATAATGATCAACATAAACTGATGAACAAGAATAGATCCAGAGACAAATGGCAGGGGAGATGTGTGTGTGTGTGAGGGGCGGGGGGGCGGGGGGTTAGAGAGCAACCAAAGGACTTACAGGCATGCATATTAGCATAACCAATGAACACATACACTGGGGTGGTGGGGGCTTGCCTGGGGTGGGAATGGCTGGGGGCGGGGGGTGTCAATCAGGGAAAAAGGAGACATATGTAAAACTTTAGACAATAAATAAATAAATAAATAAATAAATAAATAAATAATCCATTGCCAAATCCAAGGTCATGAACATTGACTCCTATGATATTCGCCAAGAATTTTATAACTTTAGCTGTTTAGGCCATTGATTCATTTTGAGTTATTTTTCATATATGGCATGACTTAGAAGACTAACTTCATTCTTTTGTACATAGATATCAAGTTGTTGCAGTTCCATTTATTAAAGAGACTCTCTTTTCCCCATTGGGTAATCTTTTTTAAAAAAATATTTTTTTATTGATTTTGGAGAAGAAGGGAGAGGGAGAGAGAAACAGAAACAGCAATGATGAAAGAGAATCATTGATCGGCTGCCTCCTGCATGCTCCCCACCCGGGATAGAGCCCACAACCCTGGCATGAATCCTGACTGGGAATTGAACCATGAGCTCCTGGTTCATAGGTCAATGCTCAACCACTGAGCAACACTGGCTGGGCCCCATTAGATGATCTTGCCACTCTTGTCAAAATTTAGTTAGCTATCATTTTATTGAATTGATTTTGCATTTTTGTTAAAATCAATTTACCATATTTTGTCTGGGTCTGTTTTTGAACTCTACACTGCTTCTTTGATCTATGTGACTGCCTTACCCACACTATTCTCTTGATTAATTTAACTTTACATTAAGTATTAAAATCAGTGTGATTCCTCCCTCCTATTTTGTACTTCCTTTTCAAAATTGTTTTAGCTATTGTAGTTTTTTTTAATATATATAAATTTGAGATTCAGCAACAGAATATCCTGAGATTTGGGTTTGGGTTACTTTATACCCATCAATTAGTTTGGCAAGAATTATCATCTTTACTACACTAAATCTTATATTCTGTTAAACGTAGTATGTCTTTCCATTTTTTTAGGCTCCTTTGATTTTTTAAATCATTATTTTATTGTTTTCAGCATATAGGTTGTGTGCACGTTAGGTTAGATTTATACGTAAGTGTTTACTTTTTTAGAGTCATTGTAAATTTTAAATTATCAAACATGTTTAAAATTTTTTTAAATTATTTTAAATTATACTTACCTAATCTAAAGCAATATGATTATTTTTTTTTGTGTGTGTTAACCTTGGATTCTGTGACTTTCCTACATTCTCTTTTATAGCTCTAGTCTAGGGGGACTTTTTTTCCCCCCTGCTCTGTTAAGATTTTCTATATAACAATCATGCTGTTTGTGAATAAGGACAGTTCTATTTCTTATTTTCCATACACAGGCCCCTCCCCCTTTTTTTCTTTTCCTTGCATTTTTGCACTGGCCAGGACATCCAGTAACTGTTGTATAGGAGAGGTAAGAAAGGATATTCTTCCCTTGTTTTTGATAACGAAAAAACATTTAGTCTTTCACCATTAAGTATGATGTTAACTGTAGGTTTTTATCTACATGGCATTATATTTGAGATCTATTTTTTTTTTTAGCAAGAATGAATGTTAAATTTTATCAAATGGGTTTTCTGTATCAACTTATGTTTTTTCTTTAGACTGTTAATATGATGGATAATCCAAGATTGTACCAGTCTTACATTTCCAGGACAATGCCCACTTGGTTATGGTGCATTAGTTATTTATTTTTCTCTATTGCTGGATTTGATTCACTAATATTTCATTGAGGAGTTTTGTGCTTTTGTAAGTGAGGAAAAGTAGTTTTTAGCCTCTTTCTTTCTTTGTATCAAATATGCCTTTCTCAAAAAATGATCTGGGAAATATGCCCTCTTCTTCCATTTTCTGGAAGAGATTATGTAGAGTTAGTGTTATTTCTCTTTTAAATATTTAGTAGCATTTGACAGTGATATTATACGGACCTTCAAATTCCTTTTTGGGGAGGTTTTAACTATACATTCAATGTTTGATAGTTATAGGACTATTCAGATTCTATTTCACCTTGGATAAATTGAATAGTTTTTCCCTTCAAGGAATTAGTCTATTCTGAGTTATTGAATTTGTGCGTAGAGTTTTCATAGTATTCCCTTATTATCTTTATGTCTATGGAACCTATAGTGACATCCTTTATTTCTTTCCCGATATGGATAAGTTGCATCCTTTTTCTTTGTAAAACTTGTTAGAAATTTATCAGTATCCTTGATCTTTCAAAGAACCATCTTCGGTTTCATTGATTTTTTTTCCAGCTTCCAGTTTCATTGATATTTTTTACTCATAACCTTATAATATTCTTTCATTTCTTATTTTACGTTTATTTTTGCTCCCTTTTTTCTAGTTTCTGCAGGTGGACATTTAGATGATTGATTTGAGACTTTTATTCTTTTTTAATATAAGCATTGAATGCTATGCAAATTTCCCTCTATGCACTGATTTACCTGCATCTCACAAATTTTGTTAAGTTGTATTTTTGCTTACATTCACTTCAAAATAATTTGATACTTCATTTAATCCACAGTTTATTTGAAAGTGTGTTGTTTAATTACCAAGTGTTGGTAGATTTTCCTGCTATATTTCTGTTTTTGATTTCTGGTTTAATTTCAATATGATCATAGAACATACTATGCATGGTTTCAATAATTTTACATTTGTTAAGATTTCTTTTGTGACCAGGTATGATCTTTCTTGGCAAATGTTCTCCATGTATCACATGCATTCAAGTGATGTTGGATAGATGGTTATATAAATGTGAATTAGAATCCCTTGGGTTGGTGCTATTCTTCAGTAAGTTTATATACATTTTAAGTTCCTATCAATTACTGAGAGATCAGTGCTGAGTTTTCTAATGTTAGTAGGAATTTCATTTTTTCCTTTCAGTTAAGACAGTTTTTGCTTTATTTTAAGCTCTCTGTTATCAGGTATACATACATTTAGTATTATTATGTCTTCCTGGTGAGTTGACTCTCATCTTGATGCTATGCGCCTCTATCTGGGTTGTCCGCACACCTCTGCCTGAGTGGACACCGGGCCTTGCAGAGGTGGAATGGAGAAGAGAGCCATCCAGGTTTCTCCCTGTACATGCTCCTGGCACTCAGACTCGCTCACCCCAGCCCCCTCCCCTGACCACAGACCCTGGAATAAGGAAGCAACACCCTAGTGAAGCTTTGCAGATGAGTTTGCTTTAGGTCGGTGGTCAGCAAACTGCGGCTCACGAGCCATATGCGGCTCTTTGGCCCCTTGAGTGTGGCTCTTCCTAAACCTTAGGAGTACCCTAATTAAGTTAATAACAATGTACCTACCTATATAGTTTAAGTTTTAAAAATTTGGCTCTCAAAAGAAATTTCAATCGTCATACTGTTGATATTTGGCTCTGTTGACTAATGAGTTTGCCGACCACTGATCTAGTCTCAACTGGGCTGACTGGGCACTTCAAGTCTCTGCCACGTATCTGTTCCATGCCAGTAGGCTACCTCAGGAATGTCCTCATGGAGATGACAGAAACACAAGAAAGAGCAAGGCCTCTCGTGTTGTAGACTTAGAAGCACCATACTTGCACTTCTGCTTCATTCTATTACCCAAAGCCAGGCACATGGTCAAGACAGAGGCAGAGGACACTTCACAGTTAAATGCCCAAGGGGGTGGATGCAGAGAGGGTAAAAGATCATTCAACGCATCAGCAAGACCTATCAATTCTACCTTAGAAATACTTTCCACACCTGTCCAATACTCCTCTATCTGTTGCTACCACCACTTCAGTTCACCATGATCTCTCTTACCTATCACCACCTGACTGCTCTGTCCAAAACTTTCTTGTCCATTCCTTCTCAGACCATTCTCAATGCAGCAACGTGAATAAACTTAAAAAGAAAACCTGCTCTGACCACTCATTTAATTAAGTCTGCCAAATAGGGGGGGAGGGAGTGAGGGGAGAAGGGGGAGAGAGAGGGAGGAAGTGGGGAGGGAGGGAGTGGGGGGTGAGGGAGAGAGAGAGGAAGGAGCCGGCTTTTGGAGAGGAGGAGGGAGGGAGGGAGAGGATGAGAGCCTGACCAGCAGCGCCTGCGGGCTGGGGAACAGGGTCACCGCAGGACACAAAGCTCTTTTAAAGTTTGCTTGTAGCTTGTGTCTCTCCTGCACCCACCCGCAGGAGGGCTGGGTGCCCCTCCCTCCCTTTCCCTGCGTGTGGGAGCGCCTGGCCAGGAGAGGTTGGTTCTAGCAGCTCTGAATCATCCCGCGCAGCCTCTGCGTGGGGAGTGTTTCCTCTCATTAACGCCCTATTTGTACTTCCCGAGATCGCGCGTGGACTGCGCTCCCCAGTCCTGATTTAATCTCTTGAAATAGCTCCGCGCGTTCGCAAGGCTTTGAGTCCCCGCCGCGCGGCATCTGTCCTCCCTCTCCCACCGCCTGAGCAATCCCGAGCCTGGCTGAGTCACCGGGAAACGGAATCATTCAGCCCCGCTCAGGAAGTACCTTTTATAGACACCCAGTTTTAAGCGGAGCTCAGGTGACTTCGCGAATTCGGTTCCACATTTTACCACGCTTTCCCCAGGAACCGTCCTGGTTTGCTTCTTGACTCGCTGCTTGGGGCAAGTTTCACACAAAAGGTATCCAGGCACTTTGCCTTAAGGGCTATTTATTTTTTTCTGATGCAAATGAGCAAATTCTGTAGACTGTTAACTGAAGCAGCCTTTGCTAGCCATTTCAGTGAGGCAGCCTGTATTTGCACATCAGATCTCATGGGATCCAAGAGAAATTTCCAGGACAAACTGCAGGTGGCGCCCCTATCTTCTGGTTGCAGGATTCCATCTCAGCAGAAAGGTTGGCTAAAATTTGCAGCAGCTCTGCCCCTTTTTATTCAGTGTTTAATGAGGTTACCCTAAAGCAAATCACTAGGTACTAATTAGGATCCGTGGCCACGACCAGGCATTTTTTTTTTTAAATGAGATGGAATAGGGAGGTGAGAGTGGATGGAGAACTATTTCAAATATACCAGTGAACTCTTTCACCAGAGTTTGTGAATAGGAATTACAACAGTAAAAATACAGTTAAAACATATTTTTAAAGACATCATTGGCACCATGGGCATCTGTTGTTGGAAGGTTTTCTGCTAAAAAGCCTGCCTCTGAATGGAAAGAAATCCTGTCCCTGATGCCTGGGCCTTCCATCCTGTCATTGCCAGGGGCCGTGTCCATGCTCCTATCAAGTATAGGAACATGGGGGCCTAGCCCTGCTCTGCAGGGGGACAGGGTCTTGCAACCTTAACAGAAGTTGGTGATTTGGTGAGGAGGTTACCATCTGGCTGGTGGCTTCTCAGAGGAGCCTTCCTTAGCTCCTGCTGCCGCAGCAAGATGCCGAGTGAGTGGAACATTTCCTGCTGCCCCCACTAGGAACTACAACCCCAAACTGAAGACAAAGGCATCCAGTATCACATGTTCTGAAGACAACTGCCAACAACTGGGGGGCAGGTTCCCATCAGGTGAAAGGTCATGGATCCCTCCATCACCCCTTTCCCCCAGCGCCCCTTCCAGGAGGAGGACAGGAGAACAGGGAGCAGGAGCCATCAGCCCTGAGGTGGGCCTCCTGCTTGTCTTTCTTGGAGAGGAGAAGGTGCTTGCCAAGGCCCTGCCCCCACGCCAGGAGATCAAGGGCGCCTTTCTGACTTGGTGGATGCCTCTAATAGGTATGGCATCTGATGCCCGGTTGGAATTTGGCTCATGCTCCCAGCACCCTGTGGAGTTGGGGAAAGAGGCAGAGAGGGACAGGGGTGAGAGGACATAACCTGCATGCCCACAGCTTCTTGTGCCTGGAGTTGTGCGCTTTGTCTGGGAGCCTGAGGAAAGAAGTTGGCTTGATCTGTCCTTCTCCAAAGTGGGCTGGCTTTGGGGAAGGGGACCCCAGCCCCGAGAAGCTACGAGATGCTTGTTGTACAAGAGCTGAGGTTGGAATGGGAAGAGAACGAGCCAGAGTTGGCTCTTCAGGGCTGAGGACCTAACAAGAGGGTGTTATAGAAACTCATCCACGGTGCCCTTGAGAGCCAGCCTAGGGTCTGAACAGAAGCTGGTGGTCTTGTGAGAAGAAGGTTACCATATGGCAGGTGGCTTCTCAGAGGAGCCTTTACTTTCACAGCTCAGCTGAAGGCTTCCTCCTTCCCCTCACCTGGACTCAGCCCTGGAGGACCAGGACCAAAAAAAAAAAAAAAAAAAGGAGAAAGTCTCCCCCATCAAGGACATCTTATTTGTTTGCCTGTCTTGTGTGCTATGGACAACTTTGGGCAGTGAAGCCTATGGAACTCTTCTCAGGAAAAAAAAAACTTATTTAAAAATGCATATAGTAACATACATAAAGAAAGCTATTTGAATGAATGCATTTATCAAACTATTATAATTCTTGACATAGTACTATTTGTACTTTTTTATTAAATAAATGACCTAGAGGCAGAAATAAGCACATCTTAAAAGCACTAAAGAGCATATATAATGTTTCATAATATTTGAAATTCTTGTTATATAACGTGATCATATCTGTTTTTTCTGTTGGTGACCAAGTTGCAGATATTGCTAATACTATGATGGTTTGTGGATTACAGTCATAATTGAAAGAAATGCTGCAGAGGTTGGTGAATATAATGCTGCACTTTTTTTTTTCTCATCTAAGTTCAGGGATTCTGAATTCCACGGGGTCAGATCGAAGGACTGTTGGAGCAGGGACCAGGGATCAGGTGGGCGTCCTACTGTGAGAGAGGAAAGCATTTATCAGTGTAGGATGGGACTTCCCCTACTTCCTGGCGGGAGCCTGGAAGGTCCATTATCTTCCCAATTTACTATTAAGGGATAGGACAGGTGATTTCACTCAAGCACAGTTTGGAGCAATTGGAGGAAATGGAAAACTTCTACTACTCTACTAAGCTCACTTTCAAATATTGGCTTTTTATCTCATTTGTACACATTTTTATGGTACATTGTGTCCAACAGCAATGTACAGGTTATGAAACTAGACGATCTGTGTTTTCTGAATGACCTTAGGCAACTACGTATTTAACCACGCCTCATTTTTCTCATCTGTAGAACTTCGTAGGGTTGTGTGAAATGCTTAGAACAGAATGTGATGTGTGGTAGACAATCGGGCACGTGAGTGAGTCTGACCCAGCAGACACCACCTGGGTCTTTGCCCCGGTGCTCCGGTGGCCACACATCTGGGGGTTTAAGGAAGAATCAAAAGGGCCCTTACAACTTCCCAGCACATTTGATGATCTGTTTCTCATCATTCAGCCATTGCTAGCAGACTGGTTATAAATAGAAGGCTGTATTGCAACCCACGTCCTCTTGACGCTGTGTGATCCCGGATGGGTCATATGACAAAGTGTCCCAGGAAACTGAACCTTCGTCACCACAAGATTATTTCTTAAGTAGGCCAGCGGACACTCCGAGTGCTCTAGTAAGTTCCGTAGATTAAGTCATGCCTTATCAGGCTGTCTCTGGGAGCTATGGGTGATATAATTCAAGCATAATCAACACAGCAACCATCCATTTTAAATCCCCTGAATGTTCTGCTTTATAATTTCAGATTTATGGGAAAATGACAGTAAACCTTCATAGCCTTTCAATTCTCCTAGTTGTCTTGGATGAATGATATGAAGGAAAGTCTCTCTTAAAACACAAAGACAGACCCCTCATTTGCTGGTCTGTTCACACTCTCTAAGGTGTTCATGCAGGAGCATAGTAATTACAAAAGCCAAACACAGAACCCTTGCTTTATATTTGTCTTGTTTTGTTTTACTTTATTATATTAATGATAGATGCTCTCATCCCACCTTTGGGTTTCCCACTTTCCTTTCCAAATGGGACAGTTCCATTTAATTGAATACAATTGTATAGGCAAAGGAGTTTATTGCTTCTAACAGATCGAAAATTAGGCAATTTCAAATAATCTGTTTTTCAATCATATTGAAACTTAATTTCAAAACAAGACCCTTCCTTATAGATCTCCTAAATTACAAGTACAATTTTGACACATCCCAGGGTGTCCCTGCACTTTGAACCATCAAGGGAAGTTCAAGGGCTGAATTCTATTTTTGGTGTTTCACTCTTCCTTTTATTTTTTTTAAATTTAATTTAATTTTATTATTTTATTTATTTTTTAATTGTTTTATTGCTTAAAGTATTACAAAGAGTATTACATATGTCTCCTTTTTTCCCACCCTTAACAATCCCCCGGCCTCCCCTACTCCTCAGTGTCTTATGTCCATTGGTTATGCTTATATGCATGCATACAAGTCCTTTGGTTGATCTCTTACCCCCGCCCCCCCCCCAACTCCCGCCCCTCAACCCTCCCTGGCTTTCCCGCTGTAGATTGACAGTCTGTTCGAGGTCACTCTTCCTTTTAGACTTTGTGTCAATCATTTCACTTTTATGTTCAAGTTCATCACCAGGGAAAACATGAGGATAGATATCTGTCTCAGTTAGCTTTGTCTGAATAACAAACCACCCCAAACATGAACTAAGACCATTTATTTGCTGGCAGTTCTGTGGTGGGCAATTTGGGTTGGGCTCCTCAGATGGCTCTATGTGTTACTGACGGCTCAGTCACACATCCGCAGTCACCTGATGCCCAGCGGCATTGGCTGGGGGTGGAGGCTCATCATTGGCTCATTCGCATGGTGCAGTCTAAGACATTGATGTTATATTGGCCACATGCTCTAGTGTTTCTAAGTGAGTGACGTCAGGAGTCATTGTAGCAACCAGCATTTCTGTTCTCACCAGTGTGAAATAGGTCACCATCTCTCTTCTGCCTGGCAGGCTCTCTCCCCAAGGGCCGCCCTGGTAGTCCAGCCAAGAGCACACTGTGCAGTGTGCTGAGCCCCTGGTCCCGTCCAGGATGCACCCCAGAGGATCTGTGAAGTCTGCATGCACCATGAAGTCACTGTGCACTTTCCTCCTGGCTCTCTGACTCTCCTTAGAGATGAGCCTGCACACTCGGTTCTTTTTTCTTAAATGAAGAAACTGATTGAGGAAAGGCATGTTTGGAAAAGGCAAATAGGCAATGTTAATGAGGTCACTGCAGCAGTGCGATGGGGGAGACACCCTTTGGGGCTCTGAGTGATTGGCATTCGTTAGCTTCTAGATGCATGACTCCAAACTCTGCATTCATCATCACATGAAATTCCCCTTTTCTTATAAAAACACCAGTCATATGGGATTAGGGCCCATCAACTGCAGTATGTCCTCATCTTAACTACTACATCTGCAATGGCCCTATTTCCAAATAAGGTCTCGTTCTGCAGTTCTGGGGGTTAGAACTTCAACATATTTTTGCAGGACACAATTCAAACCATCATGATGCTCAAGTAGAATGACTTAATTTTAGCAAGTGAGCTCTCTGTTTGAGGCATCTTTCTCAAAGGATTTCTAACAATAGCTCATGTTACAGGTTGAGTTTATTTTTTACTATAATGATTTTTAAAATGTCAAAGCTTTGGCCCAACAGCATGGGTGAGTTTGTTTTTATTGTTAGGAAGGACTCTATGCTGCTTTCAAATGTTGGCAAGTTTATTTTTAACTGGACAGGAAACGAATCTAAGCTTGCATTTATTTGTGGGCTGTTATTGGAGGAGTACTATTGTTAGAAAATCACATTAGGGTTGGAGATGAGTTTGGATGGAAAGCCACACAAGTCTGAGTTATAATTATACTACTCTTTGCTATAGATTTTCCCAAACGATCTTTCTGCTCATCAGAATCTAAAACCTTCCCAGTAATGGTTCCATTTATTATTCACAATTTGACAGCCTAGAGTTGCCTTTGTTTGCCTTTAATTGAAAGGTTAAGAGGTTCTGATTTAACCTAGGATTGACTTGAAGGTAGCATGTTCACATATGTGAGATATAAATTGGAAAATAAAAAATATATAAAAGTTCTATATTGTGACGATGTGACAACGAGGCTATTTTTGTCTGTCAAAGCTAAACATCCAGTTATTTCAGTGGAAGGAAAATAGTTCAATGAAGACTTTGCCTACATTTTTTATTGTTTTAGAAAAGGGGTCTATGATATGGAATAGTTTAGTTCCTAAGGAGAGAACCCATATTTCAAACACACTGCTTCTATTTATAGCTGGTGTTAGGGAGGGCCGAAGTTTCAGAGGAGAGCAAGGTGATTCCATCCTAACTGCCCGATGAGGGTGGGAGTGAGGCCCAGGAAATTGGGACTCTGCCTGGAAAATAGCTGCCAGTATGGGTAACTGGTTGGACAGGTGATAATCATCCATTCTCTGGAGGACAGCCATCTGGGGAAGCCTCCTTGGCCCTACCTGCTAGCTTGCCCTTGAGAAACATTTCATTGAATGAGGTCTGTTCCCCCACCCTCTTCTTTAAGAGCTACCTGCGTTAACAAATCTACCACTCTTATTCCCCAACCCAAAACTTTAACTGTCTGTTGAGATAATATTTAAGAAATTGTTGACTGAAGACAAGTCATATTTTCCCCTATCACCAAAGTCTCAACAAGTAGCCTAGATTGTTTTCCCTTCTGTCTTGAGTGATAATTATGAATAACCCAACCTTCCATGTGGGTAGGGAAGGTTGTCAGATTCACAATACACTCACTTGATGGCCACCACTTACTGAGTGCCTGGTATGTGCCAGGTAGGTAGTATATGCTTTGTATGCTCCATCTCATTTCAGCCTTACAACAACAATCAGACAAGGTAGATGGTGGCCTCTGTGTCATCTTTACCGAGAGGTGAAGAGCACCCACCAACCACAGTGCTGAGTACTTCACCGTTCTTCTTCTGGCATTAGGCCGTGACATGTTGGTGCTCAAGTGAAGAATCTGCCCTATTCCTTGGGCTTCTTGGCGGATAGACTACGTAACTTACAACTGCAACTCCCCTCTGTGCAAACAATCCAATCTCCTTTTAGGAAGGGGGTTGTCTACACCAGAGACACCGCCATGACCTCACAAGCAGTCCAAAGTGAGATCACCTTCCATATTCGGGAGCATCAGTCCCCTAAGGAACTGGTGACTACTTAGGGGACCCAATGCCCCTCCACTATTGTTTCAGCATCTCTGCTCCCCTCTACTTCCAAGACCCCAAAATAACCCTGAGTAGGATCACCTGCCTTGTTCCTATATTGCAACTAGGAATGCATATTTTAGAGAAAGAATATGTGTACCCTTATGTCCATAGCAGCATAATTTATAATAGCTAAGATCTGGAAACAGCCCAAGTGCCCATCAATAGACAAGTGGATAAAAAAAGCTGTTGTACATTTATACCATGTAATACTATGCAGCAGTGAAAAAGAAAGACTCTCTTATCCTTTGAGACAGCATGGAGGACCTGGAAAGTATTATGCTAAGCAGAATAAGCCAGTCAGAGAAAGATAACTATCACATGATCTCACGCATATGTGGAATCTAGTGAACAAAATAAAGAACAAAATAGATTCAGAGACATAGAACCATGGAACAGACTGTTAAATTTCAGAGGGAAGGCAGGGTTGGGGGACAGGGAGGTTAACAGGGGAACTTATATGCCTATATGCATAGCCCATGAACACAGACAATAGTGTGGCGAAGGCCTGAGAGGGGTGGATACAGGGTGGAAGGGGTCATGGAGGGAAAAAAAGAGAGGGGAGGCGACATCTATAATACTTTCAAAAATAAAGAGAACAATTTTAAAAAGTCCCCTCCAGAGGGGCCCTGTTGCAGTAAAGCAGATCATGCTGGAAGAACCTCCGTGTCTTGTATTGCTCCTTCTAACCTCCTGGGAAGGTTATGTAAGGACTGTTTACGTTTTAAACGACTGCTCATGTGACTCGGAAAGACAGACTCTGCGGGTTGAAGCAGGCTATGCCCTCCCACATTTTAACTGCTTCCAGGAATGATCAGATAATTGCGTTCCTTTGAAAGATCCATGAGGACAGGCTGAAGTGTCCCAGCAAAGCAAAAGAGAGTCTCTGTGCAGTTTCCATCCCCGGCTGGCTCTGTTGACAGGCACTGAATGCTCCGGGAAGAGCAGGCTGAAGGGAGGAGGGGCCCCCGAGGAAGACTCAGGTTCCCTCCCCAAGAGATATAAGTGAATTATTCTGATTAAAGGGAGAATGCCACACCCGCCATACTGGGCCTCTTTCAGCGACACTTGTTGAAAGCAAGAGAAAATCTGTAGGGGATCTGGTGGCCTCTCAGAGCCTGGGCACACAATTCATCGCCACCTTGTTAACAGAAATTCCTGTGAGATGGCCACTCTAAAAGTCTGGGCTGGTTTTATATGGAGATTTCTGAAGGTTAACCAGTTTAGGAGTCAGATGTGACCATTGGTGCCTGTCCTACGGCCTATCGGTTCAAACAAGTAGGCAGATGCTTTTATAAGAAAAGGAAAGAAAACATGCACTTATTATCTAAATGTTTTGGTGGTTTCTGTGCTTCGTTGTCACAGAAGTGTCGCCCACACTTGCTTGGGAGAAACACCAAAGGAAGAATTTCTGATGTGACCGTGGCTTCCTGCTGCGCTTGGGTGTTCCCGTCTGCATTTCCAATGGAGAAGAGATTTCCTTTTGTGTCCAGGGGTCAAAGGTGTCTTGGCTCAGTGTCAGCGTTGATGGCTCAGGCCACAGTGTGCTAATGTAGGAAGCGCTGTTGCATTGGACTCTAAACTTCTAAGGGCAGGGTCAGATGTTAAGTGCAAAGGCCTTTGCACAGAGCTGAAACATACCTAGTGGGCACCCAATTAACACTGCATCTCGAGTGAGCCATCGGTCCTGTATTTCAGGGTGTCATGAAGTCAGGTAATGGGCCAAGACAGAAGCTCTGAGGACCAAGACAACGGTTCTCTAAGTGATTTGACACAGCAGAATCCAGATGCTGGGCTCTCACAGGCTGGTGGTGTCTCAGTGAGGAAAGGGATTTTAGAAGGTGAAGCCCCACTGCCGCTGTCTAGGAGTCCACCACCTTTTATTCTGACAAAACCCGTCTGCTGGTCTATTCAGTGGTCCCTGTGTGTCTCTAGCCCTTCTGTTGTAAGGGTATAGGGTCTGGGGAAAATTCAGTCGCTGCTCCCAAGTCCTCTCCCGTGGTTGGCAAACTGTGGCTCTCGAGCCACATGCGGCTCTTTGGCTCCTTGAGTGTGGCTCTTCCACAAAATACCACAAAATACCATGTGCGGGCGCGCACGTACAGTGCGATTGAAACTTCATGGCCCATACGCAGAATTTGGTATTTTGTGGAAGAGCCACACTCAAGGGGCCAAAGAGCCGCATGTGGCTCGCGAGCCGCAGTTTGCCGACCACTGCCTAACCTCATCATCAAGGGGACCCTGCAGCACCCCTACCGCAGTGTGTGGGCCCCCATTAGTGTCTGGATTGACCCCGTTCCACGTCAAGGGCTCCAGGGGCACCATGCGCTTCTGCTTATCCCTCATGCTCTCCCCGCCTTTTCCGGGAGAAGAGTGAGTCTCAGGCAGCCACCAGGTCAGGAAGGGTGATGCCATGTGGAGCTGACTGAGCCCAGCCAACCCACACCCCACACCAGAGCAGAGCGACCCCAGACCCCTGTGGGCCCCTGAGTATAAAATCCAAAGGTCATGTAAAGAAGCCTCTGAAATGTTTCGAATTCCTTTTATTATGCAGCACAGACTGACTAATACAGGATCTTTGGATACATAGCAAGGACTCCTGAGTGAGCCTGTTATATACAGAGATCTGGCCAGAGCAGCAAGAAAGGAATTCAGTGCTCAGAGCCCATTTCAAAGGCAGGGCCTGGCTACAGAGCCTTTGACCCTGGCTAATCATTCTCTTCTCCAAGCCTGCTGAAAACAACACACCACACACACACACACACACACACACACACACACACACACACACACGCTGCATTCCTTGAGGACTTCCTTTCAGAAGGAGCCGCCAGGACGCACTGCCACAGTGTCCTTTGGGTGGTATGTGCCCTATTAATATTAATCATCTGGGCAGCATAGCGGTAACTTCCCCACATCGCTGTCTTTTCAATGGTCCCCTTTGGATCTGCCTCTTTGAAGTGGGGCTTTAAAAGCAAATTGACAGCATCATTTGGGTGATTGGCCCGGCTATTGTCCAAAGGTTTAAGAAGATTAGCTCAGCTCCTCGAGGAGATGGGTGGACTGCACTGCTCCGCGGCATCCAGTCATTAATCTGTGCTTAGAGCCGCTTCCAGGAGTGGGGGAGGCCTGGGAGCCGCGGCAGCCACAGCTCCAAGGGCGCGGGGCCTTTTGTCAGACTCGCATTCCCCACAGCAATCAGCCTCCGCCTGTGCAACAAAAGCATTTTCCTGAATTATGGGAGGCAAAGTCCATTAAGTGCAAAACCATGGTGCAAGAAAGGCTCTCAGTTTCCTAGGAGGCAGCCCCCGTGGTTACAAATCTCAAGAACTTCCCTACGTGAGAGCTGGACTGCAAATCCCAAATTTCCCGGGAACTCTGTCTTGCTAGTTTTTGTCAATCACAGTTTCTTGCAGTTCCAAGTGGGTCTCCATTGCGCTTCTGTGGTGCATGGCCTCACCACCTTGTAATGCCACCTCACTGAGGCGCTCCCTTTTTGAACAAAATGGAAGCTTCCCAGAGGACATAGGTTTCCATCCTTTGAAGCTTTATTATAACATTGGAGAACCTGCATGGACATGTGTTTAATATGCAAACACCCCACAGAGAAAACTTACAGATGAATTGTGTTTCAAAATTGTCTTGAAATGTCAGATTTTGGGAACTCACGAAGCAAAGCTTTCCTCTATAGACAAAGTCGGGAAGGGCTTTTACAACAGGCTAGGTGAAGCATGACCCTGAATTATGATACCAATGGTACTGCAGAAACTAAACAAATCATCAAGAAGTCAGTGATTTCTCAGGTTTCCCCTGGGGACATTGGGGGGACGCTCTCCCCTTTGCCTTCAGTTTCCACAGTCCCTCCTGGCTTCCTTCCTCCTGCACGTGGCTCTGGGGGAACCATGCGGGGCTCAGCATCCCTGCAGGGTGAAGGCTGGCGCTGTGGCAGGTGAAAAGGAGGTTGGGATTCTAACGGGCAGCAGGAAGTGTGCCCCCACCGACCACTTGGAGGGGCTTCCCGGGAAGTGGGTTTGGATGTTTATGGGTTTCACCAACTGCTTGATGAGAGGGACCCGGGGAAGCTGAGAAGAACTGTAGACTTTAAACCAGCACTTCTCAACCTGTGGGTTGCAACCCCTTTGGCGGTCCAACGACCCTTTCACAGGGGTCACCTAAGACCATCCTGCATATCAGATATTTACATTACGATTCATAACAGTAGCAACATTACAGTTATGAAGTAGCAACGAAAATAATTTTATGGTTGGGTCACAACATGAGGAACTGTATTTAAAGGGCCAGAAGGTTGAGAGCCACTGCCTTAAACCATCAGCCCTTGGTCTGTGGTCAGCTGTGATCTGAAAAGGGCAGCTCCCACCTCCCACCAGGCACCAGCCACGGACCCGAGGCCTCCCCGAGCCAACACTCCTCGGAGGCTTCCAACACAGTGCTGCGTGGAAGAGCTCTCACAGTTTTTACTTAAGCTATTTTTTTCCTGAGACCAATTACGTGCCCATGGGGCTGGGTCAGGGGGTGTCCAAGGCCACATCCCTGCAGAGTCTTTGTGATCAGTCTTGTTTGCTTCTTGGCTTTTAATTTCCCTAGAAAATGTGATTTCCTGGGGGTGTGGTGTTCACGTGAAAGGGTGCCCTGCTGGTCCCTGCCACTGCAGGCTGGGCAAGCCCAGCTGTATCTGAACCCACATGACTTAGGAGGTTACTGGGGTCGCTGCTTTATTTGGTCATGTGATTTGGGCTTACAGTTCAGTGACTCTTCTCAACTTTGGTGGAGAAAATTTGAATCCTTATCCTGACCATTGCAGAGGGAAGGCTTCTTGTCAGACCCTTCACCCAATGTATAGATCCTTTGAAATTAGAATTCTAGATTCATAATAGGATAATGACTCAGCCTCATGGACTTTTATCTACACTCACCAACACAGAACTTTCAGCCCCACACTACATTTTATTCTGGGTTGAATTGTGTCTCCCCAAAAGATATGCTGGCATCCTAAATCTGATTACCTGTGAATGTGACCTTATTTAGAAACTAGAGGTCCGGTGCATGAAATTCATGCACAGGGGTGGGGGGTGGTGGGAGGGCGGGGTGGGGTCCCTGAGCCTGGCCTGCACCCTCTCCAATCCGGGATGTCTGACTGCCTCTCACAATCCAGGACCACTGGCTCCTAACCACTTGCCTGCCTGCCTGCTTGATCACCCCTTACCTTTCTGCCTGCCTTCCTGATCACCCCTAACCACCTCTGCCTTGCCCTGCACCCAGGACCCAGGATTCCCTCCTCCAGCTAGTTGCAGGCACCTAGGACTTGGGCCAGCTTTGCTCAGGCCGCAGGTGCCCGGGACCACAGGGTGGGTGGCTTGTCCCCCTCCCGGGCTGCAGGGACCATGGGGTGTGCAGATTGTCTCTCCCCTGGGCTGCAGCCCCAGACGCTGGCGCCTGGGACTGTGGGGCAGGTGGCTTGTCCCTCTCCTGGCCACAGCCTGGCTGGTCTCCATTCCTCTCTCCCCAGTGTTGAGTGTCTGAGCAGTTAAGGCATGATGGCGTGAGAGCGTGATGACCATTTGCATATTAGCTCTTTATTATATAGGATAAGGTTTTTGCAGATGTAATTAGATAAAAGGAGGCCATGCTGAGTAGAGTGGGCCCTCACCCAATATGACTGGTGTCCTTATGCAAAGAAGAAACCATCATGCCAAGACACGGGCACACAGGGGGAATGCCATGTGACGATGGAGACGGAGAGGGAGTGATGCAGTGGCTGGCCAAGAAGCCCCAAGGATTGCCACAACCACCAGCAGCTGGAAGAGTCCAGAAAGGATACCCAGAGTCGCAGAGGGAGGGCAGCCCTGCCAACACCTTGAATCCAGAATTCCGGACTCCCAAACCAGGAGAGAATAGGTTTCTCTTGTGTTAAGCCACTCAGTTTGTTTTATTTTTTTATAGCAGCCTCAGCAAATTAATAGAGGGTTTGTTGAACACCCTCACCCTTCCTGGCAGACTCTGTTATCCCCAGTTGACAGATGAGAGCACTGGCCTCAGAGAGGTTGAGCACCTACCCAACATCACACAGCGCATACTTGGGCTCTTTGCTACAGTTCTGACCTTTGTTTTGTTTCCTGATTGTCAAAAGCTACCATATCTCTAGTTTGTGAAGTATGTGAGGGAAATTATCAAAAGATAATTAAATACATTTTGGAGGCATAATGTATGAACATTAAGTATTATAATGAGTTTTGATAAGTGCATACGCCAATATAACCCAAATCATATAAAAATACAAAACTTTCCCATCACCCTAAGGGCTACCTCGTTCCCCTTCTCAGTCAATCCCAGTCCCCTCTCCCCAGGACACCGTTGGTCTGACTTCTATCACTTCACATCCGCTTAGCCTGTTCTCAAACTTCTAGAGGAGGCACTCTTACTGTCTGGCTTCTTTTGTCCTGCATGTGTTTCAGATCCATCATGCCTATAGGTGTATCTGCAGTTGGTTCCTTTTCATCCCTGGTGGTGTCTCATTGTGGATAAAGTTTGTTTATCCATTCTCCCGGTGGTGGACACTTGGTTGGTTTGCAGTTTGGGCCATTATGTTTAAAGCTGCTATATTCATGTGGCTTTGTGAATCT
Organism: Myotis lucifugus; assembly: GCF_000147115.1. Taxonomy (NCBI): domain Eukaryota; kingdom Metazoa; phylum Chordata; class Mammalia; order Chiroptera; family Vespertilionidae; genus Myotis; species Myotis lucifugus. The sequence goes on from NW_005871081.1 coordinate 2,135,690, forward strand.
TGTTTCCTTTCTCTTGGGTAAGTTCCTAGGAATGAAATTGCTGGGTTACTCAGAAAAGGTATGTTTAAATTTATATGCAACTGAGAATCATTTGTAAAATGATTTGTGAAACCTTATGAAGATGAAGGCATATCTCGTTGCAGCTCTGTAACAATTCCTTTTCCTCCTATCACACAGACATGCTAGTACAAATTACATGTCATATAATGGAAAGAAATATTTCAATTCGTTATGGTATTCCATAAAGGATGAAACTTGCTAGAATCCCACGTACTCTGCCATTTGCACACATTGAACATTTTGATCAGCTCCAGTTGCTTGTCTTAGATTGCATTTGGATGATTTGCAGGTAGCATCTGCTTAAATGCTCAAGTTTTCAGGTAACTCCTGTGTCTTTGTGGTACCGGTTATGTCCTACAGAACAGAACATATCGACTCCTCACACTTTCCTATGACACCCTTGAAGTATCTGTGGACAACTTGCACGTCTTACTTTTGACTGCTTTTCTTCAGGCCAAACAGAGACCACCTTGAAGTGGAGGAAAGAGAAGAGTCCAGTTATGGCCTAAGCAAGTCACTTACTCTGTCTGGGCCTCGATTTATTTGTTAATAAAGGAATAGTCCCACCCTGCCTATCTCATAATGTGATGCGATTAAGTGGGAGAATGCACATAAATATATGTTGTTCTTTTTAAAGAAAAATGTAAGTCATTCCCTGAACTACCTGGGTTCTTTAACCTTTCCTAATGGCACCCAGAACTAAGCTCATTGCTCCGGACGTGTCCCAGCCACTTCAGAACAGAGTGAGCCTATTATCTCCCATCGCCTGGATACCACACTGAGGACATGCTATATCTGTATTTTTCTTGAAAAATGGCAAGAACTTTATGAAGTTGCTATCACCTCTTTGCACAGCAGGTAGAATATGTTACTCTTCGAGGTGACTCTGATAAAAACATCTATCAATTCACACAATTGCTGAATGCTAAGTATAAAACCAAGGCTGGCACATAGAAGACAAAATGAGTGGAAGAGAGAGTCCTGCTCTCAGGAATTTATGGAACAGCTGAGAGATCAGACAAAGCACATAACACGACCAGACAGCAATAGAAGACACCACCTGAGGGAGGATCAATCATCCAAGGCCAATAGGGTCTCAGAAGCAGAGGACCTGTGCCTGGACCACAGAGAGTCAGGAGAGGTGGCAGAGAGCAGGTGAGCCTGGTGTGGGCCAGGGAGGTGGGGGAGGGGGGATATGAATTGGGCTGCAAGACAGAGAAATGAGACTGGCCCATAGGAGCACAAGGGAACAAACACCTTCAATCAGAACAAACCAGTGCTCAGAGAGTTTACATAAGATCTTTATATAAGCACACAATCACAGGAAGTTAATGTTTGGAGGACAGAGCTAACATTTAGGAAGGAAACCTACTCTCTCCATAAACATCTTTTAGAGATGCTTTCAGAGGCCCACCTTTTCTTCTTCATCATTCATTGACCCAACATAATTGGACTGTCCCCCAGGGGATAGATGCTGGAATGCGAGTATGAATATGTCGCCGTGTCTCCCTTTGGGGAGCTCTCAGTGCAGCCAGAAAGAAAAAAACACACAGTCTGACTTTACCATCACGTGCTCTGGGCCTCATGGAGGTAGGTCTGGAGTGATTGAGGGGTTCCCCTAGCAGTTGGCATTGACACGGGCTGAGGATGAGTATAGTGTTCCCCAGACAGTGAGGGAGAAGGGCAGGGCAGACCAAGAAAGCAACCGGATGTCCACAGAGTTGCCAAGTGCACAGCACGCTGGGGCAGTGGCAGGCATGCAGCGTGTCTCCAGGGCAGTTTTCCCAGTCGGAGAGTGAGTCTTGTTTCCATGGGGCATCTCCCCTCACACACCTGTAGTGTAGGGTGGATGCAGGACTCTTCCTTTGAAGGTTTTGACGAGGTGGGCGCTGGACATATGGATTTGAAAAATCTCTCTACCTGCTTTCTATGTGAGCTCTTGGTTGAAAAGCCAGGGATGGGGCTGGGGGCCTCAGGGAGGCAGAGGGATGCGATGGAAATATAGCCTGGCTCAGCCTGTGTGGTGGCTTTAAAATATGCCCATAATTCTTGGCTAGTCCTTGCTTCCAGAGGTGGAGCTTAATTTCCCTCCCCTCGAGTGTGGACCAGACTCAATGACTTGTTTCTCACCAAGAGGAACAGGCAGACGTGATGATCTGTGATTTTGGAGAGAAGGTTGTTAAAGGCCCCGTGGCTCCTCTTTGCTTTCTCTCTGGGATCCCTTGCTGTGGAGGAGGGATGTTGTAAAGACACTCACGCAGCCCTGTGGAGAGACCCACGTAATGAGATGCAGAGCCTCCAGCCAACAGCCGTGGGAATGATATTAAAAACGCGTCTTCCAGCTCCCTTCAGCCATGAGGCAGAAACACCCTATATTAATCATGCCATTTATTTTCTGTATTTTCTAATGTTTTGACATCTGGGACCTTGCTGACACAGGAGAGACTGTTCCTCTCAGGGCAAGTTAATTCCCAGAGATAGCAAATGTCTTAGTTCAGGCGGCTGTAACAGAATATCACAGACTGGTGGCTTATAAACCACAGAAATCTAATTCTCACAGTTCTGAAGGCTGGGAAGTCCAAGATCAAGGTGTTAGTCGATTCGGTGTCTGGCAGGGCCTGCGTCCTGGTGGCTCCCCGGGTGGCTCTGCATGGCGTGGCGTGGTGAGCCCCCTCCTCTTGGGAACCATGAGTCACAAACTCTCTTTTCAGTCGCAGTTGTCTGCAGAAAACCTGAATAAAAGCAAAACCTGCATTCCAAAACGCACCCCGCTGAGCTTTTCCTGAATTCCTGCCCCCTGGACACTGGGAGATACTAAACGTTGTTTGAAGCAATACGTTTTGTGGTAATTTATTGTCTGTGATCGATAACTAATACAGCCCATGGAGGCCTACAGATTTAGACATTAGGAAAATGCCATAGTTTTTAGGAAGGAGAGATACATGCCCAGTTTTTATTTAAAAAGGCTCCGCTTGCAGTCATTGGGGGCGGGGGGAGGGGGACAGGAGAGGGATTGATCACAGGACAGAGACCAAGGTACTGGATCTTCCTATTCCGGCCGATATGGCGAGTGTGATCCTTCTATCTTGTCAATGCGACATCCTAGGCCCCGTAGTCATAGACTGTAACTTCGAATGAATGTACTGAGGGGAAAAAAGAGAACGTGCAGAGAGTCTGACCTCTTTTATTGGCTACTTCCCAGAGCCTCTGTTTCATGGATGGGCACTGTGGAAATATTGTTTTCCTTTGAGGGACATCCTAAGAAAGTCCCAGACTTGACAAGTGCCTTCTCTCCCCTTATTTCCTCCATGTGTTCGAAGAGTCTCAGACACCTTGTGACCGTTTCCTTCCTTGTGGTTTTGCCTTGTTTATGTAGTTCAGTGACAGCAGAAGACCAGGCCCAAGTGCTAAAAGCGGGGGGCCGTTCAGTTTGTGTAGATGCTGAGTGATGAGGAGTATCGGACTGGCAGGCAAAGCAGGGGCCTGGGGTTCCCTGGGGTTGGAAGAAGGCTTGGGGTTGACTGAGCGCCTTCTTGTCCGCTGGGACTGGCTCCTCTATGGAGGACAGGGCTGAGAACGGAGGTTTGTCTCCATAGAAGGAAGAACTGGGTGGGAGGCCTGAAGCCTTGTGCGTGGGACTGAGCTTGGAGACAGGAGCGGCTCTCTGATTGCCACGGAGCCACCTGCGCAAAGCAGAGCCCTTCCACATAGTCACACCGCGATCTTCCGAAGGTTTAATCCGTGTGTGCTTTTAACGACTTCTTAAAACCAGTGCTGTAGTAAATCAGAAAAACATCTGAAGGTTGATTTTAAACAAACAATAATAATAAGCCATCAATCTATGTTGTAAGCACTCTTTGAGAAGGCGGAGAGAAGTATGCTTTCAGAATTAATTAGGTTTACTAGTAAAAGTGATACAATGCCATTTTCTTGGGATTAAAGCAAGATTCCGGAAGTTGGAGAACTTGTCTCTGATAGAGTCGCAGGATCCTGAGGGGACCCGGATCCACGAGGAAGGCGCTTAGTGGGTCTTCTTATGCCTATAAAAGGCCCCAGTAATTTCCATAACATGTTTGTTAGGGCATTGGGATGGAACAAGGCAGCTTCGGACAAAACAACAAAATGAAGTTTCATTTACATGCAGAGACTCTGCTTAATTCTTACAAGTAGTAACGGTGCCGGAAGATTACTTTCCAGTGAGGACCAGGGTAGAGATAAAGTGTGACAGAGCGAGGGAGATGTGGCCTTGGCCCTCTGAATGCACCCAACCAGCAAGCCCCGCCCTCACGGGCGTGGGAGGGCGGGCTAAGGTCTGATGATTTGGTGACAGATGATACAGCCGGATCGTTTCTGAAGGGACTCGGGCTCTTAGCTCCTGCCAACCTCCTGCTGCCCCCAACGCGTCCAGAGACAAAACACCCTGCCCACCGCTGCCTGACTCTCAGCCAGGGCCTGAATGCTGAGCATGGCATAGGAAGCCCGTCCTTCTCCACGGCATGCAGGGGCCGCCCCGTCCTCTAGGTGGCAGCACACTCCGCATAAAGCAGGGGAGCGTCCTTGCCAAAGACATGCCCTTTCCCAGGAGGATGGCTCTGCAGAGGTAAGGCCAGGTCACTGCCCTGCATCCCTCGCTCAGGGCTTGTCGCTGCTCATCTTCCTGCCATGTCACTGCCCGCCCCACCCCACCCCACCCCTGGGGGGTGGGCATGCACAAATACATGCACAGTCACACATACCTGGTATGCACACACGTGCACTCACACACACATGTGCACTATACACACACATGTGCACTCACACACACATGCTCACATACTTACACTCAGTTATGATCTGAATGCTTGTATCCCCCCCTCGCCCCAATTCACATATTGAAATCCTCCTCTCCTCCCAGCCCCCCCCTCCCCCCTCAGAATGATGGGATGAGGAGGTGGGGTCTTTGGGAGGTGATTAGGATTAGATAGGGTTCCGAGGGATTAGCATTCCTCTAAAAGAGGCCCCACAGAGCTCCCATATTCCTTCCTCCAGGTGAGGACACAGTGAAAAGTCTGCAGCCAGAAGAGGCCCTCACCTTCCCTGGGCTGGCACCGTGGGCCTGACTTCCACCTCCTGACCTGTGACAAAGGAATTTCTGCTGTTTATAAACCACCCAGTCTGTGGTATTACGTTATAGGGCCTGAACAGACCAAGGCACTCACCAACACACACTCACACACATGCGTGCACACTCACAGTACACAAGCGCTCACACACAGTGCTCATCAGCACACACACTCACACACACCCACACACTCTCTCACACGAGCTGCACACACGCCCAGCGCCTCCCTAGATCACCTGCTCTTGCTGGTTCTGCAGGTCAGGGAAAGGGCAGCTCTGGGCTGCCCTGCCCTTGGGTCAGTCTTAGCTGTTTGCTAACATCGCGTTAATGACTCCTCAGCATATTAAATGACAGGAGAGTGTGTTTTGCCTCCTGGGTAATCCCCAGACAAGAGGGCTCCAGCTCGTCAGAGTGACATGGGGGTGCTGATGTGTGCTGCCTGCCCTGCGCCCACATGCCAGGTCTATATAAGGGGCTGTGTCCCTGAGGCACACTGTCCCAACCTCCCCCAGCTATGCTCTTGACGTAGGCAAAGGGGACGCCCTCTTTGGTGACTCACCCTGTGTCCACAGAGAGTCACCAGGGATGCCAGAAATGCCAACAACTCACGGTGCTTGGCACCACCCTTTGAACCTGAAAATGCTCGAAGCATGTGGCCATGGGCATGTGACACAGCAGCCTCCATGTGCTAATCCTTACAGGGGCATCTTGGGCGGCGGCTGGCCCTGTGAGCCTGATCCCTCAGTGCAGGGCGTGAGCAAACCTGAAGACAGGAGATGCAAGCAAAACCCTCATGGATCTGGGCACTGCTTGGGCAGATCGGAGAGTAAGGGGCTGCCATTGGAAGAAGGGCCTCGGTTCTGGCCCAGCAATGCCACTTCTGTGTGGAGCGACCAAATGTACTGGGTCTTGTTGATCTCATTTAGAAAATGAGGGTTATAACATTTACTGTCTCAGTTTCAAGAATATCATAATAAACGATATAAATAAAAGAAATACAGTCTTAGGGGGCCACCCTGGGTCCTGAGAATGTTCCTGGGCCGGCTGGAACCTGCCTTTGGGGCAGTCCCGGTGCCCCACCTGGTTTCCTGGTGGTCAGGCATGGAGGTCCTATTTTGGGGTCTGCTCAGCTCCGGTTTCTCAGGGGCCCCCAACGGCTCAGCATTCCTTCAGGAGGGTGAGGGACTCTGCAGAAGCCTGTGGGTGGAGCAACTCTGCTTCTTTCCTAGGGGTTAGCTGCCTGGATCTCTGGGTGCTGACACAGGGCTCGGATCCAATTGCTGCCCTTCGTCTCAGAGCACCAAACATCTCCTGCTCCTAGAGTGTGGTCAGCAATCCGGCCCAGCCTCTCCGTGCCCGGGAATGCAGAGACAATCCTCAGAGCCAGTGTGGCCTCTTGGAGATGCCCTGTGGTGCCACTGATGGAACCTTCACCATCAGGCAAAGTCGAGCCCACGTGGTCCCAGAGCCCTCCCAACGGCAGGCATTGGGGATAAAGCTCCTCCTGTCCTATGTGAACACCAGCTGTACCATAACCTCACCAGCTTCAACCTTCAATCCTTTCCCTTGGGCAGCTTTTCCATGCTTTCTGCCTGGCATTTCCATGCTTTCATCTTGACCTGCGCATCTTTAATGTAGGTAGCACTTCTGTGACGTCTAATCTCATGGTGATGGCATGCTTGGCAGGCCCTTTTGTAATTCAAAGTTGAAGGGGGCAGAGGAGGGGGAAAAATTCACAGAAGACATGCTAAATTGCACTAGACAAATATGGCACTGGGGCTACCATCTGAGAAGGAGCAGGGGTGGGTAGGGTGGCTTGAAATGCAAGAGTTCCAGGCCCAGTGCAGTGGGCAGTGGGCTGCTGGCTCCTCCCAGGGACCTGTTTCCCACTCACCCTGGCAGCAATGCGGACGGGAAGCCTAACATATAGGCTCTGGAATGTATGGTCCCAGTGCGTTCGTAAGAAAGAGGACACCAACTCTGGCTTCCAGAGGTCAGATGTTACGTGCTCTCTCCCAAAAGCAAGTAGGTGGTTTAATCTAGTGGTTTGCAAAGTGGGGTTCCTGGGCCCGCAGCAATAGCATCAGCTAGGACCACATGCTGGATGCAGATTCTTGGGCCCCAGAACAAAACTTTACAGACCAGCAACCCCAAACTGGGAGCTGGCAATTCATGTTTAGCTAGCCCTCCAGGCAGTTGGAATGCATGTTCAGGTGTGAGGACCCCTCGTTATTTAAACATCAGTCTGAAGACATAAATATTTATTCAAAAACTATAAGGGGCTAAAAGTAAACTTGCCTTTTATTCAGCTATTCTGTTTCTAGGGATTTATTCTATGGATGCAGTCATGTAAGTGCCCAAGGAGATGGGCATGGTTTCTATAAACAATGGAAATACCGTAAAGGTCTGTCCAACAAGGCAATGGTGAAATCAGCGATGGGACCTGCAAACGATGAAAGTCTACGCTTCCTAATCATGAGGTAGCTTTATAGACACTGGTCTATTAAGATGGGAACAAGTTGGTCAAAAGTCTACCAAATGCAATCTCATTTGTGTTTGGAAAAGGAGGTAACATGAGTTCACACACAAGCTCATTAGTTTGTGTCTGGGAAATACACAACGTGAGCATGAATTAATTTAATAATTTAAAAACGACCCAGTGAAAAGAGATGAAAGCCAAAAAATTATGCAGAGAGAGCCCACAACATCTCTCCGGGTACCGCCCTTTCTCTTACCGCCCCCTTCCTCTGAACAGCTATTACTATCATTCCCATCAGACTAACACATCATCAGCTCATTTCCCCATGTCTGTCTTCCATGGAATCGGAGATATAAGGTTTCATGGTGCTTGAAGATATTAAGCAGCCTCATAACATTTATTTCCAGACTAAATAGTTTAATCTTGCTGTCTAATTTCTCCTCAGAAAGCCTTAGTCATCTTGAAGGTTCGTCAGAGATGTGCCAATTTGGAGATGTCAGGCTGAGGCACAGTTAATTTCCCCAGATAGGCTAATTGTATTAGGGTAGTTGTGAATCAGTGGCTAATCATGATGGCAATGTTTTTTGTAATCATTGGCTGAGGCTAATTTTTAATTGATGGGTAAAAGAGAAGTGAATTTTAAAATGTGCTGTAAATGAAAGAATGTGAGAATAGTGAGAAGAGAGAGAGGTGAGAAAGTGCAAGTTTCCAATGATCAGCCCTTGGCCCTGAAACTTGTTGAAACAGTGCCCTGACACAAAACCAAGGGGGCCTGAGATCGAAGTCCTCTGTGGTGGGGGCTCCCATGCTGGTAACATATTAAGACCATCTGCTAATTTCTGATTGTGGGGACTGCAAAGCACCCGCAAGGACAGCTGCCTCCACAAAGGATCCCTGATTACCCAGCTTCCTGGATCCCCCAGAAGACCAAGAGAAGAGAGAAATGATCAAAACCACAGCCAAGCCACTCCCTCTGCTCTAGCCGGGAAACAAGAAGCCCAGCGGGCAAGGACACATACTGTATGCACATCTATGTCCTCAGAGCAGGTGAGAGAGCGAGAAAAGGGATGGCACTCAGTGGTGAGCTCATGTGATGGAAGGCATTCCAAGTCTATTAGTTATTATTATTATTTTTTTAACATTATCTCCTAAATTCTCCCGTCAGAAAGATATCTAATCATTTTAGTTGGGAAAGCAAAAGAAATGTGGAGATAGGAGTTAGTGTCCTTGGAAATATCCAAACCCAGGACAGTTTTCCTTTGGATTCTGACTGTGCAGCAGGGAACTTGGCAAAGGTTCCAACTTAATAGCTTCTGAATGGGGTTCTTTAACTTGAAACTTGGCAAAATAAGAATGAAAGGATTGTGAAGTACCCAAGCACCGTTTCGGGTGAACTGTATCGTGGCGTAACGATGACTTTTAACCTGCTTCGTGCACATGGGACGTGTGTAATCCAGGGGCAAGCCCAGTGCCTTGGGGGTTGGTGACATTTTCTAGCCCCTAGCGGCCGAGGCAAAGTCCTATTCTTGGTCCTGGAGCCTTTGTCCTGTGCACTCTGCATCACCTTTTCTTCGTTCTTACACTCAGTGTCCGTATGAGCTATCAGTTGCTGCAACACACATTACTCCCAAATCAGCAGCTTACACAACAGTTATTATGTCACATTTTCTGAGGGTCAGAATTTGGGAGTGGTGTAGCCAGGGGATTCTGGCTCAGGGTTTCTCCTGGAGGTTGCAGGCAAGGTCGAGGTTGTCTGACAGCTTAAAGGGGCCTGCTCCATGGCTGTTGGGGAGGCCTCAGTTCCTGGCCATGTGGGCCTTTCTATAGGGCTACCTGAGTGTTCTCAGACAGGGCTTCTCCAGAGTGAGCAATCCAAACAAGACAGGAGGGAGGAAGCTACGGCCTTTCATGCCTGAATCTCAGAAGTCACTCATTGTTGTTTCCAACACATCCTACTTGTCAGAAGTGAGTCTTTCCCTTCAGTCCACACCCAAGGGAGGGACCCAGGCTCTCCCTTTGAAGGGAAGGGCACTGAGTAATTTTTGTACATAGTTTGAAAACCGCTGCAGTCTCCCTGGGATGCCACATTCACCCCATCACTTACTTGTTTGTGCATCCATCTGTCCATCTCTCCTTTTATTCAATGTGTTTTTCATGAATAGGTATGAGCACTGTGGCAGGTGCTAGGTCAGTGATAGGCGAGGAAGACATGGAAGTCATTCCTCCCTTCTCCACCCTCCCCCAGCCTATGTCTAGTTGTTATTAAAATATAATATGTATGCATTTTAATGGCTGCAGGATTGTTTCTTGCAGGAATGGAGATAGTGAAGGTCTTTGTTTAATTTGGGAGCCAAGTAGACATTCCCTTTTTAGAGGAAAGTACACCCCTGAGGGCTTACCATGTACAATCTTCACAAAAAAACCTACAGACCAGCAGGTGGTTAATTGCTCTGCATAAGAAGTGAGCAGGAATAAAACAACAACAAAAAAGCCCTGGCCAGTGTGGCTTAGTTGATTGAGCCTAGTTCCATGCACCAAGAGGTCGCTGTTTTGATTCCCAGGTTTTGGTTTGATCCCCAGTAGGAGGCATGCAGGAGGCAATTGATCCCCTCCCCCAACTTTCTTTTTTTTCTTTCTTTCTTTCTTTCTTTCTTTCTTTCTTTCTTTCTTTCTTTCTTTCTTTCTTTCTTTCTTTCTTTCTCTTTCCTTCTTTCTTTCTAAAAATCAATAAAAATTTATTTAAAACAAAACAAAAACAAAAAGTGAGTGGGATGGGCAGCCAAACTCTGCTGAGGAAGGCACTAAGGTGAAGTGCCCAGGGGCATGTAAGAACAAGGGATTCTAATGCCCAGTTTAAGTGATTTGCATTGCTGTGCTGTAACCTCTTCCTCATCTCATCAAACCTTCCCATTCCTCAAACCAGTGCCTGTGGGAGAGGTTCTTTGAGCTGGTCATAGCATTTGGGATTCCAGTCCAGGCTGGTGACCATAAATTTTTGGTGACTCTGCCTGCTCTGGCATAATACATAGTATAAAAACAGAGAAGTCCTAGAACTGAGCTTGTTAGGACTTTGTGAGGCAGTTGGGACACACATACAACGACACAGGGAGTTGAGGCATTGTTGGGGAGCTGGGGAAAGGGTCTGGTCATGGGTCCAGAGGAGAGAAGTGACTGTAAATGAGTTACTTGGTAGGAAGGAAGGAGAGCAGTTATGAATGGGACATTCAGAGAAAGTTGAAGAACTGGGACTGGTAAAGCTAATGACCTAGAACCGTGGTCGGCAAACTGCGGCTCGAGAGCCACATGTGGCTCTTTGGCCCCTTGAGTGTGGCTCTTCCTAAGCCTTAGGAGTACCCTAATTAAGTTAATAACCATGTACCTACCTATATAGTTTAAGTTTAAAAAATTTGGCTCTCAAAAGAAATTTCAATCATTGTACTGTTGATATTTGGCTCTGTTGACTAATGAGTTTGCCGACCATTCTTCTAGGTCCTAGAAGAATAGGAGATTATTATCAGAGAGGCAAGTTTTAATTTATGATATCAAAGGTCTGACATTTTGGGTGATCATAGGATCATAAGTGTGACCATGAAATAAAAAGGTGAAGAATAATAGAGTGAGGTGATCAGAGATGAGGCATTCCAGTGTCTGAGGTGTTGGATGCCATGTTTGTGAGGGAACTGGAGTCACCCCAAAGCCCATCTGTACCTGAGATGAAGACCAAATTAGTCCAGTTCAATGAAGGCCAACTGTCCAGCTCTTCAATGAATTCGGTGAGTAGGTGGGTAGTAGAGAAACAACAGTGGTGGGGGTGATGGGATCAAAAAAGCACGAATTTCAAGGGCACAGGATCTTTTTCCAGAGACTGCAGGGGCTATATTCAGACAGCTACAAGGAAGAGAAAGTGTGAAGACATAGTCTTCGCATCCATACTGAAGTTTGAGGGAAAGGAACAGCATTCTTTCATCAGGGCTCTTAGATAACTGGTTCTTCAGGGAGAGAGGGGTGTATAGGAAACTTTGGTTAAGATTATAAGGGAGACTGTGTTTCATAGAAAAGGTACCAAAGCATGCCAGGGAGGAGTTTGGGTACCAAGGGGAGCACTTTTATAAAACAGTTCTGAGTCAGGTGTATAGAAGGCGTGAGTGATGTGATTTATACTGGTGTAATATCTGAAGGGTAGGCCATCCACCATAGGTGAGGTGAGGATGATGGGGTGGGGGCTATTATCTAACTAGACAGTTATTTTTAGTCTTGCTGATTTCTGTGGCTGCTACAGTGGCTGGTGGGAGCTCTGTCCTGCCTGGTATTGATGCAAATGTGGGCATCTCCTGATTGTCACTATCCCTACTTTTCAGTCTGGACTCTTGGTTCAGTGTGGTGGGAATTTCTTTATTTGCATATAAGACATCTATAGAAGGGCTTCTCGACATAGGGTCTGTGGACCTGTCTGGATTCTGGAATTCCTCTGTCTACAACAAGATCTACGTACAGAAATCAAGAATAAGCATTTAGAAACATTTTCAGTAATCTGACACCGCCAAACCATCCTAGCACATGGACCAGACTGAAGTTTGCAATAGATATCAAACTAGGCAGGTGTTGTTGAATTTGTGTGGTAGGTTGAGCATGGCATGAGCCCGGTAGTACCACATACTGGTCAGTGAAGACTTGGAAACTTACAAATATATAAATTATTCCTTTACTGCAGGTACTTTGAAAAGCGCCGATCTATATCTGCTTCCATGCTTTATAATTTTTTTCCTGACTCGGTCATTAATGATTGACAAAGGAAGAAAGACTCTGATAATAAGTGCATGTGCTCTCTTTGCTATTTACAAATGGAGTCAGATTTTCCTAGTCATGCCCCTGGTTCCTTTAAAGATTCTAATGATCATTCCCAGATATTCTGACTCAATAGGACTAGGAGGAGCCAGGGATCTACATTGGCAGCAATTCCTGCCCCTCCCCCCACTGCTAACTACCCCTCCGCCCTGAAGTGGAGGGGCTGTGTATTTTGAGAAAAAAGTGACCTATAAGAAAGAAACTCTCAATGGTCAAGAAGTAGGAGTGTTCTTGAAGGTGGGTAAGAGCAGACCCTACCTGGTGTGTGCTGCAGGGGTGGGTCATTGATCCCCACTCTGCCCATTCGAAAGGCTGGCCCTCTCACTATCAGAAGGTGCTCCAGTTGCAATCTGGAAGCCAAGACATATATAACGTTTCTCCTGAAGAGTTCACTGACCTCCTAGATGGAAAGAATGAGAGGCTTTATGCAGCTCAATAGTAATTTTTTCAAGAAGAACTTGCCATGTTAGTAGGTGAACCTATAAAATAAGGGAGGTTGTAACCATGCATCTTTGTGATAAGGTCGTGTGAAGCACAAAGAATTTACAAGGCCTAGCTCTTTCGCTGTTGCGGTTTTCCTAAAGCAAAATTAGTATCCAGTGAAGTCACTGTCTCAGATTTTATTGTTTCTAGTGCCAATTTTAACTTTGCCCAGAAATCCCCCAATTATTTGGAGTTAAAATAACAAGAAAGCTGAAACAATTAGACCATTATTTGTGGGACTTCTCTCTTCTCCATGTTTCTCTTGTTCCTCCTGGCTTTATATCACTGCTGAGATGTCAGAGTCCATCACGGAGCACGAGGACGCTGCAGTGACCACCACAGCCTCCACCCAACACCTGGAGGAAGCCCATGGGGCAGTCACAGGGAGAAGGAGTGTGAAAAACCAACCCTCCCCTTAAAGGGCCTATAAAGAGACAACTCCACCTTCTTTCTTCGTGTCACAGCATCTTTTCTCTTATTTTTTATAGAAGGGATTTGGGAAAATGGGATCATAATCGTGACCAAGTTCTAGAAGAGAGGATAGTGAGGAAGAGAGAGGAGGGAGGGAGGGACGGAGAGAGAGAAAGTGAGTGAGAGGGAAGGAGAGAGATGGAAAGAGAAAGAGGGGGAGGAAGAGGAAAACGTGGGAGGAAAAGGAGGGGAGAAAGGGAGAAGGAGGGTGGCGGGAGAGAGGAGAAAGGAGGGAGGAGGGAGAGGAGAGAGAGGAAGTTGAATTTGGGATATCTGGGTTCCAGCCCCCAACTCTGTGCCAAGCTTCTTCTGTGCCCTCAGTGAATCCCCTGGACTTTCTGGACTGAACCTGTTTTCTTTTTTTCTTGTATAACAAGGAGGAGTTGAACCCAATGTACCTAATTCAGTTGCAGCTCTGATATCTGTAAGTGAAGAAAAGAAACGGGTTCCTGCCTGTGAAGACTGGAGTTCCCAGCACTGTATCTGCTCCCCAGAGGAGTGGTTCCAGCTCTTCTTAGAAGTATTGTGAAATTTCTACCGGAAAAAAATCACCCCATGCATTATTACCTTTGAATGATAGGGTTTGAAAAGGGCAACCATAAACCAACATTGAATTCTAATTATGGATATGTTTAAGTGTTTAGGAGTAAAGTATGCTTATGCTTACAACTTATGTCAAAATATATAAAAATAAAATGTAGTCACACATCAATAGATACATGACTAAGTGTATGAGACATGAGTACATGAATGTCCTTTGCAAACTTCTCTCAATTTTTCAGATGTCTGAAAATTTTCATAAGATGTTGGGGAAATGAGCAGGGTCTATATTGTGGCTATGTGGACAAGAGGACAGGATGGGAGATGGGGACAGGGCGTGGGGCACAGAGCCGAGGGATAGAATATCACGGAGACTCCTAGCCCTGGGCATCCCAGCTCTGGAAGCCTCCTCTCTAAGCAGAGAACTCTCCATCTCCTGCCTGTTCTGAGGCTGGTGCTTTTCAGGGAAGCAGTGGAGCTTCTGAGCTATTGCTTGTCAAATACCACACGGCTGGACAAAATGAGCATCCTAGCAGACAAGCCCAGGAAGGTGTTTTGAGTTCTGTGCATTGGGTTGTCTTCTCTCAATCTCTTCATTCTTTTCCTGCCCAGTGTATTGTGAGGACCCAGCAACATTCCAAACAACATCCAGCAAACCATAAAGCTAGGAGATCATCCTCCATTCACGGTGACGATCGGCCTGAGGGTGCCTGGCTTTTAACATAAGCCCTCATCTCCAGACCCAGGGACAGAGCAGAGAGAATGATCAGAAAGCACAAACCAGGGATGATGGGCAATGAAAATGAGTGATGGACACACCAGCCTTGTGTGCATGTGTGCGGTTCCATCCTGACCTTTAGCTGACTGAGGCCCCGCTCTCCACAAGTCTGCAGCCCACCGTGCAGGTGATGGCTCCCAGCTCTCGGGAGTGTGATCCAGTTCCAGCACAATCACGCCTTGTTCCTGAGAGTTCCAGGCCCACGTTGCATCAGCTTTCAAAGGGCTCTGACTAATACATTCCGAGTGCTGTGGAAGATTCTGAGAATGAACAAGCGGGAGGTAAATGTCACTATTGTGTGAGGCTGAGGTTTGTTTACCATTTCAGACCTGGCTGGCCTTGCTAAGGGCTCGAGGGACAAAGCATTGTGTAACTCCTACCAGCGCCGAGGAGTTGGGGCTGGCAGGAGGGCAGGATTCGCTAGTCCTACAAGAGAAAGGACTGGTTAAGCATGGGAGCAGAGGTCAGCTAACAGCAGCTTTAAATCCAACATCCTGTCTTCAGCCAGATGGCCCAGATCAAGGTGTGGGCAGGATTGGTTCCCTCTGAGGCTTCTCTCCTTGGCTTGCAGATGGCCATCTTCTCCCTGTGTTCTCGCGTGGTCTTCCCTGTGTGTCTGTGTCCTAATCTCTTATAAGGACACTGGTCATACTGGATTAAGGTCAACCCCGATGACCTCATTTTACCTTCATTGCCTCTTGAAGGCCCTACCTCTTAATCTAGTCACATTCTGAGGTGCTTGGAATTAGAACTTCAACGTACGAATCTTGGGGAGACACAGTTAAGCCCATAGAAGTCTCCAAACCATCCTCGCCATCCATAACTCTCAGCAAACATGCACCAATGGGCATTGACTAGCACCAGGCAATGCACATGAAACAGCCTAACGTGACAAACCGCGCAGAATATAGGCTCACGGATGCTCACACCAAAAGGCCTTAGAGATGTTTTGCTTCAGTCAGCTTTCCTCGATGAGGAAACTGAAGTGTGGAGAGGGGTGAGGACAGCCCAACACTGTCAGGATGTGGAGCAACAGGGACTCCTGGTTGTTTGCTGGTGGGAATGCAAATTGTACAGTCACTTTAGAAGACAGTTTGGCAGTTTTTTACAAAGCTAACTCGCTTTTTACCATAAAGCCCAGCAATCATACTCCTTGGTATTTGCCTAACAGAAATATATTCTACCAATTAAGATTTTCTAGAAAGTGTTTTAAAAACAATTTGAAATAGCAAAAAATAAAACTAGTGATTGCATTTTGTCATTTTCCTCTACACACATACATTTTTTATAGTTATTGCATTGTCCTTAAAAGTATTCTTGCATGTGTTTATAATCTATGAATTACCAGCATTATGAATGGAAAGGAAATTTTTCTTCTAATGGGCACTTTTTGCATTACAAGTGAAACAAAAGATCCCATGAAGACACAAGCAAAGTGATACAGCAGTGAATTGCACTGTCTCACTTTTGGGCTATTTTATTAATGCAAAGCACTAATAATGCTTCATAATCCCACAATATAAGTAACCACTTATAAGTCATGATCTGCAGGTCTTCTGAGCATAGAAAGCAAGGGGGAATGATCAAGACCATGGTGAGTGAAGAAGCAAAGGAGCTCCCCGTGAAAAATGCACGGAGTGTCTAGCCAATAAAGAGTCCACTATCAACATGTTCACCCTGGATTTGGTGCCTACAATTTGATGGTGTTATTCCTGGTGGCCATGAAAGAGGGCTATGCACCTTGACATCATGTTCTGGGACAGTGACTTGAGGGGAACACCAAACTGCTGAAAACTCATCAGCAGGAAAGTGGAAGTCTAGGTAGTTGGTGTACAGTCTACTGGGACCCCATCCGAAGGATAAAAACTGAGATGCACTGCCCTCCAAAGACAGAGATAACAATCTCCCTCCAGGCTGTACTTATTGAGTAAAACACTAAATGAACAAATAGAATAGGGTGTCAAAGAGTGTCCATTCTGGCAGACCTAAAGAAGCAAGCCTTGGTCTCTGATCACTGAAGCAGCTAATTAATCATATGCATCGAACTCTCCAGCCTGGCTCTCGAATTGGGCAGCTTCCTATCTGCTGTCATGTTAGTGGCCCCAGGCTTCTTCAGGGGAAATGACCAACTTATCCGTGTGAAAGGTTCATTTCTGGGAACTCGTCTAAGGTTGCTGGTATAGTATAAATATTACCGGAAATACCCCTCGTTTCTTTGATATATATCCTCCAAATGTGGGTGGCATGCACATGAACTTCTTATGAGTTAGTGGAGCTTGAGCATTTCTGAAAACAATACCAGAGAACAAGCAATGAAGAGGCATGAGGATTAGGACATTTTGCTCTGGACACTTCTCTGCATGAACTGGCCATGTGGCCTTGACTGGGCATCTCTCAGACACGTAGGTATATTTCTTTACCTGCAAGTGAAGGCATCAGGTAAAGGGTTTCCAAAACCCTTTCAATGGTTCTGTTATAAGGTAGAGATAGGTACATAAAGTCGCTGAAAGGAAACAGACTGAGAAGAAAGGCCAAGGGGACTGGTATTTATGTTAGAAAGAGGGAAGGAGGGAGACAGGAGAGCTCCCAACAGTCCTCACGGCAGAGGCAAGGGGGCGTCTCGCGGTAAACAGACTTTATTTGAAATATTACACTTTATCTTACCATGAGAATGATATATTCTAAGGCATAGTATATCCAGGTTTTTAAAATGTAAAATAACTTTTCACTACGATGTTTCAGAAGGTAGCCCTGTGCTTGTCTCACAGCACCGAAGTGTCATAGGCCTCATTACCGACTGCTACAGTTTGAGGATCATGCCATTTTCTGCTAAACAGAAGTTAAAACCTGGAGTGAAATAACGTTTTCCCTTCCTTGGAGGTATACCAACAACTGATTTTTGGAGTTAGCCTCTTAGTTGAAAACATTATTATAAATTGTTCATCAAGACCCAATACTTCAGCAGCTTCCACCAGGTGGATGCTTTGTGAATTTTTGTGTAGGAGTTCATTCCTAATGAGATTTTTTTGGAAGATGTATAAACACAAGGAAATCTGTTGATTTTTAATCTCTCAGCGTGGTCAATGGTCTCCGGGCATCTTATTAAACTGGTTTGTATTTGTTTTTATGCCACCGGAGCAATGACTCTTTCTGCACAATGAACTTTGAAATCTTCTTATAAGATCACAGCATCAGAGACCGAGCTTCCCTGAATCTTCTATTTTCTTTACATTCTCGGATCACATGTGTTCCCACGCTTTACCTAGACAATGGCATCAGTTCCCTCATTGGCTAGCAGACCCCATGCCTTGGCCTGTCACCAGGGGCTCCCCCGGGAAAGGCACCCTTTCCTTTATGCAGGGACAGAAGTGACGACGGGGCCAGGTTGTCTTCCTCATAGGCACAAGCCGGGGACAGGGGAGCTTCTTGCTCACTGAGCGCACTGCAGGGAAAATCAATTAGTGGCTGTAATAAAAAGCTACTTCCTTTTGTTTGCCTTTTAAAAAGCAAATTAAGTGTTCTAGTCATCATACATTTAAATTAAGGAGAGGGAACAAAGATCAAGCAAAATTAATAAAGATATATTGTAGTTATATAATATGATCAGATAAAAGGAATAGAAGTATAAAAAGAGAGAAAGGAAGGCAGACAAACACCCAGAAGCGCAAAGGGACAAGCAGAGGCAAAGAAACATCCAAGCAGACAGGCATACATGTGCCGGGAGCCGGTCCATCCTTGCTGCTTGACACAGTCGCTGCAGGAAAGAAACATCTGCACAGCATATGTTTCAAGGGACCTGGCATATATAGCATATTGTTCTTAATATGTTTGCTCTCTTTAGCGCCATGTGTTTTAACCAAGGTCACCTCTCCAAAAAGGTTGTTTCCCCAGGTGGGGATTTTTCCCTGAGGTTAGGGAGGGGATACAACCCCTTAATTAAGTGCCAGGCGGGTAGTTAAGCTACATAATCTTTACTCCCTGGAATGGAGATAAGAAACGCCCTAACCTTTGTAATAGAAATTGACAGGATTAAAATCGGCTGGTATAAATATGGATGTAACAAGACAATAAACATCAGTTCCACATCAGGTCCTCATCAGATCGTCATCAGCTCCTCATCAGCTCCTCATCAGCTCCTCATCAGATCCTAACCAGAACCTAGCCAGAGAACATGGCAAAAGATCCTGAACAGAACCTGGCTACAGAACTTCACTGGAGAACCTAGACAGAACATGGAGAACCTGGCGACAGAACCTGACTGGAGATCCAGGCTAGAACCTGGCTGGAGAACCTAGAGACAGAACCTAGACACAGAACCTGGCGACCAAACCTGGAGAGCCTAGAAGAACATGGCAAAAGAACCTGGATAGAACCTTGCTAAAGAACCTGGTGACTGAACCTGGCTGGAGAACCTGGAGAACCTGGCTGGAGAACCTAGCGAGAGAACATGGCACCAGAACTTGGTTGGAGATCCTGAGCAGAACTTCGCTGGAGATCATGGAGGGAGAACCTCGCTATGCTGATCAACTGAACGCTGACCCCGTGTCATTCATTCTTCGCCGACTCCGTCCACACCTTTGGGGATCCCTGGACCCGCTGGGATTGGACCCCAGCATACATGTATGTTGAACCAGACACACAGGGTACACTCAGTCAACATAATACATAACGAACAGCATGTCAGCCCCATCTTGTGTCTTCTGGGGACACTGGCCACAGAGACTTTTAAAGTCAGGTTGCCTTTTCACATTTAGAGAGCGCAAGTTCCTGTTGGTATCTGCTCCATCTTTTGGAAGACTGATTCAATCCAACTTTCCCATTGTGTCTTAGGGTCTTTCGGGCAGAATTAGCAGAAACATTACATAACTAGAAGGTTAGGCATCTGGTGAGGGTCCAAAATAACTTAGAAGCTAGTTTTACAGGTAAAAGACTCACATTATTATAGTACTAGAAATGAAGGGAGAGAAAATACAGGTACATGGACGTTCAAATTCAAGGGGCCAGACTTAGGGAACAGTAAACTTAATACTACCGTTAGGCTCCATTGTATCTTCTAGATAGAACACTGTACTCGAGTACTGCTGCTTCAGATGCTGCATTGGATTATGGGTCCCAAACATTGGAGTCCCTCCTACTCAGAGGATACCAGGTTTCAGAAACTTCCTACCTTTTTGGCTGGTGTTGGATGGAGTGTTTTATGTCAGAGCCCACCTAACCTGGTACCTAGATCATGCTGCTTCTGGGGCTGGCCTTACATGCTCTCTGGAAATACCTCTCACCGAAGAATGCCTGCTTTGCAGGCTCCAATTCTTCCTTTTCGGTTCTTTTTGGCAAAAGGCTTTCTTCATGCACCCCCCTCCACTATTTCACTCCAAAACTCTGCAGCAATCTGTTTTACCACCAGTCACACCCAACAGTCCATTCCTTTCTTTTTTTAAAAAAGATTTTAAAAAATTGATTGAGAGAGAGAGAGAGAGAGAGAGAGAGAGAGAGAGAAAGAGGTCAGCTGCTTCCCTCATGCCCCCTCCACCGGGGATTAAGACCTCCACCCAGGCATGTGCCCCAACCAGGAATCAAACCAGCAACCTTTTGGTGCACAAGATGATGCCCAACCAACTGAACCACACCAGCCAGGGCTCACTTGTCCATTCTTGTAGTGGCAGGGAGCCAAGGAGCTTGGCTTCTGGGAATACTAGGGTTGAATCCCCAATCTGACGTTCGTTTGCTGGTGGTCTTGGGTTGATTGTGAGGACTCACAGTTTTTCCATCTATGAAGCAGAATTATGGTGCCTATCTTTGAGACACTGTAGGGGTCCTGACTTGGTGCTGGTCTGACAATCTCCCTTCTCCATCCTCTGCCCCCAATCACTTCCTTACTTGGCTCTGTTTATACGCATGGTGGGGTGTCCTAGCTACAGATATCATCAGGGTGCATCTTTGCAAGGAGTCATAAAGGAGAGGTTAACTGAACAAGGCAGCACTGGGGAACACTCGGCAAACAGCAACTGTGTCTGCTGATGAGAGAACGTGGCCTCTCCTCTGTTCCCTCAGAACTTCTCTGTGGCTGACACTGGCCTGGAACCAAGTCGGGAAGGAGATTCTAGGAGGGTAGTCCTGGCTCTTCCTCAGGTATAGAAGGGGTGTGGCAAAGTCAGGGAGCAGCGGTCCTAGGGCAATGGAGCTGGTGAGACCATGCTGGGTCCTGAAGTCCTTCAGTTATAATTTGCCTGAGACCAAGGTTCCTCACCTGTGTAGGCAAATGATGCTTCCCATCCTCATGACTTTTGTGAGCAGTGAATGCATTAATGTATGTAAAGTCCTTAACACAATGTATATATGTGTGTATGTGGGGCCACAGACACACACATACACACAAGGCTGTGCACGAAATGGTAACAAAGGTTTTATCTTTTATTCCCCTTTTGCTATGTGCTCATCTTTATGTTTTTAATTATTATTTTCTACCTAAGATAGCATGCTAACAGAAATAAAAATAGAAAAGGAGAAATTTCTAAAAATTAGATCTGTACCTGTTAATATAGGAAATAAAAAATATTCTTATCTTCTGACCATACTTAGAAGAATATAGTAGAAACTATTAAACTCCTTCAACATAGACTAAGTTAGACTCACCTTTTGCTGATTTCTCTTCAAGCCCAATAAGTAGGTATTGTGGTTGTTTTGACACGTGTTTCTTTTTCTGTGTCATGAGAAAGGTACAGAGTTGGAGCTCTACAGATCTTGGTGAATGGGGAGAAAAGAAAATGAAAGAATTTGGGTGAAAAATCCTAAGATCCTCTTTAGAGGTGATTTGGTTGAGCCTATTAGGATTCTAATTTTTTTGATGGTTTCAATGGAAATCTTAGCATGAAAGCCTATGAGGTGTCAGAGAAAAAGAGACTATGATTTTTTAAAAAATTAAACAATCACTATCTTTTCATTTTTTCTAATGTTTCTGTACCAAACAATTAACAAACACAAGTGGGTGGTCAACAACTGTTATATACACAAAGACACACACGCTTTGATATCCATACATTTGTAAATTTGTATCTTTGGGTCTCTTTGAACCCTTGACCTTTTCAGTCAGTACTATTCTGTTTCAGCATTTCAGATTCTTGTTTCAACATGTGTTTGGCTACTCTCTATGTGCAAAGCATGTAAAATTACTATGTTCTACTTTAAAAAATGCATACTGTGTGTGTGTGTGTGTGTGTGTGTGTGTGTGTGTGTGTGTGTGTTTAGAAGATTTGGTTCCTCCTGCCATTCAAAAGGTGTCCTCATCAGCTTTGCCATCTGTAAGGCAGAGCTTGCTGGAGTAAGTGGGGCGGGGCTTGCGTCACTTCCTCTCTTCATTGGGCAGGTGTATAAGGCTCTCAGAAGAGGTGATGGGGTGGCATTTTATGGAGTGTCAGGGCTGAACAAGAAAGTCCAGGGGACGGGGAGGACCCTTGGGAATCTGCTTTCTCCACAACCCCATCATCATCAGGGCATTTAGGGCTTGAAGCTTGAACCCAATGCCCTAAAGACTACTGGAACTTCCCAAAGGTTTGCCTTGAATCTCTAGGGTTTAGAGAAACCCAGTCCTTTAGGATTCATTTCTTACCGGTTTTGAAAAGTACTAATAGTTGTTGTTGTTGTTGTTTTAAAAGCATGCAAGAAACCAGGAGAAACAGAATGAAAAATGGCTGAAAGTTATTGAACATTTGCCCTATCTGACGGATGTGAATTCTACCCGAGTTTATGTAAAGATTAGATGCTGATCTCCAGGCTTCTCTGCGCGGAGGATTGTGACATGCCTGAGTTTTTCTGCACCATTTATTCTTCCCCACTATAATTTCAGGGTCTGACTTGGCGTTTTAAAATTGAGTTGTCAAGGTTGAAGACAAAGGCGGGAGCCATAATGATTGGCATGCGTGATGAGACACAGAACAGAGGCAGCGCTGGGCTTTCTTTGGTATTTTAAGCAGGTAGCAGGGCACCAAAGGTACGTGTTTTTTTTTCCTTTGTACATTTATCATCTATGAACAAGGCTCTCTCAAAATTTGGTTTCTACTAAAGACTATGAATCTATAATGTTTTAAGGCATTTTTTTTTAAAAAAAATCAGAGTATTCTAAAGATCCTAAAATTTCTGTACTTGTTTTTAAGTAATCAGAGATTTATAATCTAATAAACTAGAAGCCTCAGATATCTTAAATTTAGGTTTTCAGAAAGGTACTTTACTATTGGATTTATAATAAACATACATTTTTATGATCAGCAAAACCAAGAAATTTTACTTCAAATCTGTTAGAGAGGTTTCCTTCTCCTTTACATAATCATGGACTATTTCCCCATCTTGGGAACAATTCCTTGGCCTATTTCTTTTCCTTTGTTTTAACTAGTTTTGTGAACTTTGAGTTTTATCACCTTTTTGGAAGCCAGGAAGATAAGACTAAAATAATGAAGTTCATGGAAGGGAAGAGTAGATCAAAGAAATAATAGGGAAAAATGCCCTTGAGCTGAAAGAGATTTCCATTTCCAGATGGAAACGAAGAAGAATTTATCAATAAAAAGCTATTCTTGGAAACATGGCGTGTAATTTTGGAAGAACAAAGGTGAAGAGGTAACCCTTAGAGCTTATGCAGTGAGTAAAGCACACACACGCGCGCGCGCACACACGCACACACACACACATGCACGCACACACACACCAGGTTATGTAGAAAGAAACACAAGTAACACGAACACCAGACTTCTTTTTGGTAGTGGAGTTAGGAGACAACAGGACTGCGGCTTCACAGTTTATTTATTCATTTAAAAATACTTATTTAATATTTTCTGGATGCAAAGCACTGTTCTAGACATATATCCCTGCCTTCATGAATCTCACATTCTAGTGGGGGAAGACCGACAATGCACAGATGAATGAGTAAAATGTATTCAATGTTAGATGGTGTGAGAGCTTCAGAGAGAAAAGGAGAAGAAGGGGAAGGAACTCTGAAGTGTTGGCTGGGGAGGGAGGTGGCAGGGTAGACAGGTATCCGGGCAGAAGCTCCCTCAGAAGTTACTTCAGAGTACAGATCCCAAAGATGGAAGGAGGAGTGAGTGCAGCTTCTGGAAGGAGGACGTTCTAGGCAGAGACCACAGCCAGCACGAAGGTCCTGAAGCAGGAGCTTGTCTAGCCAAGCTCTGAGGACAGTGGTTTTGAACCCAGGATTCTGTGCTGAGCCAATAGCCAACACAGTGTCAGGGCAAAATAAGAACATGATTTTACACATGCCAACACTTGGGGAGTAAGTACATACACAGGGATCTACTTGAGCAATGTGAAACAGGAATCCAGAAGAGAACACCATCTGGAATATAAGAAATGGTGATAACTGAGGTTGGCTCAAAAGAACAAAATACAAAATAAAACAAGCAAAAAAAAAAGAACATAAGTTAATTTAAATGATGGTTCTCCCCCCTTCCAATGTTTGATGAATGGGTGATTCTCTGGCAAGTGGCTTTGGTTCAGTGATGTATGGTGACATTTCCTGCACCAAGAGTCCGATCACATCATTTATTTCTCCAGTGGCAATATTTTTATACTTCTTACATTGTAAATGCTATTTATAGTATTTTAGTTTTAACGTAGTCCTTTAGATAAAGTGTGAATGATTTATCCAACATTACAGGGTAGAATGTAATTATTATACACTAATTTAACATTAAAGGGGTGAGCCAAATGACATTGCCTACAGCAATAGAGTTAAACATGTTGTTAAAAAAATTATAATGGAAAGTACCAGAGAAATGAAAGAAAAAAATGTGTACTTTAAAAAAGTGTATGAATGCATTATTTTCATGGTTAAATAAAAATGAATTAATTTTTAAATCTTTTATAGTGGAGAAGTGTAATTTAAAATACAAGGTATTTCTGATTGCAAAAAAATTCTCTAAAATAAAATACATTTGAAGCCACTTTAACTTTGTAATATTTTGTGAAAAAGAGTTGCTGATAAACCTCAAAACAATAAAAAATACAATAGAACAAGTAAAAAGAAATGAATAGTTGGAAAACTTTTACTTATTGGAAAATACCATTAGACAGACAGGAGCAATCTATTTCATCAGCAAATAATCACAATTTTTGGAAATCTTGGAAAGTATGTTGTAAGATATTTTAAAGTAATATCTACAGAAGCATGCCAATTCACAACGAAATTAATGTGATGTAAAGAAGGAAATATTGCAAGACCGAGTGAAATTCACATTTTTCAGATTACTGAGTATGCTGAAATGAATGCAATAAGATAACTAAATGGTTTGGTGAAAGAGTAATGGTCGATTTGTGTGAAATGCATACAGAAAATGTCAAAGTATGTCTTAATTAATGAGACATTCTTAGATGTTTTTCAGTGTTGAAGAGACAAGTGTGGCCAATTTACATCAGATTATAAAAATCTATCTGTAACAAATTCAAGTCAGTGTCAATAAAATGGGTTTCCAGACTGAGGATGGTTCTAAGTTCATGCTAAAATAGAAATTTTAATGGAGTTAAAGTACAATGTAAGGAGGGAGAACCAAAGCTTTATATGCACAATATCTTGCTCAGGGAGTATCGGAAGCAAAAAATGATTTAGTGACCAAAATTGTTGAGTGGCTATCAAATACATGATGGTTGGTAAAAGCAGAGAGTTATGTCCATTGAGCAGTTTCAAATACCTTACGGATCAAGATACTTTTGCAAAAACAAAATGAAAATCAAAAAATCCACCCCAAACTCCAAGTCATGAGCTGTTTGATGGCAGAAATTATATAATAACATCATTTATGACACTGTCATTGTGCTTCTACTGCATCCCTGACGGAGATCGGGGTACATACATGGCTAATGGACACTGGGCAAGTTCAATGTGGAGACCCCGGGAGAACACAAGTTAAAGATCAAGCTAGTTGTGCCATCCCTTTATCAATGGTAGCTGAAATCATGGCGAATGGACTCATTTAGGGGAACAAATGCCAAAGACTGAGTAGGACTAAGTGCGGTCTTCCAGAAACCATTAGGTCAGGCATTGGCTAAAGAGCCAGAAGAGGAAGAAGGAAAAGAAGCCAGGTCTGAAAGGAATAGAAGAAGGGCTCATGGGATGGAAATTAGGAGGTCAAGATTTCAAGAAAGTGAGTGCGTGGGGGGTGCTGCCAGGGATAGCCAGTGTGAAATAGTGTAGTAGGAACACAAATTAAGGCAGGCGTTTGGATTTTGGGACCCTTGGATTCCTTTTTAGCTCCTGTCAACGCTAAGGTTCTCTGGACAAACACCACTCCCAATCCTCCATGTTAAAAATAGAGCAATAGTGAAATTAGATGTACGTGTTTTTTCCCTTCCTCAGTGTAGATCACAGACAACCATTTCCTTAATATGAAAGAAAAAAAACATGCTAATTTTTGAATGGGGAAGGGGAGACTGAAGCAGGGGGTCCCTCGGGGGTGAGGACGACGGAGCCCCAAAGCGCTAGGGCATCTGCATGCACGACTCCGGAGACCAGGTTTAGTGACGCAGATCTGTTTTATTGTGGAACTACAGGGGTAGATATAGCATGAGGGGACCAATCAGAGGGAGACACGTTGCTACAGGCGACCAACGGCTGAAAGGCTGGGGTACTGTGCACGTGGCTCTAGGAGTTCGTTCAGGCAGGCGTTGTTACTTCCTGGTGTGCCGAGGAAGCATGTCATGGTGGAGTGTGCTCACACCATTGCATCAGCCGCAGCGCTGAGACATACTTCCAGAGCTCTACGTACAGAGACGAGTAGAAATTTTACACTGATGCAGTACACAGAATAATGTCCATGTGCTAATACTTAGAACCTGTGCGTGTATTGCCTTATGTAGCAAAGGGACTTTGCAGGTAAGATATCAAGGCCCTTGAGATGGGGAGAGCATTCTGGATTATCTGGGTGGGCCCAGAATTTGTTAAGATATGAGACCTTTTCCCACTGACAGGAAAGCAGAGGGATGGCAGGGTGAGAGGGACTTGGCCGCTGATGCTCGGCTGCCGTGAGCAAGGAGGAAGGGGCCTGCAAACCAAGGAACTGGTGCTTTCTAGCAACTCGAAAAGCCAAGGAAGCGAATTCTCCCCTAGAGCCTCTGGAAGGAAGGAAGTCCTGCCAACACCTTGATTTGAGCCCATGGAGACCTACCTTGAACTTCTGATCTCCAGAACCGTTACATAGTAAGTTTGTATTGTTTTAAAATTACCTCCTTATGGTAATTTGCTACAACAACCATAGGAAACGACTAAGTAGCTTTTTAAACACATAGCATGGTGATATTTGTATTTTTAAAGTTTATTTTGAATCCATGTGTGGAGGAATTGTATCTATTCTTGCTTAGAAGGGTCTTGTTTATTACACACAACTGTCTATAGACAGTAAAAAAAATAAGAAAAAAAAAAAGAAAAAAGAAAGCATTGCTAAATAGGAGTCTCAAAAAAAAACAACAACACCCTACCATTTTTGCCCTAGCTGGTTTGGTTCAGTGGATAGAGCATCAGCCTGCAGACTGAAGGGTCCTGGGTTTGATTCCAGTCAAGGGCACATGCCCAGGGTGTAGGCTCGATCCCCAGTGGGGGATGTACATGAGGCAGCCGATCAATGATTCTCTCTCATCATTGATGTTTCCATCTGTCTTTCCCTCTCCCTTCCTCTCTGAAATCAATAAAAATATTTAAAAACAAAACAAAACAAAAAACTTACCATTTTGTTCCCAAGAAGAGAAAAACAAAACCTGCCCTAATTTCAGGCCACCTGTGTGACTATGATCATGTGATGGTGAGAATATTCCGGTTCCTGAGATAAAAATAAGTTGATGACACTGTGTCCTATTAATGAGTACACTGCCTTATCAGAGGACTGTGGGCTTTGATCTAGAGTTCATCTGATTAAAATCTTTATAATTAGTTTTCCTTGGGAACCCTGGGCTGACTTTCTCAGTCTTTCTTTTTTTCCTGTTGAGTGACCAGTAAGGACAGCTTGTTATTGCACATGTGGTTGTTTTTTGTTCTTGTAAAGAAACATCTTTTGCTCTGAAGTCTCAAATGTAGCCGTTCTCGTTCCTGTCTTATTTAAAACACAACAATTCCCATCACTGTCAGCCAAGAACGGGATGGGTTGTTTTCCTCGCCGGGGTCGGATCAGCACTCTGTTTTCCATTCGGCTCCACCTTGCAAATGGGCCATGTCCCATCGTTCGCGTGCGAGTCTGTTGCTCGGAGTTTGGAACAGATTTCCCCAGACAAACATGGTAATAAAAGATGACTTGGTTCCTAGGCTGTTTTTAACGGTGTGTTTGAAGGGTCCCAACCTAAGCGCTAGGGTCTGGGAATAGAGGTGATCTGTGCAGGAGGAGAGAGAAATAGGTGAGGAATTTATCGTTCCTATTTTTCTGTAGATACCTAGCTAACATGTTGAAATAGGTGGGGTCCACTTTTTTTCTCTGTCCAGATCCCATCTGCCACTGCTTTGCTCCCACAGGAAAGCCAGACCCTTGAGCCTTTGTCAACCCTCCATGGTGACATAGGAGCCAGGTTTGCCAACACGCAGTTTCCAGTGGCAGCTTAATGTGGTAATCTTCAAATCAGGGGCACTTCCGGGAGGGGTCCCTCAGGACTGTTGTCTTCCTGATTTCCCCCTCATTTTCCAACTGCTATAATCTGAGTGCTTATGTCCTGCACCCCACCTCCCCAAATTCATATGTTGAAATTAGGGGCCATTGGGAGGAAAGTATAAAAGAGACCCCTTCCACCACACAACGACACAAGAAGGTGGCAGTCTGCAACTGGAAATAGGCCCTCACCAGAACCGGACCATGCTGGGCCCCTGATCTTGGACTTGCAGCCTCCAGAGCTGTGAGAAATAAATGTCTGTTGTTTATAAGCCACCCAGCCTGTGTTATTTTGTTGTAGGAGCCCAAACAGACTAAGACACCCACTTTCTAAGGAGTTTTGTTGGATGAAGCCTGTGAGGTTTCCTGATCTCCCTGTTAGCAAGCCTACCATGCTTTATACGGGAAACCTCGCCAGGTGCCTGCCAGGGACACTAGGGTCCCCAGAGTCCTGGTAATGCACTCACCTCGTCATGGGCTTCTGGGTTTCACACCCCGTGGCTCTGTCAACCTGACCACAACTGACTCCACGAAGGACGGACACCTTTCTCAAAGAGTAAGACTGCTCATATGCACAACGGAGCAGCCCCGTAAGGATGCTCTACACGTGGGCTGGCCCTGTCTGCTGATTTCCCTAGGCTTGCCCACATGTATGTCTTCTGGTCCTGAATGAACTATTAAGAGTGCTCCTTTTCACACGCAGAAGTGGTCCAGTTCAGACAGTGGCCCCCTGTCTACACTGCCCAGCCTTTGGCTGAATTGTGAGGTTTGAGGGGCAGCACAGGGAGGGGTTCGGGGTAGTTAGGCTTGGAAGGGACACTAGTGGCAAGACTGGAAAAGCCACAAGACCTCAAGGGAGAGCCAACTCCATCCAGAGGGGATGCACAAATATCCTCTTCTAGGGGATGGCCTCAAGCTAGGGGACTCTGTCCATTAACTCAACCAATTTTTTATCAAATCTGTCCCATGTGGCAGACACTGCCCAAATCAGGGGACACTGTGGTGTGTGGATTGGGTGTGGTCTAACCACCAAGTAGGAGGTGTACCCACCAATGTGACCAGTCTGAGGAGAAGAGGGGTCCTTACCCCAGACTTGTGGTGTCAGGAAAGGCTTTCCAGAAAAGCAGCTCTGCCCTGAGCCCAGAAAGGAGTCATGAGAGCAAATTAACTGGAAGGAAAGGGATGGAGTCGAGTGGGGCAGATTCCAGGCCTGGAGGTGAGTGAGCATGGCACATGGAAGGACATGCGTGGCTACTGAGTCACTGGGAGTACCCGCCAGTGGTACCCAAATTAAGGTCCTCAGACTAGCAGCATCAGTATCTAAGAACTTGTCAGAAATGCAAATTCTCAGGCCCCACCCAACCTCCTGAATCAGAGACTCTGGAGGCCCAACGACCTGTGTGTTAACAAGGCGCCCGGGGTCCCGAGGCCTGCTCAAGGTTGAGCACCCCTGCTGCAGCCTCTCAGAGTCAGTGCTGCTCCCATTGGAGCCACTGCTTTGGGGGAGCCGAGGGCTTCCTCAGGTGCCCTCACATAGACCTCTCTGCACAAGGTCTGTGCAATGTGGGAAGTCCAACTCCAGGGCAGTCCACGCACGCTCCCAACTCTGGGGTCTCTCATGCATGACGCTCAGGGCTTCAGATTTGGGAACATCCAACTTCCTGCCATCTCAGGGACACCCTTCCATCTACACTTGGCTGCATGACAGTGAGAACTCATTTTTGAAGCCTTTGCAGAAAGGAAGGGAGAAAATAAGTGGTTCTACTTGAGCAGCACTACCACCTTTTCCAAGATGCTGGCTCCTTGGCACTGATCTCTCTGACTTTCCACTGGGAAGAGACAATCCACAAGATGTAGCCTGCATGGAGCCTGGGTAAGGGGCAGGGACCTGGAGCTGGACTGCCTGGCTTCTAGTCCCAACTTCACCACTTACTCGCTGTGTAGTGAAAGGCAGGGCACTCAACCTCTACCTGCCTCAGTTTCTTTATCTGTAAAATGGAGGTGACTTCCCTTCCACGTGGGATTATTGTGTGTAATGAATAAATTAATAAATGGGAAGCTTTCTAAACAGGGCCAACTGTAGAATATGTACTTAAAAATATTACCCAGTGTTTTCAGCTCCGTGGCATCTCTCTATATTGCAGTGTTGTTATTGCCTCTTCCCCAGCAAAACATTGGGGCCACACCCTGTATGGCTGCCTCTGTGAGGCTCTATTACCCACCAACACAGGAACGCCTGCAGCTGTCTGCTTTCCTGACTTCTCCGGTGAAGACGTCCCCACGCACTAAGCTTGATCAGTAGCTCTAAGGAGGGTTATCTGATGAGCTCGTTCACTCTAATATGTAACTGCCACCTGCACCTTAGCTTCCCCAGGGTGTTAGAGCTTGTTTGTTAAGGTAATAACCCATTCCATGGATGCCCTTTTCATTTAAAACTAGAGGCCCGGTGCATGAATTCATAAATGGGTGGGGTCCCTCGGCTTGGCTGGTGATCAGAGCCCATTGGGGCCGCCTCGCCCAGTCCTGATGGGGGTGACTAGGGCTGGCCAGGGGGAGGGACCGCAGGAGGTTGGCTGTGGGAGCGCACTGACCATCAGGGGCGTCTGCCCCTTGGTGGTCAGTGCATGTCATAGTAACCGGTCGACTGGTTTTTTGGTGGACCGACATAACAGTCGTACGCCAATTACCATTTTTCTCTTTTATTAGTGTAGACTAGAGGCCTGGTGCATGAAATTCGTGCATT
>NW_005871081.1:2169314-2259122 GCF_000147115.1 Myotis lucifugus
GTCAGGGAACATGCCAGGATTGGGGGCTCGATTCCCAGTATGTTTCTATCTCTCCCTTCTCCCTTCCTCTCTCTCTAAAAATAAATAAAAACATGTTTGTTTGTTTGTTTGAAAAGAGGGAGCAGTAATATCAAATTTAAGGGAAGATGGTAAAATAAATTCTTGGTAATTTATTATCAATACATAACTATGATATAGCTCCCTTCAGTAGAGGAATGAGTGCTCTACTGTGAGCTATGAAATAAAGCTTAACTAATGTGATATAATGCAGCATGTTAGAGGAAGGTCATACATTAGCTTTACATCTTAATTAAGATTAAAGATTAACTTTATATCCTAATCAAGGTATCCCATTTAACAAGGGATTCTACTAAAATTATCATGCTAAAGGGCCTCTTTCATCCTATATCTTTTCCAAGCCAAGGTATTTTGTTAAATTCAGATCTGTTAAAATATATCACTATACAAGGATTATTTTACTGTTTTAATTTAATTTCTCTAATTTTTAAGTTAGTCTCTTATTATAAAAGTAATATATGCACGCTTCAAATGGGCAAAATTTCAAATGTTACTGAATGGCACAAAGTAAAAAAGTAAAATTTATCTTTTCTGCAACCTCTATGAACATATTGTGTATTCAACCTTCCAGAAATTTTTACTAAAATATTGTTTTGCCCTACACATTCTCTTTTGCAATTTGCTTCTTCCTCCCCAACCCCCACCCCATTTAGTATCAGTTAAGCTCTTCTCCACGTCTCATTCTTTTAAAAGACTGCATGGTATTCTTTGGGAGGATGGTCAATAATGTCTATAATAAATCTAAGAGACATCTATTCACGAGCACTTAGCTTGTTTCCAATTGTTTCCCATGGTCAAAGAAAGCTGAAGTAAACATTGTGGAACACATCTCTGCATACTTGTTCAAGCAGTGGATACATTTTTGGGAGTGGAATTGCTAGGACAAAGGAGATGCACATTTTCAATTGTTGATTGCTACGGTTAAATTACTCTCCAGGAAAGCCACACCTAACTAATTGTTCCAAGCCTTACTTGTTTATTCCAAGCCTTACTGAAAAGTAAGTTTATTAAGGTCTTTAGTTTAAAAATCTGGTAGATAAAAACTTATTGTGATTGAAACTTCCTTAATAATTATGATGTTGAATATCTTTACTTATTTTATCTGTTTATATTTTTAACTATCTATTTTTATATGAGGTGGTTTAAGTTTTGTCTTTCTCTATTTGTGAGAAACATTTGTACAGGAAGGAAATTGGGCCTTGAATTGCTTTCTATATCCCAAATACTTTTTGCAAAATGTTCTTTTAAAATTTATTTATGGTATTTTTTAAAAATCATACATTAATTTAACTCCCCCCCCTCTTTTTTTGGTGGGGGAGTGGGCTATGTTGTTTGTGTACTCATATATCCTAATAATTTCCTTCCTGACTTCTGGGAGATAATATGTTTTCAACATTGATTTTATTCTGCTGCCCTATCCTTTCCTCCTGCTATATAGGCCTTCTTTTGCTATTTGCTAAACCCAAAAATCTCAACCTTCTCAACAATTTTTTCTTCTTTTTTATCCTCTAAGAACAATTTTAAGGAGTACAATAGTCCTGTTGTGTGCAGTGGAGTGCTGTTCATGTGGGCTTTTCATTTGCTAAGAATGTAATTACCTTGCTGGGATCCTCAAATTAATATTATCACAGACCAGAGAGGTTGGGCGGCATAATTAGGGGTCAGAGGAGGAATGCAACTCAGAGACCCAGCGAGGTTCCTCAATTTCAGGCTGGCTTTTATGTTTGCAGCTCACATGTAATTTAACATGTTCATGTATTCTTTCTAGGTGAATAGCCATACTGTAGCAACCTTAAAAACAATTAGGGTGAGAGGAAGAATCTCATCCTTGCCATCATGGGGCCCTAGTCTCCCTGTCCTCAGAACGCACCAATAGCAGTTACTGCCGTGTTTTTTTGTTTTTGTTTTTTTGGTTTGTTTTGTTTTGTTTTTGATGATGTTTCCCAGCTGGCTCCAGAGGGGTCAGCTGCATCCTTGTTATATGGGTGACTGAAACCATTCCCTCTCTCCCTGGCTATTTAAGATACACTTAGATGCAAGAATAAGCTTGTTTGACACCCCATCAAGACATGTTTAAGAAGCTTTAGAGGAGATGTTGTTATGAAAAAGTGATAGAATAGTCCACGGAAGTTGACGTTTGATGCAGCAACTGAGCCTACAAATACCAGACAAAGAACAACATTTCATCAATTTGAAAAGTGAGAAATGAGATCTTGTTTTAATTTGCATTTTTTTAATAACTGGCAAGGTTAAGTCTTTTTTTTTCATGTTAATGGCCTTTTGTATTTTTTGCCAGGACACCGAAAACCAATCCCTTTAAAAACTTGTTTTGATAAACACTTGCTTAGGCAATTTTTCGCCCAATACCACTTTGGTGTCGCACAGTGCATTGTGCAGGCACAGGAGAGAGAATGCTGTCTGCAGACTCAGAGGCTGGGTTAAGGTCCCCGCTGTGCTAATTGCCATCTGTATGATGCTGAGAACATCTTCATGTACATAATGGCCATCATGACATAGGTCCTGTGCTATCACAAGGTTTTGTTGAGGAACAAAAGCAACCACAGACTTGGAAGTGTTATTGAACTTGTAAGGCATGTTTAGATGTTTTAAAAAATCATAATCAGAAAACACGATCCATTTCTTCTTTCAGGATGATTATGTTGAATAGGCAGAATCCTTTACAACATCATTTCTATTTCTATAAACTCAAAATCTAAGACTCTATTCCTGACCTAAGTCACCATGCTGATTTTACACTCTAGGTTACCTAAACGAGGGGTCTTATGACTTTACTCTGAATCCTAGAGTTTCTTCAAGATGAAGCTCAGACCACCCCATGGCCATGAAGAATCTTCCCAAATGGATTTTTCCCTTTGAATTCTCTTATCTTACAAGCCTCACACTTTTATTATGTGTTGCTGACTACATAAAACTGGATATTGTCTTTTGGCATTTCTTAATGGAATGATTCTAAGATTTTCTCTGTTAGATGCTGCCCCTCTTTGCTAATTCTGTACGTTGTAAGATTACTGTGGTGGTTGATTTTGTGTGTCAACTTGGCTACATTATAGCCCCCAGTTTTTTAATCAAACCCTAACCTAGATGTTGCTGTGAAGGTATTTTTGTAGATATGCTTCAGATCTAAAATTGGTTGGCTTTAAACAAAGGAGATTGGCCTCTATTGGACGGGTGGGCCTCATCCAATCAGTTGAAGGCATTAAGAACAAATACTGATGTTTCCCCAGAAGAAGAAACTTCACTCTGCAATTCCAGCCTGCTGGTCTGCCCTATGGATTTCAGATTTGCCAGCTGCTTACAATCACGTGAGCAAATTCCTTAAACTCTGTTTATCTATCTCTCTATCTGCTTACCTCCTATTGGTTGGTTTTCTAAGAAGCTGACTGACAGAATTATGGACAAGGATCAGCAGCTCTATGGCACCTCAACTCTGGCAAAGGCATGAGAGTTGTGGAATATCTTTTAGTGATGAGGCTAAAACATATCTGCTATTTCTTGCTCTTATCCTCACTATCAACAATCAGACTCCCTTCTTCAAAAGTACTCTACCATGATTCCTTCCTGTTTTATAAGCTCAGAGAACAAAGAGCTGCCAGTATCTTAGCCACTCCCAAGCCTGAATTAAAGACTGCCCCTGGAAGTGAAAAATGGCTTGGATATACAGAAGGGGCGAGTACGATAGTTCAGAACTCTAACAAATTTCTCCTGTGCCAAATGCCAGTGATCTGGGGTCTAGGTTTCCAGCCCAGAATTTCAGCGAGGAGAGACATTTGCATGAGCCACTTGACTATATCGCTGCCAAATAAACGATAATTTACTCTGCGGTCAGTCACCTGCTGCAAAGCGTTGGCTGGGTTTCACGATGGGAGAGAGGGTCACTGATCTATCTGTTTTCTATCCTTGTGCACAGGCGAAGAGCTGTGCTGAAATGGAACAAGCTTACTAAATGCCATTTTGGTGAGAATGTGGTTTCCTCACTAAGCCAGGGTTTTAATCTACAGTCTGCCCTGTCACAACAGCACATTGGATAAATATTTACTGTCTGCCTACATAGAGGGCATTGCGCTGGGCCCTGCAGAAGCTGCAACATGAATGAAGCACATGGAAGATCTCACAGAGTTTTCATTTTGTAGAAACGCGTGCAAAGTGCTTTTTTGGGTGCAAACATTTGAGAGACATCCATTCAGTTGAATTTATTCAGGGTATAGCTAAGGAAGATTGGATAGTCACAGTGAGACCAGTTGAGACAAGATAGGGATGTGAAATCGAATAGTGATGATAGGAATCAAATGCAAGGAATTGATTCTATTAATTGGGCGTTTGTGGATTTATGGTTTTCTTCAGATGCATTGCCTACACACTTTATAATTAAAGTAAAAAAATAAGGTAATGGGTAAAAGACAAATAAATAAGCAGATTGTGTTATGTTGAATTATTGGTTCATTTCTGAGCTTCCTGGTAGCCTGGGAGAAGCTATAGTGTCTGCTAACTTTAGACAGGGCAGACATCAAAGCAAAGTATAAGATCAGAGATACAGACAGTTCATAATTGTGACAGGTTCCTTTAATAAGGAACACACAATAATTCTGGATGTGTATGCACCTAATGACACAGCTTCAAAATACATGAAGCAAAATAACACAATTAAAGGGAAAAATAGACAAATCCACAAATGTAGTTCAGTAGATTTCAACACTCTTGTGACCTCAACACTTTTCTCTCAGTGATTGTTACAACCAGAAGAGCAGAAATTCAGTAAGAATATGGACTATTTGAACATCATCATCATCAAACAACATATGGCTTCTAAAGTAATTCTATTGGGGAAAGAAAGTCATTGTCACACATTACACTGGAACTGAGTATCCATGTGGAGAAAAGTAAACTTGAACTTTTACCTCATATCTGTTTTAGTGATCTCCAAAAACTCACATCTACCAGGAACCTCAGAGTGTGACCTTATCTGGAAATAGGGTTACTGTGCATATAATTAAGAATCTTGAAATTAGATAATCCTGAATGTAGGGTGGACCCTAAGTCTAATGACTGGTGTCCTTGTGAGAGAAATGAGAGGAAGACTTTTCAGAAAGAGACTCAGAGAAGAAAGCCACAGGAAGACAGAGCAGAGACTGGAGTGGGGCAGCCACAAGTCAAAGGACACCAGGACCAGATGCTGGGAGAGAAGGAAGGATTCCCCCTAGAGCCTCTGGAGGGAGTGTGGCCCTCCTCAGGCCTTGATTTCAGACTTTGGGCTTTCAGAACTGTGAGGGAGTAAGTTTATACTTCTTTAAGCCACCCAGCTTGTCATAATTTGTTAGGGCAGACCTAGAGAACTAATACAGGGCCAATCACAGAAATAATTTGAGTTGGATCACAGATCTAAAAACTATCCTATATAATAAAAGGCTAATATGCAAATAGAACGACCAGCGGAACAACTGGAACAACCGAACAACCAGTTGCTATGACATGTGCTGACCACCAGGAGACATGTGCAGAACATGGCATGCGTCGGCTGTGGCAGGTTGGTGGAGCAGGTGAGTGGGGGTGCTCGACCAAGGCGGGGTGCTGGTCACTGTCATTGGGGCGAGCCTCTGGTGGTTACTGAAAATTCTTTGCTCTTGCAAGCCGCAGTCCCACCTGGCACTCACACCTGCTGCTGACGCTGGTCCCGCTTGCACCTGCTGCTGGCACTGGAGCAGCTGCTCACATCCACTGCCGGTGCCCAGTGCCAGCCCCGATTGCTTGGTACCATCAGTGGGTATGAGCTGCGGCTGCTGGCCCTGATTGCCCCTCAGGGCTTCTCCACCTCCCCCTGCTCCTGAGGGGAGATCGGGGCAAGCAGCCACATCCGCTGCCGGCGATGACCCAGCTCACACCCACTGCTGGTGCCCAGCGCCAGTCTAAATTGCTCGGCACCATCAGCGGGTGTGAGCAGCGGTGGTGGGACCAGGACTGCCGGCAGACAGGGGACCTGGGGCCTTGGTGGGAGGAACTGGGCAGGAGCGCGGAGGATGGGCCGAGACCCGCCCCTGTGCCTACCACAGCCTCGCGGCCCACAGTTCCTTTCAAGGTGCATGAATTCGTGCATTGGGCCCCTAGGATTTCCATGAAAAAAGAAGAGAGTATCTCCAGGGTAGGCAATTATTTCTTAGGATCTAAAAGCATGAACCATAACAAAATAATAAATTAAACTTGATCAAAATAAAAAGCTTTGATTTTATCAACCACATTATTAAGAAAATCAGGCAAGTGGCTTACTAGGAGCAAATATTGGTAATACATATATTTGACAAAGGACTTATATCTAGAATCAATATATAAAAAATACCATATGAGTTCACTTATATGTGGAATCTAAAGAACAATATCAACGAACAAACAGAACAGAAACAGATTCACAGATATAGAGAACAGACTGATGGTTGCCAGAGGAGTGGGCGAGTTGTGTGGAAAAGGTGAGGGATTAAGAAGTACAAATTGGTAGTTACAAAATAGTCATGATGTAGAGTGCAGCACTGGGAATGTAGTCAATAATATTGTAATAACTGTGTATGGTGCCAGGCGGGTACTGGAAATATTGGGGGGAACACTTCGAAAAGCATATGATTGTCTAATCACATACTGTGTACACTTGACACTAATACAAAATAATATGGAGTGTGAACTGTAATTGAGAAAATTTAAATTAAAAATATTTACAACTCAATAATAAGAAGACAAACAAAAGTAATAAAAACTGGCAAAAGCCTTGAACATTCAATTCGTTAAGAAGAAAATATAAATGGCTGATAAGTATAAGAAAAAGTGCTCAATGTAATCAGGTCATATATGTTAAAAAGACCATTGAGAGACTACTACAAACCCACGAAGGTGATTAATTTAAAAAATGCCCAAACAATAAATCTGTGAAGATGTGGGGCAACAGGCGCACTCACATTTCTGTTTACCCCTGACTAGACTGCAACACCGTTGAGGGCACAGGACATGCCTTACTCATACAACTTAACAAAAGGAAGACAAATGATCCAATGAAAACATGGGCAAAGGTCCTAAATGACACTTCTGCAATCAGTGTAGGTCTCAAATGTTGCCTTGTTTATCCTCACCTGAAGATACATTTTCCATTGATTTTTAGAGACAGAGAGAGGAAGGGAGGGGGGAGAGAGAGTGAGAGCAAAACATGAATGTGAGGGAGACACATCGATTAGTTGCCTCTTACAGGCGCCCTGGACTGGGATTAGGGACCAAATCTGCAACCCAGACACTTGCCCCCCGACTGGGAATTGAACCCTCAACCCACAGGTCTGTGGGGCAATACTCTAACCACTGAACAACGCCATCCAGGGCTTAAATTTTATGTTTCAATTACAGTTTACATACAATATAATTTTGTATTACTTTCAGCAGCCCTGTGAGAAGCAAGGGAGGGGTGCGGGAGGTTAGCTCAAGGTGAACAGGACACAGGTCTTCTGGGTTTCTCCTTCCTGCCACCTGTGCAGCTCCTACAGCTTCAAACTTGTTTAAATAATTCCTTGTGTTTAAATGTATGTACTCCTTAAAAGATACCATAAATACAATGCATCCTGCATTGGTATAGAGGAATTCTGAAGGGCCATTAATGGATTCCTAGAAAGTAGTGTGCAGAACTGTGCATGGAAGCATCCAAATGCAAAAGTCAGGCTCACTTTGAACAAGGGAGAGGCATGTAGGGAGAGTGCGTAGAGAAGTGCGGGCACAGAGCAGCCGTGCGTCACGGGCCAGCTCTTTCAGGCTCAGGTGGCTCTGCTCTGTCTGTGTTTACGGGTTCGGCGTAGTGGTTCTCAGGCTGAGTTCCAGCACAGCAATGTGGCCTTAAAGTGTTAGCACAGCTCCCTGATCCTGAAACTAACAATCACTCTCTCATCAAGAAAACCAAGGCCATTCATTCTTCCTACAATCACATTTTTAGCTTTGGGGATGCAGGCTAGAATCCCATCAGAATATTTAAAGAGTGTCCTTGCACAGCAGGTCAGACTTTACACTTTTGTTTATACTTTCTCCTTTGGGGTCCGGAGACTCAGAGAAACCAAATGTGGGATTTGGTATGAGTGACAAATACATCGCATCTTTAATTACTGCCTATCACAGGCGGCGAGACGAGATTGGAAATGAGCATTATGCAGCTCAAGAGACTGGGGAAGTAGTCACCTGGGTGTCATTAGGTGCACAGTTGCTATCTAGACACATAACGTAGTGCAGGTCTCAAATGTTGCACACTTTCAACATCCCATTAATTTGCAAAGTGATGGGAGGAGACTGTCCTCGGTTTTTAGAAGCTACTTTGTTCAGTAGTCACCCCAAAATAGAAGAGGTTTAGCAGAGAATTTTAAGTGACTCTGTTTTGGGTTAGATTTCATCAGGCCTAAGCAGTTCTATTTGATTCTTAAGGTAAGTTAAATGCGTTAAGCGCCCAGCCTGCTTTGTCTTCCCGATGGAAAGTATAGTGTCAGTCACCGGCGCTTAAAGTGTTTAATGAAAGTGGCGTTTGCTTGTGAGTTAAATTCCCCAATGGTAATGAATGCTGTTGGAAATTTTTTACTAGGAAAGAGGGAAGTGGGGGATAAGAAGGAGGTCTTGTTGAATGAAAACATCACTAGACTACTAGACTTTCAGAACACTACACTAGCTATGTTTGATGGTCCCTTTTGTTTCCGTACCAACTGGACCACCGGTGGTGAGAAATAAGGAATCACAAGATGGTATGTGATGGACTTCTAACAAGTCCCTAACTCTCCCACCTGTAATTGCATTTTCTGGAGACTAAACAACTTTAAGAAAACCACCATCATATTTAACAATAGTGATTAACAGGGAGGGACATGGGCTCAAACAGAGTTTTAGTTTTCTTCGTCATACAACACAAAAAAGCGTGTGATTACTACATGTAGAGATTTGTTTAAAAGAATCCTGCTAAAAAGGTAAGAATCAATGAGATGGCTCCATTTACGCTTTTTCGCCAAGGAGTCCTAAGATATTTTTCCCCAGGAAAGAAGTGGGATTTACCTTTTTTGGAAACCGTTTCCCAATGCTGCTCCAAAGAAGCACCTTATAATTTTGTTCCTGCTCTACCCGTGGCCCCAGGCAAACACTGAGGGCCAGGAGATGGAGGGGAGCCATAGTTTTAATGTACATTTGTTTTCTACTATTTATCAATTACCTGAATGATGACTCAGATAATTGAGTGAAAATTATGATGTTCTTTTTTAAAAAAAATTTTTTTATTGATTTCAGAGAGGAAGGGAGAGGGAGACAGAGATAGAAACATCAATGATGAGAGAATCATTGATTGGCTGCCTCCTACACGCCCGACTAGGAATCGAATCATGACCGCCTGGTTCATAGGTCGACACTCAATCACTGAACCATGCTGGCTGGCCTACTTTTATATATTTTAATATTTTTTCTTTTTTAAACTGAAACAGATCATGGCAGCTGTACCTGTACTTGTATTTACATATGAGTAGCTACCAATTCTGTGGAGTTAGAATGTTAAGAAAATCTCAGTCCTTACGACACTTTAGAACTGATAAGGACTTTGGAGAGCACTAGCTTTTCTTCTTTTCTCAAACTTAAGAAATACAGTTGCAAGTCCACAGAAGGCATGTGTCTCGCTTTGCTGTACTTCATTCTTTCTGGAGAATTGTGCAGTTCATTTGTTGAGCAGAAGGCAGGCCAGCTTACTTTCTAACTCCACTTGAAAATTCACATGGCACATGACTCCCCCAGTGATGCAAGGAAGGGGCATGTTGGTGGGGCTGATCTTGGAGGTGTTATTCCTCTAATCTAAAACCTACCTCATGTTTTTGCCCACAGATAGCCTCCACTTATGGTGAGTCATCATAGATTCCCATATCCAGAGAGGCACGAATGCACTTAAAAATAATCTTTATTGTTGAAAGTATTACATATGTCCCTTTTTCCCCCATTGACACCTTCTAGTCTGCCTCCACCCTCTGCCCCTGGCCTTCACTACCTATTCTCTGTGTCCATGGGTTATGTATAAATGCATACAAGTTCTTTGGCTGATCTCATCCCACACACCCATCCACCCCGCCTTCCCTCTGAGATTGGACAGTTGGTTCCATGCTTCTATCTATTTGGGATCTATTTTGTTCATCAGTTTATTTTGTTCATTAGATTCCACATATGAGCGAGATCCTGTGATACTTGCCTTTCTCTGACTGGCTTATTTCTCTTGGAGTAATACTCTGTAGGTCCCTCCATGTTGTCTCAAAGGGTAAGAGATCTTTCTTTTTACTGCTGCATAGTATTCCACAGCTTTTTTATCCACAGCTTTTTTATCCACTCATCTACTTGATGGGCACTTGGGTTGTTTCCAGATCTTAGCTATGAACATAGGTATGCATACATTCTTTCTGATTGGTGTTTTGAGTTTCTTAGGATATATTCCTAGAAGTGGGATTACTGGAACAAATGGCAGCTTCATATTTAATTTTTTGAGGAAACTCCATATTGTTTTCCATAATGGCTGCACCAGCCTGCATTCCCACCAGCAGTGTATTAGGGTTCCCTTTTCTCTACTTCCTTACCAGCACTTGTCATTTGTTGATGGTAGCCATTCCGACAGGTGTGAGGTGATACATCATTGTCATTTTAATGTTCATCTCTCTGATGATCAGTGACTTTGAGCATTTTTTCATGTCTCTTGGCCATCTGTATGTCCACTTTGGAGAAATGTCTATTTAGGACCTTTGCCCATTTTTTAATTGGATTCTTTGTCTTCCTTTTGTTAAGTTGTATGAGTTCCTTATGTCGTTTGGCTATTAACCCTTTATCAGATGTAGCAAATGCACTTATGAGCCAAAATAAGCATAGAGACTTGTATTTAGGAAGTTGATTTTTCCTTTCTAATCAAATGAGGTACTCCCTGCCAACTAGTCATTTTCACAGGAGGGGGAATGTATTTCAGAAGGAGAATTAGATTTTCTCATGTTTCATTTGTTCCTTAGAAAGTTTTCCCCTTAATTATTTTAAAATTCATTGTTATTTCCTTCAAGTAAGACCATGAACTTTCTTTTCTAGCCTCCTTTAGAATAGTGTGTGTGTACATAAGGGTAACTGTGATTTGAAAAACTCACCCATTAATTTTATTTTCATATTATTTGGAAAAATAATTCTGAGTCTTCCCTTGAAAAAGGCTTGATAGAGATATTTCAGGTCTCCATAGGTAACAATTCTCATCTAATACTCTCCATATCACTCTGACCAGAACATTATAATTTTCACTCAATTACCTGAATAGTTTGTGTGCCTGGAACCTCTCTGTGGCTTACAGAATATGGGAAACAGAGGCCAGGAACATGGTGTGATCAGACCCCAGAGACCAGAGCTGTTCCAGGCCTTAACTTCTCAGGGGGGTCTTGAAATCTTCTTTGTGAATCTTCTAGGTGGAAACACCAAAGGTAATATCATCTTGGTTTGGCATGGGCTCAATTCACAGCACTGCTTAGTTTGAAATGAACCACACATTCCTTTTGCCTGTTGCTACAGTGTGTAGAACCAAGCTCAGCTCTAAGAGCCCTCTGCTGCAGAGCTGGTGCCTTCCTGCCTCCTCTTTCTCTCTTCTTGTGCTCATATAAATACCTCCTTCAGTGGACAGGCTCTGGGCATTCGTCAAGTCTTGCTCTAGTAATTCTTTGAGCTTTTGTGTCTGATCCACCTCCTCTGCCTTTGTTTTCACGGTGTTTCACTGGGTGGACATTCTAGAGTAACCACGTATGTTTATCTTCCAAACCAGTACACTTTTGAGAGTGCTAAAATGCTAACCCCAATGGATGCCAGGAAAACCGTGTGACCTGGGATGCATGGTTACCTTATTGTTGAGCGTTGTAAATTGTGTTTTGAATAAAATTCAATGAAAAAACAGTTACTGACCAACATGAATATCCCCTGAAAAGAATCAGAATCTTAGAATGAAACTGAGTGAGGTAAATAAAGCTGCTTATCTGATCTCAACTCAAGATTATTTGAACTTTATAAAACAATGATAAATATTTTCACTGGACTTTGTAAAAATAAAGGTTGGTAAGAGAAGGGATTGAAGTAGAATTCTTCCACTTTTTATGCAATATTTGATTTAACTTCAATTCCTAGAAACCTCAGATGAATCTGGTTCATGCATCAAAGCACTGAGTTTAATTTATTGTGGCCTTAAACATACAGGTAGCTTCCATGTGAATGAATATGTCCTATATAATAAAAGCCTAATATGCTAAGTTCTGGTCGTCTGTTCAACCAATCAAAGCATAACATGCTAATGATATGCTAAGGCTGCTCAACCACTCTCTATGACATGTGCTGATCACCAGGGGGCAGATGCTCCAACTGGTAGGTTGCTTGCTGCTGGAGTCTGGCAGATCGGGACTGAGCGAGATGGGCCGGACATGCCCTGGAGCCCTCCCACAGTCCCTCCCCAGCTGGCCAACTTACCGCGTCCCTCCCTGGCTCCGATTATGCACCAGCGGGGTCCCTCGGCCTGGCCTGCACCCTCCCACAATCTGGGACCCCTGGGGGAATGTCGGAGAGCTAGTTTTGGCCCAATCCCGCAGGCCAGGCTGAGGGACCCCACTGGTGTGCACCAGACCTCTAAGCTATACTAATAAAAGGGTAATATGCTAATTAGACTGGACATCTTCCAGACATCCTTCCGGAAAAAGCCATGGTGGCGGGGCTGAGGCAGAGGCGGTTAGGGGCGATGAGGCCAGCAGGGAAGATCAGTTAGGGGGACCAGACCAGCAGGGTACAGCAGTTAGAACGATCAAGCCGGCAGGGGAGAGTAGTTAGGGGGATCAGGCCAGCAGC
Source organism: Myotis lucifugus (assembly GCF_000147115.1). Classification (NCBI taxonomy): domain Eukaryota; kingdom Metazoa; phylum Chordata; class Mammalia; order Chiroptera; family Vespertilionidae; genus Myotis; species Myotis lucifugus. The sequence continues at coordinate 2,182,275 of NW_005871081.1, forward strand.
CAGAGTGGTTAGGGGCGATCAGGCAGGCAGCTAGAGTGGTTAGGGGTGATCAGGCAGGCAGGCAGATGAGCAATTAGAAGCTAGCAGTCGTGGATTGTGAGAGGGATGTCTGACTGCCGGTTTAGGCCCAATCCCGCAGGGATCGGCAGTCAGACATCCCCTGAGGGGTCCCGGATTGGAGAGGGTGCAGGCAGGGCTGAGGGACCCCCCCTCCCCTCATGCACAAATTTCATGCACTGGGCCTCTAGTATATATATATATATTTATATAAATATATATATATATATATATATATATACTCTGTACCCTTAAGAGCTATCAAGGGACATCGCATATCACTTTTTGGCATGCTGGGAATATTAAATACTCGAAGTGCCAATGTCAAATTATTTGACTTGAAATCACAGAACCAGAGTACCTCACTATTTTTAAGCAAGGTCCTAATATCTTTTAATCTTGAACACCAGCAAGTTCTCAGACTCTAGTTATTTATTTTCCTTTCATTCCTTTTGTTTCTTTAATTTGAAACAAGCTTTTTCTCCCCATGGTACTTAAACATGGTATTCTTTAACTGTGTATAAAGAATAAAATTAAAGAGTAAAGAAAGTGAATAATTATTAGGAGAACATTTTTGACTTTAGAATGCTCTTGAGAGAAGCGATAAATTGGCTTTGTATTTGTGTTTTATTTTGTTTCACATTGAAATGTGTTTACAATGATGGACAGTGGATGAATAGATTCTGAATGGGGAAATAGAGGAGGGGGGTGTGTCTAGAAATTATATTTGCCAGCAAAAGGGGTCTGTAATTTTACTGGGACACTGAATATTGGTGACTATTAGATGACAATTTCCTCTGACTAACCTTCATGTGGAGTGGTAGAGTCCCTGTCTTGGGACGCCCTTGACACATGCCATGTGAAGCTTGGGTCTGGCAAGGTCCCTGGCAGGCAGGTGCTGGCATCCAGGGGCATGCAGTCCTGTTCCCTGCTGCTTCTATCTGCTGGAAAATGTTCTAGTGTATTAAGAGAGGCTACTGTTCATTCCAGCATTAGTCGTTTTAAAATGGCATGTTATATTTTAATGTTGGCATGCTTCCACTTGGGATTAATATTCAACATTAGGTTATTGAAATTTTCTACCTCAATTTATTTATTGTCTGTCTTTTTCCGGGCAAAGGATATGAAGTGGGTAGGTTTCTATTATAAGAAGGACTTTTTCCGTTCTCTATGACAACACCTGAAAGCAAACAGTTGGCTTTAAAAAGGATATAAACTGGACAAAGGGTAAGTAAATTTCTTTATTCACACTATATTTTCACTTTTGTGGGAGATTGCCACCAGTAATTGTAAGATCTCATTTTAGAAGTTTTATCTTTCAAACTGTGAATTTGCGTTAACTTAACCATGCAAATTTTAGTTTTGAGGCAGATTCACCCAAGGGACACACTTTTGCAAAAGAATTTAATGGTCAGCAGTGAATGAGCAATAGAGGAAGCAGCAGGTTTATGGCTTTTTTTTTGTAAGGGAAAAAATTAATGACCTCCATCAACCACCTCTTTCTTCCTTCTTTTCTCCCCTCTCTCCACCCTGCCTTCCCTTGGGATCGCAACTGTGTGATGGTTCAGTTTCCACACAAAGGAAGATTTATTACTTTAATGTCTTTGTGATTTAGTTGTATGTAATCTTACTTGGGACACCAGGGAGTGCATTCTCCCCTTCCTGTATATGTTGTGATGCCTTTTGGAACAAAAAGAAATGAACATGCGTAGGTGAACAAAGCAGCCCTCATCATCTTCTTGAATCTTAGCTTTCTGAGTTGAACATTTGGCATTAGTGACAAAATAAGATCAGACATTCAGGACAAGAGATGTTGAATGCTGAGAATGCAGAAAACACACAGTTGAGGCATCTCATGTGTTTTACATTCTTCTCCATGAACTCTATAGTCACTATGTCTGAAAGTGTTTACCAAGTGGAAACACACTTCCATAAAAGGAGAATTCCAGGTTTCCATGACTTCCCACCTTACTTAGATGAAGGAATGAATAATGTCATTGTAACCTTGATTTATTTGATATTAAAAAATACAGGGAGGGGGAAGAGTGGAGGCTGAGGTTGTTCAGCCACCCTTGGTTCTCATGGAAGGTCTCAGTCCTCGTCACTCATGTGGGTGGAGTGAGAAGTAAACTTGTGCCATGCATCTCATCTGTAGTTTATATTGGAAGTTTTGCAGTTATTGATTCTCTGTCAAAGATAGCAAACATTTTATGTGAAGGGGTAAATTGGCTTTATCTTCCATTATTCCACTTAAGTGAATATTGGCCCAGGTTGTTAATATCTACCGTTTACCTTATACTTTAACCAAGTCAACCACATTCATTGTTGGGATAAGGGTGCATGAGAACTCCAGATATATACCTTTCCCCCAGTTTTGCAGCAGATGAATCTGAGACTCAAAATTAATAAGCAACTTCCTAAGATTAAGTTTCTCAACAACAAGTACCAGACCCTTAAATTCTTCAGATGTCAAGTCCTTTCCATTCTTCACTGACAGAGAAGCTTCAAGTTGAGGCCTCTCAACACCACAGTCTTTATCAAAAGATTACGTTTTCAAAAGAAATGCAAAATGATTTAAGTCTCTTGGGACTTTCCTTTTGTGTGTGCATATCAGTTAGGACTGTTTAGGTTTACAGATAACAGATAAACCAAATCCAACTGGCTGATTCCATGCAGCTGCAAGTGCAGAGTAGGATACATTTCAAAGTTGGTCGAGCACTGTCTTCTGAGACTGTGCTTCACCTAAAAGATGCTTCCTTTGTTTTCTATCCTGTAAGTCTAAACAGCACTCCTGAAAGTAATCCTAATTGACTGCGTGTGTCAAATGACATGATGTCCAGGAGAAGGAAAGGTCACTCTGAGTTTGGGGGAGGCTGACCTAGTCACTCTCTGACATGGTGTAGAGTCAGCCTCCCCCAAACTTCATGGGCTTCGTGGAGCAAGGAAAGATGATGGAATAAAAATCTGTGTAGCATCCTTAAGGAGAAACAAGGGAAAGTGGAAAGTAGACACAGCTATCTACTAAAATCCAACCCTGCCAGCACCTTGACCTTGAACTTCCAGCCTTTGGAACTGTGAGAATATAAGTTTCTGTTGCTTAAGCTGCCCTGTCTGTGGTATCTACACTAATAAAAGAGAAACATGGTAATTAGCGTACGACTGCTACCCTTCCCATTGGCTAATCAGCATATCCTTATGCAAATTAACTGTCAGCCAAGATGGTGGCCGGCAGCCATGCACTGAAGCGAGCAGGGAGGCTTGCTTGCTCCAGTGACGGCGGACTCCAGGACTCCAACGTTCCCCTCCTGACTTGCCGGCCTCTCAGCTGCAACTCTAAGCAACTATGTTGCAAATATAGAAGCTAAACAAAACCCTAGAAACCGGCTTTAGTCAGCCGGGCTTCAGCCAGCTGGACCACAACATTGTATCAATGTTTTCAGCAGCGAGGCCTCAGAGCTAAAGCTGGCCCAGAATAGAAAAAAAAGAAAAAAAAAGAAAAAAAGGAGCAGTTGGGAGCTTCAGTCACCCGCCAGCCTGAAAACGGCCCTCAGCCCCTCACCTAGACTGGCCAGGCACCCCAGTGGGGACCCCCACCCTGATCCAGGACACCCTTCAGGGCAAACCAGCCGGCCCCCACCCATGCACCAGGCCTCTATTCTATATAGTAAAAGGGTAATATGCCTCCCAGCACTGGGATCAGCGTGACAGGGGGCAGCGCCCAAACCCCCTGATCGCCCTGAGGCTCTGTGTGTGACAGGGGGCGGGGCCACAACCTCCCTATCTGCCCTGCTCTGTTCGTGACAGGGGAAGGCGCCCCAACCCCCTGATCAGCCCTGCTCTGTGCCTGATGGGGGGAGCTCCCCAATCCCCTGATCGCCCTGCGCCTCTGTGTGTGACAGGGGGGAGCTCCCCAACCCCCTGATCGCCCTGTGGCTCTGTGTGTGACGGGGGCGGGGCCACAACCTCCCTATCTGCCCTGCTCTGTTCGTGACAGGGGAAGGCGCCCCAACCCCCTCATCAGCCCTGCTCTGTGCCTGATAGGGGGGAGCTCCCCAATCCCCTGATCGCCCTGCGGCTCTGTGTTTGACAGGGTGCGACGCACCAACCCCCTGATCGGCCCTGCTCTGTGTGTGACAGGGTAAAGCCATAACCTCTCCATCGGTCCTGCCCTGAGTGTGACAGTGGCGGTGCCCCAACCCCCTGATAGGCCCTGCTCTGTGGGTGATAGAGGGTGGCGCCCCAACCCCCCTCCCCGGGCCTTGCTCTGTGTGTGACAGGGTAGAGCCATAACCTCCCCATTGGCCCTGCCCTGAGTGTGACAGGGTGCAGCGCCCCAACCCCCTGATCCGCGCTGCTCTGTGTGTGACAGGGGGCGGTGCCCCAACTCCCCTATCGGCCCTACTCTGTGAGTGACAGGGGGGAGCTCCTCAACCCCCTGATCGGCCTTGCTCTGTGAGTGACAGGGGGGAGCTCCTCAACCCTCTGATGGGCCCTGCTCTGTGCGTGACAGGGGGGAGCTCCCCAACCCCCTGATCGACCCTGCTCTGTGTGTGACAGGGTACGGAGCCCCAACCCCCCTGATGGGCCCTGCTCTGTGAGTGACAGGGGGCAGTACCCCAACCCCCTGATTGGCCCTGCTCTGTGAGTGACAGGGGGTGGTGCCGCAACCTCCCCATCGACCCTGCCTTGAGTGTGACAGGGGGCGGTGCCCCAACCCCCCAATTGGCCCTACCCTGAGCGTGACTGAGGGTGGCATCGCAACCTCCCGATCCGCCCTGCTCTGTGCATGACGGGGCAGTGCCCCAACTCCCCAATTGGCCCTGCTCTGAGCCTGACCAGGGGCTGCACCTAGGGATTGGGCGTGCCCTCTGCCACCCGGGAGCAGGCCTAAGCCAGCAGGTCGTTATCTCCCGAGGGGTCCCAGACTGCGAGAGGGCACAGGCCGGGCTGGGGGACTCCCCCTCCCCCCCCGAGTGCACAAATTTTTGTGCACCGGGCCTCTAGTTCTATATAATAAAAGGCTAATATGCAAATCAACCAAACAGCGGAATGACCAGTCACTATAATGCACACTGACCACCGGGGGCAGACGCTTAATGCAGGAGCTGCCTGCTGGTGGTCAGTGTGCTCCCACAGCGGGAGTGCCACTCAGCCAGAAGCCGGGGTCATGGCTGGAGAGAGCAGTGGCAGTGTCGGGAGCTTCTCTTGTCTCTGTGGCAGTGCTAAGGACCCCTAGGGGGATGTCCGACTGCCGGCTTAGGCCCGCTCCCCACTGGCCTAAGCCAGCAGTCAGACATCCCCTGAGGGGTCCTGGACTGTGAGAGGGCACAGGCCAGGCTAATGACTATCCTCCCCACTACCCCCGCCAGTGCACGAATGTCATGCACCAGGCCTCTAGTTTTGTTATGAAAACCCTAGCCAACCAATACACCACAGGAGCAGACCACCATTATACTCTCTTGCATAGATGGTAACAGAGGGCCATGTTACCCTGAGCTCCTCATAGGGGGCATTTTCCAAGAGGTTGGGACTGCTCTGTGAGAGATAACCCCTTCCTGAGTTTTAGATCATGTACTCCTATTCCTAACAACTATTTTGTTTTTTTTTTTAATGATGATTAGCCTAATGTATATTACAGACTGTTACCCTGACACATTTTGTTTATGCAGCTGTTCCTTGAAATTGTCCCATTTTGCATATCCCTACAATTGCGTGTGTTCATTACAATATTCATGGTCAATAATGGTCAACTGAGTGAGTCACATCTGAACCATGGAGTGGCTTCTGGGTTCATAGATGAGTGAGAAACTCCAGAACCACAGGCCTGACTGTCCTTGGATAGTGAAGATACTTTCTAGTGACAGGTGTCCTTCTGCACTCACGCCACAGCAAGGGACATTCCTGGCCCAGCTCCTGGGAAAGGTTTGCACTTGGCGTGGATCTTCCCTTGAGCTGTTCATCCTGGGACTGCACATCTGACACTTATCAGTAGCTCAGAAACTTCTGGATGGTGAGTTATGTCCAATTTCTGACTTCCCTGCTTATCGCCAGTAACCATGGCCAGCATGCTTCTGGTACAAAGTGGTCAGAAACTTTATACAGAGCTTGAGCTTTCGGTTCCTCCTTCTTTCTAAAGAACACTTTTCATATCAGAAAGTACTAAGGCTGTCATGTGAACACATGGACACCTAGTTGAACCCATTCAGAGCACAGCAGAGGCTATTTATTCCACTTAGAGAATTTTATAAAATGAAGCCTGGTAAAATGGGCATTAAAAAAAAATCTTCCAGTTTTTTTGATAAAAAGGCTTTCCTGAGTGAAAGCATCTTCTTCTAGTCCAACCAGCTTGTTTATAGAGAAATGTCTTCATAGAGTCAGGGTTTATTCCATTGTACGTAGTTTACAGCCAGGAAGGGAAGTTAACTCCCCCCGCCCCATACACTTTCCTCCCTACCCCCTCTGGCCTAAATGATTTTTCAAGTTTTAGGATATTGGACACACCTTACTCATTTGACAAGCTCTGACTGTAAAACTCAAATGCATAATATAAAAATAGGAAACACAGAGAGGTGATTGCACAAATTGGCTAGTGATAGTTTATATGACCTGCAATCTGAGAGGTAAAAACATGTTGGCCAAAGAGCAACAGGAGGAATTCTTGTGGTGCCGGAAGGGCTCTGTGTCTCGACTGTGGTGGTGGATACACAAAGTGATTAAATTGCATAGAAGTACGCACACGTACAAGTAAAGCTGGGGACATCTGAATAAAAAAGGTGGATTGTATAACTGTTGATACCCAGGTGGTGATATTGTACTATAGTTTTGGAAAATATTATCATTGGGGAAAATTGGATCAAAGGTACATGGGTCCTCTCTCTATTATTTCTTACAACTGCATGCGCATCTACACTTAATGTCAATAAAAGTTTTTTTTTTAAAGTTAGTCTTATCTCATAAATATACTTTCCAAATCTCTGAATGTTAGCAAAGCAATGGAGGAAAATATCATCTGATAAAACACAGAAGTGAAAATAGTGCTCTTGATTATTATAACTATGGGTAATGTTTGCCAGACTGTTCCCCTGATAGGCATAAAAATTGATTAGCACACTCTGTTTAGGCTGAAAGATGGTATGCCATAGAAGTCCTGGGACAGGCAATGAAGATATTTGAACATTTAGGACTATGTCACTGAAACCATCTTATTTCTTCTTTTATTATTAATGCTATTTATAGAAAATTGGGGAAACAGAATAAGGCACAAAGAAGGGGAAAACACCCCAAGGCTCAGAGACAACCATGGTTAACATTTTATTATATTTCCACCAATATTTGCTCTATTCAAATATATATTTACATACAACTATTTCCCCATTTCTAGGCAACACTTACAAACAACATTTACAAAGTTTTATAAAGGACATTCAAAATGTGATTGTGCGAATATGTTATATACAAAATTGCATAGGTTCACAGCAGTGTGCAATCTCTCTCAACTTTCCTGATGTTTTAGGTAAAAGTTGATACTTATTGTTTTAAAGTTCAGTAAGTTCAAACTTTTCTTACATGTTTGTTAGTCATTTGTAGTTCCTCTTTTGTGAACCACTCGCTTACATACTTTGTCTATTTATTGGGACAAGGGTCAAATCATGCAACACTAATGTTACTTGTGGTGAATATAAACTATTTATGGTTTTCTTTAGGGAGCGCTTCAGTACTTTGTAGTAGCTTAAATACGTGAGACATTCTGGGGCATTCGTTATTCTTTTTGTAATGCTTAATTCTCATCTGTATTACTGCTGTATTTCCATATTGTGATAAAAATACAGTGCAATTGAGATAAAGTCTGATTTAAAGCCCAAAATATTGGAGTTAGGGGGCAGGAATGTTATAATGTTATCCAAATCCATATTGGAAGCCAGGCTAATCTGAGGGAAAGTGTTGAAAAGAGCAGAAGTGATCTTTTAAATCCCCCAGTGTCACCTTCCTGTATCCTACCAAGTCCTAACCCTCTGGGGTCCTCATGCTCTGTTCTCTCACTTCCCACTTTGGGAGTATGTTCTTTGAAACTGTGTTTTCACTAAGATGCGGAGTTTTTAAGCATTACTCTTTTTTGTGTGGAGGTTTTACATGTTAATAGAGTCAAATCCTTAAGATAAATGGTAGAAACACAATGTGAACTTTTAGGCAGCAGCCAGGAAATGAAACAGGATTTTGAGGTCGTCCTACGGCCCTCGAGTCAATTGTGTAGTCTTGTCACTTTTTAAAGTGATTTTAAAAAAGAATGGTTGGAACCAAGTTGGGAATAATGACCTGAGAACAAAAGCATGGTTCCATACATTAAAACTTTAAATATGAACCCATTCGTGCCACTGTTTGTCATATGAAATACCAGGAAAAAGAATATTCTTAACCATATTTATCTGTGCCTAAATCATGTCTCTATTTCTTGGACCAAAAATAAATTAAACAAATGTTTGTTTGTTTTTTTCAATATGAATAGAGACATTTTAAAAAGTGTGGTTTTAACTCTGTATTAATGAAATTTTATTGTTCACTCATTATTGCATTTAGGCATCAGTATCAAAAGCCACTCAAGTGTTTTCCCTCGGTGCATCCAGAAAGTAGAATGAATGAACTTCTTTCACCAGTTGGAAGGAATAACAGAAATATGTATGATTCCTAAAAAAGATGATCTTTCTATATCCTTTGATTTTGCCCTTAAAGTAAAATGATGGAAAAACAATGTCTTTGGCTTCCTGGTTTCTTCCTAAATGCCCTTTAAGTCTGCACCTATGTTTCCCTTTCTCTATAGAGCCTTTCCAGGCCACTTGATGCTAAAGAGGCTTATGGTCTCTCCAGGTATCACCCAACACTCTGGCTTTATGGATGGCCACCTGCAGGAAATGTTGTGTTGGGGTTTGGGGTTTACTTGTCCATCCGTCTGGGTGCTGTCTCCCATTGTCTCAGGGGCTATGCGTTCTTCACTGCATATCCCTGGAGTTCTGAGATCTCCTGGCATATACAGGGGACAAAATAAATATTTCATCAGCAAATCAGTGAGTGAAGGAAGTTCCCACCTTCCTCTCCAGTATCGGTCTATGGCCACAGGGACTAGAACCCAAGCCAAAACCATACTCAGGTTGGCTGGGTAAAAAGTCGACAAAGCTAGATCTTCTTGGGCTGGTGGACCACAGTTCACTCTCATGATGTGTCCTGTCATCTTTCTCACCAGGAACACTGTCCTGCTTTCTTAGGGGGAGCCTTCATCTGATGGAAATTGTAAAAAAATATCTATTTTAGTAGAGAAATTTTTTTTTTGTTTTTAACCTAGAAGAACAAATTCTAGAGTATGTCACGAAAAGCTTGTAATGGGAAGAACTCTAAGTCCATCTCGCTTACTCAACACCACATATTCATCAGAGTGTGTGTCAGATGTTGATGTTTTTTAATTTTTTTTATCTTTGCTTACAGAAATAGAATAATTTTTTTAAAATTTAATTTTATTGTTAACAATATTACAGATGTCTCCCAATTTCTCCTCCCCTTTACCCTCCTCCTCCCAGTCCCTGCCCCTTCACACACTTTGTCTGTGTCCATTGGTTATGAATATGTGTATATGAGTTCTTTGATTGTTGTTTTTAGTTACATCATCATTCTTACTTTTTTAGAGGACATCTCCCTACTTCAAAGAGATACATACGTGCTTCCTGTAACCATATCAAACTCACTCTTGCAGGTGAAATCTAGCATATTTGTAGTGATGCTTGAAGTGTCCTTGTGGTGATTGAGCAAGATTTCCAATGGTGAATTTTAAGCCAATAATATAAATGTTCAATTGGTTATTTTTCTTCATTGTTCAAGCCATATTCTTTCTGGCTCTTCAATGGCCACAGAGATTTTCCTGAGGGGCTATCTCATAGCCATGCGAGAGAACATTTCAGCATTTAACAATTAATTGATTGTTAATTAATTCATTTAAGAGCAAAGTCTCAATTGTCTGTACCTTTTGCATAAAACTTATTCCAGGAAGTTTAGGACATGTTGGATTATGTAGATCAGTGTAAAACTGTAGAGACATTTCTGGGCTCTTCATGCCTTTCTGTGGATGTTCGTTTCCATGGGGTCTAATTTAGCTTCATCCTAATCTACTTTTAGAGCAAATCTGACAGTGATGAATTCTATCTGGTTTTGCTTCTCTGAAAATATCTTGTTTTTACAAACTATTTTACGTTTGAAAGATATTTTCATTGGACATAGAATTCCAGGTTGACGCTCTTTTTTCTTTCATACTTAATGTTGTTGTCCACTGACTTCTGGCCTCTATTTTCCCTAATGAGAAGTCTGTCGCCAGTCAAATTATTGTTTCTTTGTAGGAAACAATATGTTTCTGTTCTCTGGTTGATTTTAAAATTGTCCTTTAATCTTCAGCACTGTCCCATGTATGTAAGACTGCATGTATGATACATTTTATGATGTTGTTCCATAGGCCCCTAAGACTCTTTTTTTTAATTACGATTTTTATCTTTATTGTTGAAAGTATTACAGATGACCCCTTTTTCCTCCGTTGACCTCCCACCCTGCTTCTGCCCCCTCCCAAGGCTTTCACCGCACTATTGTCTGTGTCCATGGGTTATGCATATATTCTAACCCGAAGACTCTTTAAAAAATATTTCTTTTATTTTCAGAATGAATAATTTCTATTGATTTGTCTTCAAGTTTGCTTTTCTTCTATAGCATCCAGTCTGTTGTTTAGACCATCAGTGAAAAAGTTTGCACTTTTCAGTTCTAGAATTTGCACTTTTATAGTTTTCACTTCTCTGTTGAGATTCTCCAATTATTCATTTATTGTAATAACATTTTCCTTTAAATTTGAGCATCCTTATAACAGTTGTTTTAAAGTCTTTCTTTCTGAGTCATTTCAGGGATCTGTTTGTACTACTGTTTTCTTTATTAGAATCAGATTTTCCTGTTCTTTTCATGTCTAGAAACTTTGCATTGGTTGACAGAAATTGTGGCTAGCACATTGTAGGGTGTCTGATGTTTTACACTTATATTATTTTTATCTAATCCTCATGTTCACCTCTTGAGGTCACTATAATTGTTCCAGTTTATAGATGAGCAAACTGAGCCTCATGTTTCACAAAGGAGCTTCCCAATATTACATAGCTAATATGTGGTGAAGCTGCCACTCAAAGTGAGAATTTCTGCTATTATATTGTCAGCTAGATTTGCTCAATTAGAGGTGTTTTGGCCAGGCCATTCTTGATTACACCTGCCAAACTTTCACTGTGCCAAGATTCTGCTTTCTCTGAGAGGGGACTGAGGCCTGTGTGGCCCTCTGCTATTCAGCGGGTTCAGGCGGGACACAGACCTCATTCCCACTGTTTCTGAAAACAACTTGGAGCACAATTAGCCTTGTCAAACCTTTCACTCCTCTGCCGTATATGGTTGCCAGCTTTCCAGGGCAGCTCAATAATCCCCAGGGTCTTGCTGCAGGGGCAGCGATTAACAGAGGTGTTTACATGTCTGAAAATGTACCAGGCTATAAATAGAAGCTATTTTCCCAGCATCCTGTGATACTGGGTTTATTCTTTTCTTTTTCTTTTTCTTCCCCATTTGTCAGCTTTCATAAAGAAGAAAAGGAGCAAAGGGGAAAAAAATAACCCACCCACCAAACAATTTCAGATTGGCAGAAAGAACATTCACTTAGTTTCCCAGAAAATCGATGGCAAAGCTCCTGGCCCACAAAGAATCACACAGCTTTTCCGAGAAACAAAGTGAGAAATGAATGCAGTAATGTTAGGAAGCGAGTCTCCTGCATCAGAGATGGGTGCCTCTGAGAGTTCTGAGGGGCTTCTGATAGATGCTGGAACCAGCTTGCAACACACCTTCTTGGCTCCTAGATTAGTTCTATTCCTTGGAGTCTTAGAGTCTCAGTGGTGGATAATGGCTTTGCGTGTGCCCGGGATCTGGGAACTGAAAACGTTGTGGGGTTTCCTCTCTCCTTTCTCAGCAGGTTTTGCATGGAGGCCATCCTCTTAGGGGAAGTGAAATTTATTCCATGGTGGGGAGCAATGTGTCAGGGACCACAGGGGCTATGGATCCCAACTGATGCGGGGGTGGGAGTGGGCAGAACACTCTAATTACTGATGACCACTAACTCACATTTCCTACAGCCCTGGGTCCAGTGTTAGGATAAGAACTCATCATGCATTATGCCCTTTGTCCTGACAACAAGCTCAAGGAGGAGGAACTAGTATTTTATACAAAAAGAAATTGAGGTGAAGGGATTACATAACTTATCTAATGTCACACACTAGTAAGTGGCATAGCCAGGTTTCAAACATAGATAATTTATAGTCCATGTTTAACTGCCACACAATGTCGCCTTTCATTTTTCATCCTCAGGGCTGACCTTCTCCATAGGGACATTGGAAAAAGCCAGGAATAAGAAAACCTGTGGTGAGATCTCTAGAGAATGTATAAAGGTTCTCAGCAGTTTCCAAAATATAGAACAACATAAAGGCATCATTACTTACAAAAATACCAAGGCCTGAGAATCCAGAAAAAAGAAATAAATGCTGATTAAAAAGTCATTTGTGAATATACCTAAAGCGTCTTTCTGTTCTCAGAATCGCTCCCTCTATCCACCCAGAAGTTGGGAGGCTGCTGAGGGGTTAGAAAAACAAAAATAAATGAGTAGAGAGAATACAGGTTAGGCTTAGGAGCCTTCTTCCCTCGCACTAAGATTGCACATTTAAAGGGGATGCCTAGTAACAGGAGAGGGTCTTTATTTTAGTTTCTCATGGTTTTCAGTGAGTTGCTCCTGGCCAAGCCCACATGATGTAGTTGAAGCAGGAAATTGTGTTTCCTCAGCACCATGCATAGGCATGGAGATTGCTCTCTGGGGTTCCCTAGGCCACAATTTTTCAGGCAACTTCAATTCTCCCATCTGCTTCCACCACATCTATACATGATACCACATCTATACAGAGGGGTCTGCCCTTTCTCAGGTTGCTGGGTGGGAGCAGAATGCAAATCTCAAGCACTACAGAAACTTCTACCACTGCTCCCTCCCTTCATCCCCAAATGTTGGGGCCAGTTTTCTTCAAGCAGCACATACTTTCAAAACCCATGCCTGAGTGAAGGGTGAGGGAGGGTCTTTTATGTGTTTCCCAATTGCCTTAGAAGCACAAAGTTATTATCGACACATCTTAGACCAGGAAGGCTAAACTTAGAACACAAAGGGGAGGGGAAAAAACACCTTAAATGTATGCCCATGCTTGGAAAAACAAATGTAAATTAGTATCTCACTCAATTCCTTGTCACAAATGTTTGCACACTATCCAAGTTTTCCATCAACCAAGAAGAATATATCAGATTAAGATACAGCCTTATGCCACCACTAGGCTCCAATTCTAATTGCTTCTGTGTGTTTCCACTGCCTCCTGTCTCTATTTGCTCTGACCACACAATGGTCTTCCACCATGCTATCTTGCTTTCTCAAATCATCTTTTATCCTGTGGCTGGGGGGAGTTTTTAAATAATGCAAATATGATTCCCTTACTTCCAGTTAAAGGATTTCAATGTCTCCTCCTTGTCTACAGGATCAAGTCCTGATTCCTTTGTCTTTTCTTTGGACCTTGACACTCTGGCCAACTTAAGGCCTCCATTGCCATGACTGGCATCTAATGTTCTACCCACAGCCCCAACTTAGAGTCCCCTCATCATAATTTTGTGTCTTTACAAAAGTCCTCCCTTTGTGTCTTTCCCCTTTATGGTCAATGAGTGAATACTTGCTCCACCTTCAAAACCCAGCTGAGCCTTGGCTCCTCCAATAAGCATTGCCTTATTTTCTCAGAGGCAGTTCATTTTTCCTCTTTTGTGGCAATGCTGAAATTTGGCCTAATATTTTTCATGGCATTTACTACACTACATTGCAGAATGTATGTACACCTCTGCTTCTATTACTGTGAATTCCTTGAGGGCAGAAATCATTTGTTCATTCATATTTATTTCCTTGGTGCCTGTCACAAATCCGTGAATATCTAAATTCTCCATAGTTAAGGGACCATCTCTCTCATCCCAAGAAAAAAAATAGAAAGAATAAGAATGACAGGACCATCTTTTACATCCCATGACTTCATTTTAAAAGAAAATTGTCTCTTAAGTTCTTCATGAATAAAGGCACCAGGAAGGAGCAATGTTTGTCATCTTTGACTGATTCTAGTGGAAGATTGAAGTGGCAGTCAGAAAAGAAACTGTCTTGGGAAAACAGAAAATAATATGAGTTAGCAGACCTTGAGCATTAGGTTATATGTCAGCTATAGACTATGAGCTCTTGAGCCATTATCTCACTCAATATTGTTCCCTAACAGTAGTTATCACTTCTTACCACCACCACCATCATCATCATTATTAATGTGGTCAATGGTCTGAGTTGCTTGATCACTATAAAGGGTGTGCGGGAAGCAGCTGATCAATGATTCTCTCTCATCATTGATATTTCTACCTCTCTTTTCCTCTCTGAAATTAATTAAATATATATATACATATACATATATATACATATATACATATATATACATATATATACATATATATACATATATACATATACATATATACATATATATATATATATATATATATATATATATATATATATATATATATAATTGGTATCAACCAATAGGACCCCTTTGGGAATAAGGACAGTTGGGGGACAGGCACAGTGATGGTATCAGCACAGTGTCAATCAGGAATCTAGGTGATACAATAAGAGCACCAGCTATGGGATCTATGAGCTTCTCTGCAGGGAGAGCTCTCCTCCCCTCCAGCAGTGAGACAGTGAACAAGGCCTACAACTTCTTCAGACTTTGACTTTTAATCTGTAACCATAGGATATGGTTAGCTGTACCTATGGATCTTCCAAATCGAGAAGTCCTTATTTTTGTAATTCTAAAGGTAAATGTACTTGAGGACAAAGATAAAGGCAGAATCAATGGTGATTTGGAGCTATTGAAAATGAGAAGATGGAGATTATCTGTGACAGAAGCAGAGGACTTCTTTAAGGGTCTAATATGTAATTATTATAAAGCAATGCAGTTTTAGAAGAGCCAATAAAGAGTATTGAAATGACAGACTTTAGGCTGGCTTCATTTTCAGAGCCTTCTTGGAGGTGGATCTTTAACTAAATTTGGCAAGAAGGGAGGAAGAGAATTGGTTGGTGAAATGATGAAGAAATGAAGCAAAACCAAGGCCTCATACCTCTGCATTAATAACTCATTTATGTTTTCACTTGTCCATTTGTTTCCGGGGGAACAATGAGGATGGCACAATACTATCTACACTAATAAAAGAGAAAAATGGTAATTGGCGTACGACCGCTACCCTTCTGATTGGCTAATCAGCGTATCCTTATGCAAATTAACTGTCAGCCAAGATGGCGGCCGGCAGCCAGGCAGTTGGAAGCGAACATGAGGCTTGCTTGCTCCAGTGAAGGAGGACTCCAACGTTCCCTGCCTGTGCTGCTGCCTCTGAGCTGGCAGTTTGAAACATTCTAACAAATATAGCCGGCTGGGATCTCAGAGCTGAAGTTATACATTGTTTCGATTATAGAACCGAAACAAACCAGCAGCAGAAGCCTCAGAGCTAGAGCCAGAGCTAAAGCGGGCCCAGAAGAAAAAAAAAAAAGAAAAAAAGGAGTGGTTGGGAGCTTCCAGCCAGCCTGAAAGCAGTCAAAACTGCCAGCCTGAAAGCAGCCCTCAGCCCCTCACCCAGACTGGCCAGGCACCCCAGTGGGGACCCCCACCCTGATCCAGGACACCCTTCAGGGCAAACCAGCCAGCCCCCAGGCCTCTATCCTATATAGTAAAAGGGTAATATGCCTCCCAGCACCGGGATCAGCGGAGCCGAGAGGCCTCCTGGCACCAGATCAGCATGACAGGGTGCGGCGTCCCAACCCCCTGATTGGCCCTGCTCTGTGTGTGACAGGGTAGATCCATAACCTCCCCATCAGCCCTGCCCTGAGTGTGACAGTGGCGGCGCCCCAACCCCCTGATCGGCCCTGCTCTGTGGGTGATAGAGGGTGGCGCCCCAACCCCCTGATCCGCCCTGCTCTGTGTGTGACAGGGGGCGGTGCCCTAATTCCCCTATCGGCCCTACTCTGTGCATGACAGGGGGGAGCTCCCCAACCCCCTGATGGGCCCTGCTCTGTGCGTGACAGGGGGCAGCGCCCAACCCCCTGATCGGCCCAGCTATGTGAGTGACAGGGGGCAGCGCCCAACCCCCTGATTGGTCCTGCTCTGTGAGTGACAGGGGGTGGCGCCGCAACCTCCCCATCGACCCTGCCTTGAGTGTGACAGGGGGCAGTGCCCCAACCCCCCAATCGGCCCTACCCTGAGCGTGACTGAGGGTGGCATCGCAACCCTCCCAATCCGCCCTGCTCTGTGCATGACAGGGGGTGGTGCCCCAACTCCCCAATCAGCCTTGCTCTGAGCCTGACCAGGGGCTGCACCTAGGGATTGGGCCTGCCCTCTGCCACCCGGGAGCAGGCCTAAGCCAGCAGGTCGTTATCTCCCGAGGGGTCCCAGACTGCAAGAGGGCACAGGCCGGGCTGAGGGACCCCCCTTCCCCCCCCGAGTGCACAAATTTTTGTGCACCGGGCCTCTAGTCCTATATAATAAAAGACTAATATGCAAATTGACCGAACAGTGGAACGACTGGTTGCTATGACGTGCACTGACCACCAGGGGGAGACGCGCAATGCAGGAGCTGCCCCCTGGTGGTCAGTGCACTCTCACAGGGGGAGTGCCGCTCAGCCAGAAGCCGGGCTTATGGCTGGCGAGCGCAGTGGCGGTGGCAGGAGCCTCTTCCACCTCTATGGCAGCACTAAGGATGTCTGACTGCTGGCATAGGCCCACTCCCCATGGGCAGTCAGACATCCCCCAAGGGCTCCCAGACTGCGAGAGGGCGCAGGCCAGGCTGAGGGACCACCCCCCCCTGAGTGCATGAATTTCGTGCACCGAGCCTCTAGTAGAAAATAATGAAGAAAGAAAATAGTGAAGAAAAAACTAAAGAAAATAATGAAGAAGGGCTGCCACTGAGGCTGAGGACAGTGGGATTGATGCAATAATTAATGTAGGAGATGGCAAGAGCCTGACTAAGAAGGCAGAGAAGGAAGCAGGCACAAGAGCTACAGATTACTGCATCCGGGTCAGAAGCCACATGCTTACGCTGTAGTTGCTCAGCAGTGGTTAATGCTGGGTGCAGTGTAGATGTTCAGTTGAAGCTGATGATGTTCAGAAGTCACAGATATCTCAGCTCCCTTTGTTGTACACTAGAGTAATAACCGATGCTGAGAAAGTGCTTCATGGCTAGAGTGTTCATTGCCATATAAATAACGGAGTGGAACCAGCCCAGGTACCACTGTACATGGCACTTAATGTACTGCCAATCTCTCCCTGTCCCCAGGTATTTCTACCCCCCTCCATAATTGATGGAATACCTGAGCACTTGGGTTTCTTTTGTTTGGGATGCTTGCCTAAATCACCTTACCTAGGCATTGTTGAAAAAAGTAAGAGAAAAAAAATTAACCTGATTCCCCGAGTTGAGTTATGCAAGAGGCATTTTGTCTCCATCTACATAATACAAATGGTCCTCTAGGCTTTCCCTAAAATTTGCCGCAAAATACTTTGGCAATACTAGACGGAAGTGCTGGGGAATGATCACTCACCTTCTAATCTTCAAGGATCCAAGAACTCTTTTTCTGCCATTGGCTAACTAAGCTCCCCTGAATGTTGAGAAAGTAAGGGGGGAAAACTACACAGCTATTTCAATTTTTCTGAATGACAAAAGGTTCCATTTATGTGCTAGATGATACAAACATTTCACAATAGGAATGTGAGGTGAGCAAAGATTCTGGAATCTCAGAAATGAGACAGTAAAAAAGTGTTGTGGTTCTTGTCTCTAAATCTTTAGGGAAACTTCTGTATTTACCTACAGAAGGATCCTAAGCTGCGCATGACCACCAGCAGCTAGGCTTGACCAGAGGTTGTGAGAGCTCTCCCCCCACAGCAAGAGTCCCACCTTCCCAGTCAGGGTTGCTGCATTTACTGAGGATGGGTCACCAACTTTATAGCTACCACCTGTGTTTAGGCTGGAATGCTTTCACTCGGGACTGAGATTTCCAGCAGTTGCAAGCATCCACGCAATCTTAGTAACCGTCTTCGTGTTTCCTTCTAATAATTCTTGTAATTCAAAAGCCCTAGATTGATCTTAAATTTTAAAATAATAGAAGGGAGCATGAACAGAATGCAAGAGGACAAGCTCACAGAAGAAATGAAAGTTTATGAAAACACTTGGAACTGAAATAAGCAAAGAAATTGAAATGAAAGCAACAATAAAGTACATCGTGGCTAATGGGCACTTTCATATGTAGCTGGTCAGAGTTAATATCAATAAAAAGTTTCTGGGAAGCACATTGATACTAAGAATCTAAAGTCTATAAAATATTGACACCCCTAGACAGTTCCATTTTAAACATTTTATACTGAACAAATTTGTTAGATAATTATATTCTGTTTTGAATACCAGAAAGTTAAAAAAAAGCAATGATTCCCATCCAATAGAAGACTATTTTTGTTGTATTGCATAAAATTTGGAGGTAAGGAGCCAAGGGCTTGGCTGGTGGCCCCATGATGGCATTAGGACCTAATCTTCTTTCTGTTTTCCAGGACACTCTGCTTAGTGGATGGTTTTCAGGTCTTGGTCCAAGGTGGCTGCCTATCTCCACTCATTGTGTCTGTTTCCCAGGTGAGAAGACAAGAGTAGACAAACCAAATGCATAAGACCATGGGGATGATGGGAGCCACATCAAAAGGGTCAGTCGGAACCTTCTGTTCACACGATATGCATCAGACTTTATCATATTAGTCAGGGATATTTTCACATTGAACAAAATTAGAGTCATATTAGCAAGGAAGAAGAGGAAATAGATGTTGGGTAGGCAAGTAATAGTATCTTTGACAATAGTTCCTAAAGATTGCAGGTAAATTTTTTGTATACATTATATATGCGAGCATACCTTGGAGATATTGCAGGTTCCGTTCCAGACCACTGCAATAAAGTGAGTATCATGATAAAGAAAGTTATAATCTTTTTGCTGGTAGAGAGTTTTGCCTTCAGGCTGTAAAAAAAAGCAACATTTGTGAATCACAATAAAAGCAAAGTGGTGCAATAAAACAATTATGTCTCTAATGTAGTTTATATCGTAGATATCTAGACAGACAAGAAGATACAATGGAAAAAAAGCAAAAGATTCCAAAATTAAGAGTTTGGAGAAATGGTAATAATGCAAACAAAGGAATACTATGTAATCAATGGACATCAGGCCAGAGAAGGATATTTCAAACCTGGCAAAATGATATAAGGTACTGCTAAGTGAAACCACATAATATGTACGGAAAGACACTAATAGGGAGAGAAAAATTGATGTGTGCATCTGAGCACAAGAAAATAACCATAAAGATGTACCAAAATGTGAATGGTAATTATAATTCTGGGGAGTGGAATTATGAGTATCAGATGATCATAAAAATATCTTTGTGTTTTTATGAGTTTTCCAAGGTTTCTGCAATGAATAGATACTAATTTTGTAATCTAAAAATAGAAAGCTGTGAAAAAAAGAAAGGGTTGAGTTTAACTTTCCTGATGGAGTCCCAAGGAAATGAGTCGTGTTGTGGAATCGGGCCAAAGCAACAGAAAGCTGGTTTCTGGATTTGGAGAGTTTATATTCAAGAAGTTCAGGACTTACTTGTGGTAAGCAATCACTTGGCCTACTGCCAGATGTTCTCAACCATCACGTTTACTGTCAGGGCAGGTAAACAGATGAAAAGTAATGTGCTCTGATCTGTTTTTCATTTAGTGTTACTTTCATATTTCATGGGAAGGTTAATTTTCTCAATTTTTAAAACATGGTTAAGGCACAAGGTGCTACAAAATAAACAGAAAAACAGGATTAAAAACATAGAACGCTACCATGCGTTCATCTTAAATCTCATTGTTAACTTTTCATTTGAAATCTTTTTATTTGTAATTGTAATTGAATCTGCAAAAATGCTGTACTTCCTGGGGCAAAATCCTTTTTATTAAAATGAGAGAGCTCTTTATCCCTGTGCAGAGAATACAGCTTGAGTGTGCTGTAAGAAGATCTATATTTATGTTATGTACACTTCTATATTTATATGACTCACATCCTAATAAGGGTGTCCTATAGCTCCATGACCAGCTGGAACCCTTCTGTTGGCATCGTTTAAAGTGCTACTGACGTCATGTTGAAAGGGACCACCTCACAGGGGTCGAACAGGTGCTGCTGAATCTGTGCTCTCTCACTGTCAGATGCAGCCCTCCCAGCGAGCAAAACAAGGGGTTCTGAGAGCCTCGGCCAGCTTATCCCAGTAAATAGAAGAGCAGGTTGAAAACTCATCCTAGGGAACCCCAGTTTTCAGCCTTATTTTTTCAATGTGAAATTTATCTGTTTCATAGGCTAGGAAACAAAATAAAAGGGTGAAGCTTTTCTAGTACATGCCTGTAAGCCATGCTGAGCTATATCTCCTGTTCATTTATTTTTCTGTTCTAGCATACATTTCCCATCATACTCCTGGGACAGAAAAGAGAAAGTGCCGTGTGACACATGGAAAGACAAGAGGGTTGGTCAAGGTTCAAAAGGACACAGCCCTTTATATGTAGGCAGCCTTTTATTAGCTGAGAGAAGCATGGAAAAAAGTCAGAAAAATCTTACTTTAGGTGTGGCAGGGGATAGATTACTAGTTTTGGAGTTCAAGACGTATTCATTCATCCAATAAATAGTTATTAGATGTGAAGCACAGTTCTAGGATTTGGGGATACAAACCAGATAAAGCAGCCCTTCCCCCCCAATTTGTGGAGCCAGAATATAATAGGGAGAAACATAAACAAAATTATTTCAAGTTCTAACAAGTGTGACCCAGAAGAGAAAAGCATGGGGATAGAGGAAAGGAGTTCTGGGACTGTGTGGTGGGTGTGGTGACTTTAGGCAGGACCGAGCAGAGAGAGTCTCTGTGAGAAAATGACATTTAGGCTGAGTTTACAACAATGGGTGGCCAGGCCTGGAAACATCTGGAGGAGGAGCTCTTCAGGCAGAGGAAAGAGGGAGGTGAAAGGTCTACGGGGAGAAGGAGACCACCATGCTGGAAGGACTAAGAGATAATGAGATAATTTGTATGGCCCTTTTGGCAACAAGAGAAGATGAGATCCAGAGAAAATAATAAAAGGGCCCTAAAATATTGGCTTGGAGAAAGGGTCTTGGAAGGGAAAATGGAGGATGTTCTTATCACAATCCCACTTAGGAAAAATCCCAGTTCAGAGTGTCCTTGGTAGTTTCTAAAATAAAAGTGCACTGAAATAGTCTACAAAATGGCTATTATAACAATAAGTATAACTCATAAGCTAGTTATTTTAAAAGTTTGCAGAGCACGTTTACATATATTATTTTACTAAATTAATTCAATCATTCATTCATCTAGTAATGCAAAACACTATTATTTTGTTTTGTTGGGTTACATTTGCCAAGATCATGAAGCAGGTCCCATTTCAGTGAGTTGTATGACCACACATTAGAGCTGTCCCTCTAATATCTCAAGATGTGTTCATTTTGCACCAAAATTATTAATTGATTACTGTTACTTTGAGTTTTCAAAGCCTGTTCTGCTGATGGTGGAATGTTCTTTGGGTGTGGATAAGAGCTGCCTTTTAATTTTTCTCAAGCCTTATAGATTTATCTCATAAGTTTGTTGTGAAGATAAATGATATCATAGGTGAGGCCACCTATGCTTATTTTTATCCTCTTTAATCCTTCATGAGATCATGGCACTGAGTGAATGAAAATAGTGCATTATTTCCAAAACATTGCAGAGTCTCTGTTGGAGTGTAGTCCTGATGGAAAACAATGCAAATTCAATTCGTTGCTTATATAATCTCTTGAACAGAGAATACTGTTAAGTGTAGGCCACAGATGGGCAAATGATGGTGCCTTCTGCGGGCTATGATCAGGGCTGTTGTTGCTCCATCAGAAATCAAGAAATGCCATATTCCTCAGGCACTGTTCCTGTGTATATGATTGCTATCTTCAATTCAGCTCTTCTCAACATCAAAAATCTATATATATAAAAGGCTAAGCAACCAAACATAACAACTGGTGACTATGATGCACACTGACCACCAGGGGGCAGATGCTCAATGCAAGAGCTGCCCCTGGTGGTCAGTGTGCTCCCACAGCCAACCTCCCCTGGTCCCTCCCCTGAGCAGGCCAAACCTCCCACGATCCCACCCCCTGGCTGGCCAGCCCCATCGGCCCCAATTATGGCAGCCAGCCAACCTCCTGTGGCCGCTCTCCCTGGACAACCTCCAGCGGTCCCAATCGCTGGCCAGTCCAAGGGACCCCACCCATGCATGAATTCGTGCACAAGGCCTCTAGTAGGAAATAAAACCAATCCTGTCTCTTGAATACAGTAATGAAAATGAGGATTTGGTTTAATTTTAATCCTTTTTAAAAGGAGGGAGCAAGTACTCTTACTCAGTGCTGAGCCCTATAGGAAGTTATTTATGGGAAAGAAAATCCCCAAGAAGACACATGGGGAAAAGGGCCAACAAGTTCTGACCAAGGGAAGAAAAGTTGTAATGAGACTGGGTTTCTTCCCCTTTAAAATTCTCTGCTTTACACTTGATGGAATGCTTTATGTTACAAATAAAGCTACATTTAATCCCTTAAAAATGTGTCCTGGAGCCCTTATTATGGGGTCATATTTGTCACGGATTCTCCTGAGATGTGTTCATTTTGCACCAAAATTATGAATTAGAGAGAGGGGATTTTGTGGGCTCCAAACATCAGAATTCATTATCTACACGAAGAATGGAGAGGGCCATGCCCAATGTCTCCTGTTGTGACTAGAAACTCAGGAAGAAGAGGAAAAGAAGACATATTGATAACTTGTTTGTGACTTGCCCAATCACTTCAACCACAGGAAGGGTTTTTTTTAAAAAAAATATTTTTATTGATTTCAGAGAGGAAGGGAGAAGGATAGAAAGATAGAAACATCAATGATGAGAGAGAATCATCGATGGGCTGCCTCCTGCACGCCCCCCACTGGGGATCGAGCCCACAACCCAGGCATGTGCCCTTGGCCGGAATCGAACCTAGGACCCTTCAGTCCTCAGGCCGACGCTCTATCCACTGAGCAAAACCAGCTAGGGCCACAGGAAGGGTTTTAAAAAAGTCTTGCACTTTCATAACTTAGTGACTCATATTATGAGTTAATAATTCTCTTTCCCCTGTTTCTCCTTGCTTCCTATGGGGCACTATAGATCAGAGGCTCAGAATGGACCAGCTGCAGAGCGAGTGTTGCTGGCGGAGTGGGAGATTGTCATCCACAGTGGTAGTCAGAACCTCTGAATGTGTTTCTTGGATATGCTTGGGGAAAATGTTGGCTATTGGAGGAGCCACTTAATGAGAGAGCAAGAGATGATGTTTTAGATTGAGATTTCTTGGAGAATTCCAATCCCAGCCCATTTCCAAGGACAGCAATGCTTTCCCTCATTGGCTATTAGAATTGGAGGCTTAATTGTCTTTGCTATCTTATATATGCCTGTCTCATATGTTAAAACTCAATTCTCCCATGAAATTTTGATATAGCTTGGATCTTCTTTATGGTTTTCTTAGTGATAACTACCTTTTTTATTGTCAGCATCAAGGGAGTGTCATGTTTCTGAATTTCCAGTCTTTACTGATCAAAGAAGATCAATCAAAGCCACCTTTATCATAAGCAAGTACACTCCCTCCCAATCATTTCTAACCCATATAGTCTTTTAAGTTGGCATTGTAACATATTTACTTGGTTTTATTCTCATTACTAATTTTTGTAAAAATACCAGCGTTTCATCATTTTTAAATGCAAATAGACCTCATGAAGATTATCCTCCAAATTATAGTTCTAATAGTAAAAGAGTTTTAACCACATTTTGTTTCACTACTTCCTTTAGTGTGTTGATTTTTTATTACTTAGGAAAAAAAGTGTTCCTTCAAATGGCTTATTTCCTGAACATGAAGAATAAAATTGGGACAGTCTGTCCTCACAGTATTTTCTGGTCCAAAGCAATTCATGATGAATACAAGCTTTTGAAGAGAATAAACCATTTTAGATGAATTACATTTGCCTTGATTTAAGCAAGCATATTAGTAAGGAGGAACAGTACAATAATTTAAGCCTTGGGAAACTTTGCAAAACAGATAAAAAACACACAAGACAGATCAGCATCAAGTGTGTAAAATACTCATCCATTGTGAGGAGAGAGGGAGTACCCATTTCTTTTTACTTAAAGATTGGACCAGACTCTCCTTTTGAGCTGTTTTTTTGTGGGTTCCAAGTGAATTGGTTTAATAATGCCTTCTTACCACCTGCCTGCTCTCTTGCTAAGCAATTGGGTTGTTGCCATTGTTGAAAATAATTTTTGGGTGATTTTAAGGTATATACCTTCAAAGTGTCGTGAGAGTTGATATATATATATATATATATATATATATATATATATATATATATCCAACTCTGAGCCTTCTAAAAATACTTCTGTGAGGATTTTGGTGCCTGAATGTGGCAATATATTTTAAATGATGCCTTATAAACAGGTGTTCTCCATATTAGGAGCCAGAGCCCCATACTCCTGACTTAACATCTGTGACCTCAGAGCAATAGCTGAATGAGTGTGTTACTATTCTTTTGATGGATGAACGCAATAAATCAAGATAGTTTCAGCATTCTTAAGAGACAACAGTAAAACAGTTAGGAAAAATGGAAATAAATGACTGCTTTTCAAAGGCAAGAGATTAATAGCTCTGGACATACCAGAAATCATATCAGGAAAACTCTTTCAAATCCCTTAGTGAACCTAGCCCTCTCCTAATTGGCATGTCCTCTTCCAGGCCAGTGTTGGTCCTTTGGTGGGCAGCTCAGACTTACTGTGCCTTTAATTCCCACAATTGGGAATGGAGATGAACAGAACTGAATTATCTGTAAGCATTCTTGAAGTCACTTCTTACATGGATTCCCGTTGTCAGCTACGTGGTGAGGACCAATGACTATCACCAGGCAGGTTCTACCAAGACGGCCAATGTTATCTTAAAAATGTCCCAAGCTCACATGATGATGTAGCTTCAAGGTTTTAAAATAAAAGAAGAACCTATAAGCTCTCTCGCCAGTAATTCATAAGCTGATTTTCACAGCTCCGTCTTTGTACTGACTGCTAAAGTGCTACCATGTTTAAGATCCCTCTAAATTTATATCCACCCCATGTCTCTAATCATATTCATTCTTTTCTTTCTCCATTAAGGTGATATGTCCATGGATGATGATCTGTTCAATAAGTTTACCAGAATGTTAAAAGAGTAAAGGCCTCGAATTGAAACCAAAGGCACATTCTCTTGATCTTTAGGACACATTTTAGCCATGTGGTAGAACTGAGCTGGTGGCAGTAGCCGGAAATGAGTGATAATCAAAGGCATCCATATTAAGAAGCAGCTTTATCTCCATTTCATCTCAACCCACTCTGATACTGGGTTGACATAAAACAATACAGTGGAGATAAAACACAATAACTTCACAATAGAAATAACTGGCAAGTAGCTTTTTGATCTATGGCCCTTAAAGAGAGACTGAAATACAAACTCTCATGAGACCATAGAGCAATTCCCAATTAGAACAGGTTGATGGATGGGTTATATTAGATGGCATATATACCTTCTCAAGATCTCTAGAGCTTTGTTTCCTTATTAGAGGGCTGAGACTAGCTACTTCTTCCTTTATCAGGGATTGGAAGTGACTAAGCCAAGTACCAGATTTTAACTAACAAAAGATTTTTATCAGTTGTTTATAAAGTTGAATATGGACAAACCTGAATCATAATGGGATTTTATTATGGATCATTAACTGAGTGTCTGAAAGTTTCTGATACAATGCCTTCTCTCAGAATGCAGGAATGAAATGCATTTTAAAAATTCAAAATATTACCTGTATTTCAGGCATAAAGAGCAGCAAATCAGTCTGAAATTCCTTGAGCAATGAACCCTGGAATAAGAATATGCTTTTAAAAGACTGCTTAGGAGAACAAAATGTTACAGTATAATGTAACCCTGGTCATTTTTTCATTGAAACTTTCCACCCACTACTTCTGAAAGGAAAAAGTACTCCTGAGTCCTGTGCTACCCAGTATGCATTGACTCTTTCCTTAATAGTGGCTGGCATATTAGCTGTTGAGTAGGATGTTCTGGAACTTCTCACTATGCTTTCATTATTCCTTTTTTATTCTATGAAGTGACATTCCGTGTTAGTTATGAAGTGGAAAATACAGATATTATAACTTACCATACTTCTCATAAGAAATAAAGCCAAAAAGAAATTAAATGATTTTTTGTGGGTGTGTCTGAAAAGACATTTAAAGATTAGCTAGACTAATTCAACTCTCAATTCCTTCACCACACCTAATTGGGATGATTTCTTAAGTAATTATTAATATAATAAAATGGTTTAAATTAATGTGATAAAAGTTGATGTTGTTTGTCTTGAACTATTAGAATTTTTAGTAGAAATTTAGAATATGTCATTGAGAGAATTCCTAGCAATGAGGCTATATTTACCTTATTTGGCCTACTAATTTGAAGGATCCATATTTCTTACCATAGAACTCTAATAATGCTTATTAAGTAAAATGAGAAGGCATGAGACCCACACTGGGTATGACCTCACCACTATTAAATTTAAGAGTAAATTTTAGAAAAAGCACAAATAAAATTAACAGTTTTTATGAAAGTCGTAAAAACCATTGATCTAATCACGGGGCTATGTTCTCACTGTACTCTTTCTGATCTCTTATCCCAAACTCTGGGGAAATTATTCAGTGGTCATTCCAATAAGTCTCAAATTTTTAAATAGTTCTTGTTTGTGAATCTAACACTTGTGGTAATCTTATATAAACCATTTGTCATATGATTTGCTATTGTTATGCTAGATACAGTTCATGTGTAATCAGAGCACTTATTTATTTATTATTCTTAAAATATTTATTGTTGAGAGTACTACAGATATATAAACATCTTCCCCCCATTGCCCCGCTCCACCCAGTTCCCATCCCACCACCTTCACCACCCTATTGTTTGTGTCCATAAGTAATGAATATATGCATATAAGTTTCTTGGTTAATCTCTTTCCCGCACCCCCACCCACCACCACCTCCCCTCTGAGATTCATCAGTCTTCTCCATGTTTCCATGCCTCTAGTTCTATTTTATTTACCAGTTTATTTTGTTCATTAGATTCCTTGTTCATTTATTTTGATTTTTAGATTCAGTTATTGATAGATATGTATTTATTTCCATTTTATTGTTTATATTTTCTTCTTCTTCTTCTTCTTCTTCTTCTTCTTCTTCTTCTTCTTCTTCTTCTTCTTCTTCTTCTTCTTCTTCTTCTTCTTCTCCTTCTTCTTCTTCTTCCTCCTCCTCCTCCTCCTCGCCCTCCTCCTCCTCCTGACTGCTTTTCTCTTGCTGCTTTTAAGATTCTCTGTCTTTAATAACCTTTGGCATTTAAATTATGATGTGTCTTGGTGTGGGCCTCTTTGGGGTCCTCTTGTTTGGGACTCTCTGCACTTCCTAGACTTATAAGTCTATTTTTTTTTCCACCAAGTAGGAGAAGTTTTCTGTCATTATTTCTTCAAATAGGGTTTCAATATCTTGCTCTCTCTTCTCCTTCTGGCACCCCCATAATACTAATGTTGGTACACTTTAAGTTGTTCCAGAAGCTTCTTACACTATCCTCATATTTTTGGATTTTTTTTCTCTTTTTGCTCTTCTGATTGGGTGTTTTTGCTTCCTCATATTCCAAATCGTTGATTTGATTCTCAGAATCCTCTACTCCTCTGTCGAATCCCTATAAATTATTCTTTATTTCAGTTAGTATATACTTAATTTCTGACTAGTCCTTTCTCATGTCTTTGATGTTCTCACTAAGGTTCTTGAAATTCTCACTAAGATCCTTGAAAGTCTCACGAAGTCCCTTGAAGCTCTCATTAAGATTCTTGAGCAACCTCATAACCATTGTTTTGAACTCTGTATCTAGTAGTTTTCTTTCTTCCATTTCATTTAGTTCTTTTTTTGGAGATTTCTTTTATTCTTTCATTTGTGACATGTTTCTTTGTCTCAGCATTTTGGATGCATCCATGTGTTTGTTTCTATGTATTAGGTAGAGCTGCTATGTCTGCTGGAATTGGTAGAGTGGCCTTGTGTAGTAGGTGTCCTGTAGGGCCCAGTGGATCAGCCTCCCCAGTCACCTGAGCTGGACACTCTAGGTCAGGGGTCCTCAAACTTTTTAAACAGGGGGCCAATTCACTGTCCCTCAGACAGTTGGAGGGCCGGACTATAGTTTAAAAAAAAACTATGAACAAATTCCTATGCACACTGCACATATCTTATTTTGAAGTAAAAAAAACAAAACGGGAACAAATACAATATTTGTACTTGCATGTGGCCCACGGGCCATAGTTTGAGGACCCCTGCTCTAGGTGTACCCCTGTGTGCACTGTCTTGTAGTTGAGCCTTGATTGCTGTTGGCATCACAGGAAGGACTTGACCTCCAGGCCAATTGGCAGTGAGGACCAACTGTATCTACAATGGAAGAACTGCTGTGCAGGAGACACCCCTATGAAGCAGGTCTTGCTTTAGTGGGACTTTGGTGCTCACTGAGTCTGTCCCTTGAGTGTGTCACTCATGGATATGCAGAGTTTTAACCTGGTATGGTCTGAAGCTGTCCACCAGGTGCACTCACTCTGGGGCCTCCCAGGAGGTGCAAAGAAATTGATGTGTAGCTACCTGGCAGGAGCTACATAGCAAATTGCAGATGGCTGCTACTTGGGTTGGGCTTGGCAGTGCCCACGTAAGGCTAAGCTGTTTTAGGCCTCTTATTGTTAGACATGGGGCATGCTGATGCCAGCTGATGCTTGTTTAAGTGAATTTTGGAAAGTCTAAAGTCTAAGCAACGATAGGCCATTCATATGGAAAAGCCAGTGCAAATGGCTTGGGAGGGGCTGAAAATTGGATGGGGTGAGGTCTTAGGGAATCACCAGGGTGGAGGGAACAGTTTGAGCCAAGCTAATGGAAACTCAGATATGGTTGCCAGTCAGCTCTGTGATGGAGGAGGTCTCAGCATGAACTATGACTCCTACAAGCACCCCTGGCTAGGAGAAAGTTGGCCCCTGAGTTCTTGCTCTGATGCTAGACAATCCAGTTCCTCCTTATATGTCCCTGGATCCCTCTAGTTGAACCATTGCCCCAGCACTGGAGCTCAGAGGGAGAAAGTCCATGTAAGTTTGTGCACTGGCCCTTTAAGAGGAACTGCTTGGGTCTCCAGCAGGCTCCATGTCACTCAGCCACAATTCCCACTGGTCTTTACAGCCAGAAGTTATGGGGACTTCTCTTCCCAGCTCTGGAATGCTGGGCTTGGGGTCTGTTGTTGGATTGGGACCTCTTGCTCCTCATGGGAGGCCTCTGCAGCCAAGATATCCCTCCCGATTGAAAAAATGCCACAAGTGGACATTGGATCAGCCCATTCTATACCTCTGTCCTTCCTACCAGTCTCCATGTGCTTTCTTCTTTACTTCTCTAGTTGTAAGACTGCCATTCAGCCAGATTTCAGGCAGATCTGAATGATGGTTGTTCTGTATTTTAGTTATAATTTTGATGTGGTTGTGGGAGGTGGTGAGTACCAGCATTTACCTATGCTGCCATCTTGGTTCCAGAGCTTTTCTTTATTTCATTATAGTTACTTGGTCCAGGTATGTTAATTTTTTTTAATTTAATAGGCATAATAGTCATGTATGACTTAAAATGAAAAATCATTGCCTGAATTCTCCTTGTGGAATAGAGGTGAGATACTCATTTTGATTTGAGGTTCATCCAATCTATATATCCCATGGACCCACTGAATCTAAGTGAGACTTGGTAGGTGAGTCTTCAGTGAGTGGAGAAGAGTGGATCATAAGTGGGATATTAGTTCTGTCTTAGGAGGATAGGGTTGGGTAATGAATGGGAGGAGGTAGAAATCAGAGACAGACAGCTGAGGGCACATGTAGCAATGTTTTGGAGAGGGCTTGAGACTGCTTCTCTGGACTATGTGTGTGATAGAGTCAGAGACATAAGAAACTGATTTGCTTAAAAATGAGCAAAGATATGTCATCTCCTTGCTAAACCAGAAATAATACTTAATACACAGTCTTTCTGGCAGAGAGAAAGTCTCCTTCAGGTGCCGCCAGCATGGAGCTGTTGAGTCATTAGGTGTTATAGAGCATGTCTAGGATGATTACAATAGAAACCATTATGGCTGGGATTGGCAATGCTATCTCATTTTAGGATCTATTACTTGTTCCATTATATAACCCAATTTACCTCAGTCATTTCAACTCCTTTTTAGCTAAAGCTTGGTAAAAATTTCCTGGTAGTAAAAACTTCCTAGTGTTTTAAAGTGATTTAGTGCTATGGAAATTGAGTGGAAATAATTTAGAATGTGGTATGGAGTGTTTGTGCTTAAGCACAAGATTTCTTAGTGACATTTAATTGATGTGTAGCTACAAATATTAACTGTGCATGCTAGTTACAGTCTGTTGTGTACTCATCAGTGGATTTTAAGATGGTTTCATGTGAGTGTGTAGTGTGTAAGATTTATTTGTGTCAGCAAATTACCCAATGGACCAACATATAATATGGAAATCCAAATCTCTAAGGCTGTTCTCACGTTCTCTTTCAGATACAGTGCTTTATTATATCAATAGATCAACTCATAGGTCAAGTCAACCTCTTAATGTTGTAGCATAAATCCGGATGGTTGGCTGATTTATTAGGGCAGTACAGATAACCACCGAAATTATTAAGCCAAAAATTCCACTTTGAGGCATGACTGGATTGTTTTGACCATATATATCAGCTAAACTCACAGGAAGTTGTTAGAATCCTGGGATCAGCCTAGGGCCCAATCTCCTCAGTTTGTTTCCTCTCAGATTGTTCCTCCCTATAGGCATACCCCTCCCCATCCAACACAACTTTACTCCAGGCCTACTCTGTCCAGGACCCAGACTAGGGTGAGGGGTGTGAGATGTGTAAGGAGCGAGATTTCAGAAGGTCTGTACTCTATTCTTGCCCATCGGGCAGCTCCCTCACCTCACCCAGTCCCAGCTCCATTCCGATTCCAAGGCCAACTGGACCTCAAATGCTCTACGAACTCTTGGTGTGGTTGTGAGACCCAGCCAACAGACATTCACTGTGTGTCTGGCTGTGATTCCATGTCACATTCATCATAACCAGGGTTATATTTTGTTCCTGGCACCCACTTTCTCTGGAACCATCCTATTTTCATACTTAATCTTCACAGTAGCCACGTGAAATGCATATTATTATATTTGATATTCAGTTGAAGCTCAGAGGGGTCTTGAAAATTGTTCCAAGTCTCATAGCTAATAGTGGGGAACCTGGGACTTAAATCTAGCATGAGGTCCAGCCTTCTCTTGTCTCTAGTTCTGATGGCTGGCTCTCTGGGACAGGGCCTTTGCCTGTTTCTGTTATCATACCCACTCCTAAGACTGGAGTTCTGTCTTCCTTTAGCACAGACACCATTTGTGAGTTCACTGGGTCGGATCCTCACTCTCAACTAGCAGCTTAGGTTTCCAATATCACCTACACTTGGTCTGGTGATTGCAAGTGGGGTCTCTGGACTCCTGATTTCACCATTTAATTGCTTGTGACCTGGGGAAGTTACTTAACTGCTCCGTGCTTCACTTCATATGTGTAAAGTGGAGATCTTAATAAATACATGCCTCGGAGGCTGTCAGAAAGATTCAATGAGGCATGATTTGTAAATTCCTCAGAACAGTGTCTGGCCCAGGGGCAACATTCAGTCAATATTGGCAATTATTATGATACCTCCTAATGTCTTAAAATACCTCCACATGTAAACTTCTGTGGTGGCAACTGTGGGAATCTCCTATCTGCGGGATCACCCTCAGGACCAGTGGTCACCTACTGGTGGTCCATGGACCACTGGTGGTTTGTGAGGTCTGAAAGGGTGGTGACCACTGCTCAGGACCATATTTCTCCCAGCACCTACAAATGGACTCATTTTCTGGACGTCTCCTAATCTCCTTAAGACATTGCAATGAGCTGGGCTCTGCCTTGACTCAGTGGGTAGACTGCCTTCACTAGAAGTTGGCCGATGTACTGAAATGCACAGTACAAGAGAATGCTGTGATGGGAAAGGGTCAGCCTTTTTGTTTTATTCAGGCCTTGAATTCATTGGATGAGGCCCAGCCGCATTTTGGAGAGTAATCTGCTTTACTCAAAGTCTACCAATTTTACATGTTAATCTCATATAAAAACTATTTTCAGAGAAACATCCCAATATCTCTGGCAAAATATCTAGGTACCATGGCTTAGCCAAGTTGATGTAAAATTAATGATCACACTGGGCCTTTAAGATAAATTGGAGGTCACACATACTTTAATTCTTCACCTGGGACCCTTGTTCCCTCACATTCCTGATATGAGTTATTTCAGCCCCAAATCACTTCTTCTAATCTTAAGTTGTCATGGCAATTAAGAGGGTATCCCCTTTGGGGTAACCCCCATGGGGCTTTTCAAATGGAGAGATGGTATTCTCATGAAAATGGTAGACTTATCTTTGTAGAATATTTTCCAGACAGGGGGTGAGTTCTGTGACTCTTATCAATAGTAGAATCTCTCTCTCTCTCTCTCTCTCTCTCTCTCTCTCTCTCTCTCTCTCTCACACACACACACACACACACACACACACAGCTTTTGATGTTCAAATAGTAAGTTCTAATTGGGAAACTGTCCAAGATGGGAAGTGAGTGGAAATTTTAAGTTATATCCATAGGGCCCCAGTTCACTGTGGCAGGTATATAAAGAAAGGACAGTTTGTGGTATTGATTCTTTGGTTAGAGAAACACAGAAGATTGGGTTATGTAGGGGATAGACATTGGGAATTTTGCTGCACATTTACAGAGAGCACCAGCCTCTTAATAACGTAATGAATTACTATGATAGGAGAGAACACTCTGCTGGTTATGATATGCCCCTGAGATTTTATGGATGTTGGAAGGGACAAAAATATGATGCTTTAATACTCTGATTTGTACATGCAGTACAAGTTGTAATTGTTTGGGAAACGGTGCTGTCGTACTTTTATAGGAATGATATACAGGGACAAACATTATTTTTTATGTCAAGCAGGTAGTAAAAATTGTACAGACGCTGGGAGATCTGAGTGTGCAGGGAACTGAATAGCCTGAACCTACTTGTTATCATTTCTAAGCACTTAGTCTTTCCCCTTGTGGGACTTGCGGCTATTTTGAAAGAATGTGGATGTGGGAGTCAGAGCTTATACTGCAAGTGCAAACTTCAGCTCTGAAATCGAACGTCTTCTGTCATGGCCGAGAGAAATGAGAACTGAAATGGGTTGAAAGTTTGCTGAATGAGACCTGAGACTCTGGGAGGGCCAGCTGTTTTCCTGCAGCCTCTTGGCCCCGGGTGCTGGGTCTGCCGTCTCACATTCAGCACCCTCAGCACCCGGAGGTCACAGCCCACGGTCAACACCATACACACTTCTCTCTGAGATGGCAACACTAGCCTTTATGCCTCATGTTTACAGGCACATTCCTCCTTCTCAGTAATTCTTCTAGAACTTCTAGAAGTCTCTCAAGTTCTCATTTCACAGTCTCCCTTGCTAGTTGCTTGCAAGACCTAAACCAAACCCTCATTCTCCTGTTATTCTGGACCACTTCACTCTTACTCTAAAATTTATACTTTTTGTCCCCATGGCTGTCTCTTCTTTTCTACTAAGCACTGGGGAACTTGACGGTGTACAAATGCTGACAGACCTTACTCCAGGACTTGACTGATCTAAAAGGCCTCGGGCCCCTACAACCTTGGCATCTATGAGACATTTTCTCCCTCTTCTCCCATATCCAACAACAACAGAACCCAGGGCTCAGGTCCCTTGGGGACTTATCTGATTTAATTCCCATGGAATGTTCCACGAAAGGGCATCCATGTGTGTTTCTCTTATAGTAGTTCATGTACACACATAGGCCAGCTCATATTTGGGCAATTTGGAAATAGAATATTTTATAACAACACTGAAACCAAAGTCATTTTGATTCTCCATCTATGATTATCCTTTCTTTAATTATTTGGGCAAATTCAATGGATGCCATGAGTTAGTCAACATCCTTTCTTGCGAGCAAACAGATATTTCTGAGATCCCGGGAGTCAGAGCTTAGCTTGGGGGGAAATGAAGTGAACTGCAGACTGGAGAAATAAATGTTCTTGCCTTTTCTTAGTCTGGACAAAGAAAGAAGATAGGTTTTGATTTGAGCCCTAACAGATTTCTAACTAATTAAAATGGAGTACAGACTGGAGTTAGGAGTTTTACCCGCCTGGATTGCTTTGGCTCTTATTAGTTTAGTACATAAAGGTTTAATTTCCAGCAGCTATCACCAGCATCTCTTTGCCTTGGGGCTTTTTCTGGCTGCAAGAGCTTGCTCTGCCCACAATAGGTTAGAAATACTGGGGCGCTGTCTACCCTGGCTCAGCCTCAAGCAATGGTTGTCAGGAGCTGGAGTATTAATACCTCCGCTCCCGAGGATGGATAACCGAGAGGTGTCCCATGCACACTGTTTTTGAATTGGATCAGAAGGCACTTAAACCAGTTCACCAGGGTTGTGATTTTCATTGTCACTGACAGTGAACTTGACGAGTCAGGCAGTTCCTATACCCAGCTTCTCATCTGTCAAGTAATTATATCTCAGCTAAGTACCTGCCCTGAAACTAAGTTTAAAACGACTCTGCTGCGGCTCTCCCTTCCATGCAATGCGGCCTGGGGGTGCGGGGGCGGTGACATAAGTTCCGGAAGTCGCTATTAGACAAGCGTTTCAAAGGAAAACGACCCGGCATTTAGTTGGGATCATTGTTTTAAACAAGTAAAAATCCCATTGGTCTTTTTTTTTTTTTAAAATCTTTATTATTGAAAGTATTACATATGCCCCCTTTTCACCCACTGACCTCTCTCCCAGCCTGCCCTCGGCCCCCACCCCAGGCCTTCACCACCTTATTGTCTGTGTCCCTAGGTTATGTACATATGCATACAAGTTCATTGGTTGATTGCTTCCCACCCGCCTACCCTTCCTTCCCTTCCCTCTGAGGTTTGACAGTCTGTTCGGTGCTTCTATGTCTTTGGATCTATTTTTGTTCATTAGTTTATGTTGTTCATTAGATTCCACATATGAGTGAGATCATGTGATACTTACCTTTCCAAGAGGCATATGAAAAAATGCTCAAAGTCACTAATCATCCTAGAGATGCAAATCAAAACGATAATGAGGAACACCCATTGGTCTTTTTTGAGGAAAATAAATTAGTTTTATTTCACCTTGTCCTGTGCCTCCTGCATCGGGTTTCCTAGTCCACTCTGAGGTGGTGTCCCCTCATTTCCTGTCCTGGAGTCTGGAGATATTTAACGCCTCCTGACTTGGAGGACGGGGACTCTCCCCGGCTGCCTGCTGCCCCCTGCCCGCTGCAGTGCAGGAGGTCAGTGGGGGACACACAGTTCACATGAAGCAGAGTGGCGGCTTGTTAGCCATCGGGCAGATGGCCTGAGATGACCCTGACCTTTATCTCAGGTGGAAAGCTCACCGGGTGCCAGGCTGGAGAGAACACGGGGGCCCGTGCTCTTTGGAAATGAGCGCCTGGAGGCAGCCGTGAGGCGTGTTGACTTCTTAAACCTCCTTGGCGTTTCTCCTGCAAGTCCTCTTCTAAAATAGCCTCTTCTGAACAGGCGTTTCCACTCAGCTCCCTCAGCTGCTTTCCTCCTTCGGGGACAACATTCAGAATAGGTGCCAATGTGTGCATGTGTTCCTGCTTCACACCGTTTGCAGACACAGAATGATACGCTACAGTCAACAGCCCTGTGTCAAGTGACTCCACTGGACTTTTTCCAAAGTCACCGGGATGTTTCCGGTGAGTTTACCCTGTTTTTCGCTCACCTCCTGCAGCACAATGGCAGGGCCACTTCGGCTGAAGTTCCTTCCCCCAATGCCACCGCTGTGGCCACTGGAGAAATCTTGGAGGAATCATAGCTCTTCACCATAGTCCTTGGCTATCGATTTCATATCAGCTACGCTGAAGCCGATCACCGCAATGCCAGGGCATCCTATTATATGCCCTGTGTTGTATGCCATAGCATTCTTTTACAGACTTACCCAATTACGCACCAGTTTTTGGGAGCTGGCAGCCAGGGACCTGGGGCCACACCGATTAACAATGGTGAGAGAATAGCATAATGAGCTGTGAAAGTGACAGCACCCGACCAGCCTAAGCTCTTCTGACATCCTTTTGCAAAGTGGTGTTGATTCTCTTCCTCCATAGTCACCAGGAATTAGTGTAATTGAACTCAAACATTTGCAAACTTTGCATCTGTTTTTCTTGCAGGTTTTGGTGAGCACACCAAATATTCCATTTAAAATATCTTTGAGGGAGAGAATGGGAATACATGGAATTGAAATTTGGTTGCATTGAAGAAGTTCATGACATTTACCAAGTTTTGCTCTAACATACCTTGAGTTAGTACTTATTGCAGATCACAGAGGTCTGCTTTTCTTAGTGCTTTAAGAAGGGATTGGAGTTAATTGTTTTCCACAGATATCACTGGAAAAGGAGGAGGATGGGAACAATTCCTTTCCCGCCCTCACCTTTGGATACACTTCCTGTTTCCCAAATAGCTAGATGGAGCTCTTTCATCTTTAATCAACCGGAAGCCATTGTGCGAATTAGTTAAAAAGTTGGAGAAGGAAGCCATCAATACACAACCTGTATTGGAATTTCTCATCTCTGTGACAGGGCCATTTGACGAGAGAAGATAGGGTGGAAGGAAGGTGGGCAGAGTGATCTAACAGGTGATTTGTCAGGAAGAAACTCTCAGTAGGCTATTGTACAAAAAATGATACAGGGTAGAGAAACCACTGAAGTGTGCAAAGTGGTGAATTGCATTACTCAGGGTGATGCCTTAGACAAATATCTCTGAGCAAGTCAAACAGAGTGGGAAGAACATTTATTTGATAACCCTAGGGCTAGTTATTCCACCAAGTGGACTTTTCTCTAAGTTAAGTAAACCTTGCATGGGCTTCCCCCTGAAGGTATTTCGGCATTCAGGGAGGGGGAAAAAAAGACTGTTGGAAACTTTAGACTTCGGTAGGAGATTGCAAACACAAACTTTGCTTGTTTGTTTTTAAAGAGAGAAGCACAGATTTAAATCTTGTCTCCACTCAGCCATGAGATTCTTGGAGACTGACATATCCCTATGCCCTGTAAACTAACTTCACATTATGTGTTAGGCAATAAGTACATTTCGTTTTGGGTATGATGGGCAAGGGAAGCTTTTGTGTTAAGAAGAAACTCATATTGAAGTTCAAACCTGGTGCGATGATGTGGAATAACTTTTTTTTAACATTTTACTATAAAACATTTTTAAAAACAGGAAATTGAAAGAGTTTTAGTCAACCCGTAAATAGGCACCACCTAGATTCTGTCATTAACATTAGACTATACTTGCTTTGTCATCTATCTATGTATTCATCTATCTATCTCTATTCATTAAATTCAACCTAAATTTTAGTATACCTTCCCCTACATATCCCAACATACATATAATTAATTAGAGTTCAATATTTATTTACTAATTTTTCTTTTGATGTAAAATTTACATTCAGTGGAATACACAAGTTTTAATGCATGTGTTGAGCTTTGGCACGTGAATACATTGTTGTTACCTAAACTTTATCAAGGCATGGCACATTTCCACTGTTACCCAGAAAGTTCCCTCAAGCTTCTTCACACTTAACCCCACTCTCTCTTACCCCCAGAGGCAACTATTGCTGATGTTTTTTCAAGTGGGAGAATTTGGTGTCCATTTATCTTTCTTTGCGTAAGACCAGATGATCAAAAGCATATTAAAAATATCATATTATACCATTCATAAATTATCATATTTACTGCCTATGTTTTAGGAAATAACAGAAAAATGACTTTAGCATAGGATGGCAAGATCCTCTGTCTTATAGTAATCTTAGGGGGATTTGACATTTACCCACCATGAATTCCACTTGGACAAAATTCTAAGTATAATGAAACATAAGTTTGCTGTGATTTTTTTAAAAAAATATATTTTATTGATTTTTTACAGAGAGGAAGGGAGAGGGATAGAGAGTTAGAAACATCGATGAGAGAGAAACATCGATCGGCTGCCTCCTGCCCATCCCCGGATGTGCCCGAAACCCAGGTACATGCCCTTGACCGGCAGTCCGCAGGCCGACGCTCTATCCACTGAGCAAACCGGTTTCGGCTTGCTGTGATTTTTAAAACAAGAGCTGCTAGATAACTATACATTATCAAGTTTTTATTTTTCTATTCAAACTACTTACTAGATGAATACATTTTAAAACCCACCTTATATTTACAACAAAGTACAACGTTTGAAGAATGGTGCTTTAATAAAGGATGAAGGTGTTCATGCCCATGGCTTCTGTATGCACCAGCCATCATAGAGTTTTGAAGTTTTCCAAATTGCCTGAAAGTAGTGTGTTTGACCAGCTCAGAAGTTAGTTAGTAAATTTTATTTTTATGTAAATCAAGATAGCCTGAACTCAATGGCAGGGATCCCAGGATATGAATAACCAAGCTTGAGTGACGTGTCAGGGAAGTATGCAAAATTAGTCCCAGTTCATTTGGTGGGTTTGAGAAAGAAAATAACTGTGTTGTGAACATAATGCTATACACTACATTTATAACTACACCATAACATTTGACTCTATTGCATAAAAGAGAGAATATGAAAGCATTTCATGTCCTAAGGTCTCCAGCAAGTTTCACGTAAAAATTAGAGACCCAGGAAAATGTCTTCTTTCTTCTTAGGTTCTCATGATCCTTCTGTAAGAGGTTTCAACCTTGCAACATGACTTGTGATGAGGACATCGTCTGCCTGTAGCCAGACACCTCCAGTGCCAGGTCCTCAGTTTAAGGTTTTTCTGGAAATGGAAGCTTTGGCTACCAGTGCCTAGGTAATCACCCTGTTTGTTAAAAAGCAGTTAATCCATTTTTTATTCTGTTTTGTAGACAGAGAAATAAATAAGTAATTTATTATAAAGTATTTCCAATTGGGTTTTTCCAGATCTGGAAAAACCTTTTCTCTGGTTTCTATCGAGTTATTCCCTTATTTGTGGGTCCCCGAATGTCTGCACAGTTTGGAGAATCCAGTGACCTGTGTCCACCCTAAGGACAGCCTTCATTGCACCGTAAT
This sequence comes from Myotis lucifugus, assembly GCF_000147115.1. Classification (NCBI taxonomy): domain Eukaryota; kingdom Metazoa; phylum Chordata; class Mammalia; order Chiroptera; family Vespertilionidae; genus Myotis; species Myotis lucifugus. The sequence goes on from NW_005871081.1 coordinate 2,221,825, forward strand.
TTTGTTGGTGCCAGAGCTGAAGCTGGAAAATACGAAGTCATGTTTTCTTTCCACAGATGTCCTCCCTTGAATTAGGCAGCCTGCCTGCCCCTCTTCAGGATGGGCCTTCTCCCAGCAGATCCTGTTTTCTCCCAAGCCTCTCTCCGATGATATCCTGAGTTTGTTTTTATTCTCAGACTAGAGGCCCAGTGCATGAAATTCGTGCATGGGTAAGGTCCCTAGGCCTGGCAGGTGATCAGGGCCAATCGGGGCCTTCTTTCATTCCATGCTGCCCCCTGGTGGTCAGCCACATCATAGCGAGCAATCGAACTACCGGTCTCCTGGTCGAACTCCTGAGGCGACACTTTGCATGTTAGCTATATATTTATTTATTTATTTTCACCTTCCCTGGACCAGAGGAGTACCTTCTCTTTGTACCTTCTCTAAATGAGACTAATCAATATCCTTTCTAAACCTTCCCCCAGGAAGCCGCTAACTGAGCAAGGAATTCTATGGCTCCAAACACAAATAACACACCTCATCCTACAATACAGAGAAGCTCCTTTATATCCATGTTATTAATTACTATTTTCATCCTGAGTCTGATTTTGACATCTAAAAGAAGGAATGTATTTAATTACTCTGAAATATATAGACTAATAGAAGTGCCAATAATATTAATAGGCATTGGGAAAAATATTGGTTTTGTGTGAATGTTTCATTCCTACCAGGGTGGGTAGGTTGTATATTTTCAGATGATGATGACTCTGGAGAACAGCAAAGTGACCAGCTGGACCAACTCCTGTTAAATTAATTAAATCAACACATATTTATTGAATGTTATCTATATCCCAGGATGCTAATGGATGCTGAAGAAGAAAAAAAAGAAAGAAGTCATCTCTACCTCTCAAACTAATGAAATTGAAAGCTAAATAAAAAACTTAAAAAAATATTGGCCACACTCAGTGATAAAATAAATTTAAAATCCAAGTGCTGTGGAGTCATGAAGGAGGAGCAGTTAATTTTACCTGAAAAAATGATTTAATGATATTGGGGGAAGTTGGACCCAGACCTTGAAGAATGGGTAGGAGTTTGTTGAACAGTAAAAAAAAAAAAAAAGTTAAAAGGCATTCCTGGAAGAGAAACAATAGATGCCAACAATAGAAGTGAAAGGATATACCATATTCTTGGAACTGTGATGGAGACAGTAGAGTGGATTGGTTAGGAAGCAGAGAACCCTAAGTTCTGTCTATGGTTTACCATTTAGGAGAGGGTTGTTCCTCAACAGCTCTGAAGTTTGGTTCTAGAAATAGAAGCTGGAATAATAATAATACTCCACAGAAATAGGAGGATTAAATGAATAAGAGAAACGAGGAAAATGATGAATACAGTTGACTAGGATCACCAGGGCAGTAGACATTAGTTTACATAATTGGCAGGCTGTAAGGGGATTCATCTTCAGGGTAGGTCAGAGCTGATTGAGAAGGATCTTCCATATTAGCCTAAGGAGAGTGAAGATTGTGGGATAAGCAATGAGGAGATAGCCACATTTCCTTAATTAATGAGGGGAAATTATCTAATGTTGTCTGTGTTGTAATTAGTCAACACCAATTGTAACATGGAAGATGGCCAAGGGCAGAGACTAAAGATAAGGAGGACATTTTGCAATCATCCATGCAAAAAAGTAAAAACCCTCAACTAACATTTTTTTAAATGTGAAAGTAATACATACATAGTGTTGACATTTGAAAATTAGGAAAGAGAAATGGGGGGAAATCAGCCATGGTTCTTCCACCTATGGGCAAACATAACCATAAATACCTTGTGTATTTTGTCCATATAAAAAGTCTTATTTTTCTATGAAAGTTTTTTCTACAAAATTCTTCTCACACAAAATTCTGCTTATAAAATTCTCTAATATTTTCTCATGTGCATATTTCTACATTAATATATATTCCACTTAATCTTCATTTTAAAAGATTAGTTATTGTGAATTTATAATGAACATTTGTGCTTCAAATATTTTCCATATTTAATAGCTATTATATAGAATGGATTTCTTTCTTTCTTTTTTTTAAATCCTCACCCAAGGGTATTTTTTTTCATTGGTTTCTAGAGTGAGTGGAAGGGAGAGAGGAGGGGGGAGAGGGAGAGAAACATGGACATGAGAGAGACACATCAATTGGTGTCTCCTGTACACACCCCTACTGGGGCTGGGGAACCTGCAACTGAGGTATGTACCCTTGACCAGGAATTGAACTCATGACTCTTCAATACAAGGGCTGACACTCTAACCACTGAGAAACACCAGCCAGGGCTGAACGTCATGTCTTTTGAAGAGAAACTGAAGTGTCACCTCAATCTCAATTCTCTGCTGTTTTACCTTTGGTGAATAAATCCACAGCTCTTGCTCTTCTCTCTCTCTCTCTCTCTCTCTCTCTCTCTCTCTCTCTCTCTCTCTCCTTGTCTTCTTGAGCATAACTTCAGCTTCTAAAGCATTAAGGTAGCAGGTGGGAGGAGGTGAGGTAGTGAAAGCCTATAGGACAGAAGGCAGGTCAGTCTGCAGGTTGAACATTAGATGCCAATGTGGGTGAAGGGTAGATGGCAGTGAGGGTGCCAACTTACAGGCTGAGCCTTTTCTAATTAGGAATAATGAAGCGTGAGCCTCTCCCCTAGTTGGAACTCTATCCTGACCCTGCCATTTTCCCACTCATTCTTTAACTGCACTGCATAATACCTCTGGTGCTGTGTAAAGCCCAGGGTAGGCTAATGTTCACAGCAGCAAATAATTATCCAAATTAATTAACTTATTTTCTTTTTATGTAAACATTCATGTTTGAAGCTAATTGTTCATTTAATTAAAGCCTTCAGCCTTAATCAGAGTTACCTTATAAACAAATCCACACATATTAAAATATATCAACTGCTTTTATTGCTATGTACCTGAAACCAAGACTGAACGGTACAATAAATAATTACTCAAAAAAATCATAAAATAAGCACAGTAAAATAACTGTTCATAGCTTTTTATAAGAAGTTTGATTGACTTTGAATTTTTTTAAATTTTTTATGGGGGAATGACTTTAAAGATCTTTAATGATTACCATTTCTCTCCCATTTTATTTTTAACATTCTATGTTCTGGTTTCTGCAAATAAATATTTTTGGGGAATTCAATTGTTGAATGATGGTATATGCTTTCAGAACCAAACATGAAACAAGATGGTGTGAATCATAATTTAATAAAGTCAGATATTCCAGGGGCATTGAGAATCTTCAGGGAGCTTTGCATGGGGACTGTCTGGCAGGACCAATTTCAGGTGACTGGGGGTTGGGAATTGGTTGAGGTGGTGGCTGTGTTGTTGATGGAGAGCCAGGACACTCACTGCTTCTGGAGTATCTGTGGTTGATGAGCATGGCTGTCTTTAGTTATTACTTTACTTCCTTCCAAAATATCTGTATTGTATCAAAGTTTGTGGGAGACTAAAAACACAAAATGTTCTGTATTAAAGAGGAGGGAAATTATTGTCTCCTATAACAAACAAGTTTATGGGTAAAGCTAACGTCATACATGGCTAGATCCAGGGCACAAATTATGTCATTGGGATGCAACTTCTCAACATTTCTTAGCTCTATTGTTCCCAACTGTTGGCTTCATATTCAGACTTCATGAGGTGCCAAATGACTTCCACCAGCTCCACTAACATTTAAACCTCACAGAGAAAGGAGAGTGCCCCTCTCTTAACGGTGCCAATAAAAGTGTCATTGTTCTATGTGGGTCATGGCCATCTATGAATCAGGCACTATGGCTGGGAGAATACAATGGGTTTATTGGGCAGGAATGGGTTATAAGCTACTCCACCACAAGGATCTGGGGTGAGGTCAACTCTACTGGAAATTCCACAGATCAAGATTAAGAAAAGGGGTTGTTATTCAGAAAAGTATTAAAGTCAAAAGAAGCTTGAATAGTTGCAGAATAGCAAAAATAACATATTTATCTGGGACAAGTGTGAGGATGATGGCACATATTTACAAAACTGGTAAATTCAAACTCTTTAAAACAGTCATTCCTGGAATTCCTACTTGTACTTAAAATAACAATGGGGGTTGAAGAGCTGATTTTCCAGCTGTCTGATTCCCATATCTGGGCTACGTCTGGAACAGGACACCTGAGTTCTGTCTCTGACTGGTCAGTAGACTGGGAAACTCAGAGATTCTTTCTCCACTTTGCAACATGATGACTTTTGTGTCCATCTACCAGCCTCACAGGGATTGTTTGAACATCAAACAAGAAGGCACAGTGTTTTGTTAATAGCACATATATTATGACTTAACCAAACAAAATCAAAGATCTTAAGCCAGGGTGTTCTAGACTCCTGACAGTCTGCGCCCAAATATTTGCTGTAACATGATTTCTTTCTGTCCGTAATTCACTAAGCCTGGATCTTCTGATAAATTTCACAGAAGCAACATCAGTCATTGTCATGAGATTTAAACTTCACAGGCAGCACCAAGAACCAAACTAGAACACTGGTGATTATATTATAAAACTGCTTCTGTCTCAAAGCTGCAGTTAAAGGGCTTTTGAAATAGGACCCCATCCTCATTCCTGAGGTTTTCAATGAAGCCCAATTGAAGGAGCCCTCTTCCCTGAAGTAAATTTGATAGCCACCTCTAAAAGTGGGTGATAGGTTAGTGAATCTAGATTATGGAGGATCTTGGAAATTGGACTAAGGAGTTGATACTTTTTAAAGGTGGTGAGAGCCCTTCCAAAAGTATTAATGGAATATCTCTTGAAGAACTGAGTGCTATGATGAATGTGGTTTCACAATGGGGAGAGAATCTGTCCCACCAACCTCATGGCCATGATGAGCTGATCAAATCTAGGAGGACAAAGTATGGGGAAGTCAAAGAAAAGAGAGCATGCTCAGAAGGATCCCCGGGGCCTGGGATTGCCTGCAACTGAGGTACGTGCCCTTGACTAGAATCGAACCTGGGACTCTTCAGTCCATGGAATGACACTCTAACCACTGAGAAAAACTGGTTAGGGCCCAGGCACTGTTTCTTTAAGCTGCCTTGTTACGTGGGATCAGCTAAAATATCCACAATTTTCCATGGGTTATCTCTGTGCCTCTCCAAATAGCTCTCGGTCCTGAGGAATAAAATAAAAATGTGCAGGGATACGCCTATGCCCCTGTGTTTCACAGGCGGGCCCTAGAGCTTAAGTGTCAATCTCTAGGAGTTTCTGAAATAAATTGATGAAAGGCAGGGGAAATCTGAGACTTCCACTTCAGCTGAAAAATTAAATAGCAGAAAACAAGACTGCAACGTGGAATCTTGACTCAGAATCACTGATACCCTTTAATGTGGAACTGAATTTCACCTGTAATAAGGGAATTATGTTGAAATATGCAGAATGTGCTGTTCGCTATCAAATTCTCCAGCCATCTTGGAAAACAAAATAGTAGCAATATTTGTTTTAATTAGTTTGAATGCTAAAATAGTCACATAATTACTAAATTCCATACCTGAATACTGAAGAAGTGACACCAGTATTACTTACAAAGGCTAAATTTCAGTCAGTATTGGTTGAATGAGTGAAGAACACATATCTCTACTCAAGAGTTGTTATTCGAAGAAGGACTTGAAATTTTTATTTTAGATGTGCTGATAGCTTACTAGAAAAGAAACAAACTAGGACAATGTCACTCAGCTTCTCCAGTATAATGAAAGGTGTGTGCTTTCAACAGTGTAAATGCCAATAGTGAAGATGAACAGTGCACCTTAGAATGAGCTTAAGAATCTCAACATCATTTCAGATGCCCCAAATGGCTGGTTCTTTGCATATCCTTCCCATGGACACCACAAATGAAAACTTACTTGATCATTAACCAACCAGCTGATGTAAGGCATCTCTGTGTGATCTGGTGAAAACAGCAAGGCCTTCTAAGCCTGGCAGACAGCCCTGGGTTCCAGCTCAGCTCTATCGTTTATGGCTGTTTGGATTTTGAGGCCTCAGTTTTCTCATCTGGGAAATGGTGGTGCAAAGTTAAACTGCAGAATAACAGAAGACGCACCTGGTAGGTGGGAAATAGGTATAAATTCCTTCCCTCTTCCCTTTCAAAAAATATAGTTAGATTTCAACAATAGTAATAAGGAAAGGCTGAAGGAATGTAAATCCTTTTGTTCTTTTGCCTACTTTTCATAGCTTTCTTTTTAATTGATATTTCTTATTGTTTGTTCTTTTTTTTTTCATTCCCTGCTGTCCTTATACATTTAGATTGCTTGTTATTCATTTATTTTTGTTACCAGAAGTTGATGATTCAAGGTGCTTCCCATGGACTTTGCTGGAGTATCCTTGCTGCAAGAAAACGAAAGTATTTTGTGGGCCATACCTACACCATGGAGGGCTGGCTCAGACATCTGTGTGTTTTAGTCTACAGAAAAGGGACTCGAAAGGGCATGCTGGGATAGATCTCTTTCAGAGTAAATAGGAAATTTACTGAATCCCCCCACCACCTGTTAATCTTTTCTCATAAGCCATCCACCATCTTTTTGTTGGTTCTTTATCCTTGTGGGTTTCTTAGCAATGCTACAAGCTAGGCATGGACACTGAAGTAGATGGACTATGAAGGGCTGACAAGTGGAAGAAGCAGGTGTCAAAGCAAGCAAATGATTAATGTTTATAGTTTTCCCCTCTCAAGGATTTTCAGAGTTCCGGCCATGTAGGGTTTGACTCTTCAACTGTATTTACTCCAGGAGTGGGGAAGACAGTGGGACCATTTCCAGTACCTGACGAGTCAGGACCCTCTGCAGGAAGCTAGTACAGTCTTCACCTTAGAAGCCATTCAGCTGTTGGTGATAAGCCCAGGGAGGGAGAGAAGCAGGAGAAGGGTTTGTTGCTTTGAAGATGAGAGCATCTCCCAAATAGCTCTGCTCCCCCACAGTGTTCCAGAATAGTTGCCCCAGGAGTAGTTCTTCTAATTCAAAGTTCAGTTCTTCAAAATTAACCTTGGGGTGGGGGGCATGCCCCCGGGATTTGGTGCTACCGTTCTCAGAAGCTTGTGACAGCTACAAGGCTAGCAGTAATGCCCTGAACTTGAAGGTGCTATAATATTTCAAAGAAAATTAGGAAGGAATTTCCCAAGGTCAGAATAATAAGCTGATCTGGAGTTTTTGTAATGGACATTTCTGTACTTTACGTTTGTATTTTGTTCCATTTGTTTTTACTTTGGAAACTAATTGGTTTATTTTAAATTAATCAGGTTTCTTTTTCCAAGCAATACATGTTCATGGTCTGAAAAAACACGTACAGATAAGCAGATGCTCCATACCTGAATTTGATCCCAGTACCTGGAGATACAGTTACCATTTCTCTCTCTCTCTGTCCATCGATTTGAAGATATTCATATATGTTGCAATCAACTTTATTATTTGGTTTTTCAGTGAACAATATAACTTCAAAACTTATTCATGTCTTTACATACTTTCTACAATGCAATTGTTAGTGGCTGTGGAGCAGTCCATGTTACAGGTGTTGATAACTTAAGTATGCCACAACTGCTGGGCATTCAGGCTTACTCCACTTTTTCTCTATTATGTACAGAACTTGAATAAATATATTTAAAATCCTGTGAACGTTAGCCTCCGTTACAACTCTGAGATTTTGGGGAGTTGCTGAGTTTTGGTATAAATACTGTTAATGTTTTAAAGTATATTGCAAAATCACTCTCCTAAATGTTAGAACATCAAGTTCAATTTCTTTTTAAATAACATTTTATTTCAGAGTAAAAATTCTCACTTGACGTCCAATCAGAAATTGCCTTCATAACTTTAACATCCATAGAATAAGGTCATTTACAAAATTCACAGAAATGCTAGTAGCAACAACAAATGTAACTTAAGAAAAAGAAATTTTAGAAGATAAAAAAATAAACTCAAACTATGCAAGTGAGGTTTATAGATCAGGGAATCTATTGGCCCATAGGTTATATAAAGACCCTCACTTACCCACAATGAGTATTTTTTTTCATATGAACTCTCACCACTCTTATATACTTCTGTTATTTTGTATTATATTTGGGGGGCATATAATTAAGTTATTTGTATACTTTACATAACTAACTCATAACTGGACCACAAGTTCCTGGATGCCACACCACTACCATTTCACCTTTATTTTACCTAAATACTTAGCAGAGTGCTTGTATATGGAAGGCATTGAAATACTTGTTGAATGGATAAATAATTTATTATTTTGAATCAGATTACTCCTCAAAATGTGAATTTTAGCATTTGCCGAATATATATGCTTAGATGTTAACATCTCTGACTGTTCCTGGAGTGGATAGGAACACTGTGGGCAGATCTGTGTGCCATTTGCTAAAAATAATTATGGATATCACCCATCAAAACCTTTTTTTTGGAGTCTATAAACTTATTGAGTAAAAACAAAATCAATGTCAGACATGTTAAATTCGGTTTGGTTCAAATTTGGCTGCTGTCTGTTTGCAGCAGAGATGAACTGAGGTGAAGAGAAGGCAGAGGGATGCTGGCATGGAGACACTGAAGAAAATGACCTTCTATTTGTTACAAAAACAGCATCCCACAGCAATGCAAGTCAGTTAGCAATGGCAGGAACCTGGTGTTTAATGAGCAGGCATCAAACCAAAGGAAGCAAGAACTTCCGAGAGGAGAACATGGAGAGAGCACGTTGCAACAGGGGCTAGTGGGAGGATAGTGTTGGGTATAGACCTGCTGGTCACTTGGGGAATTCAGTGACCATGTCACAGCTTTTGGGTGGCATGGCCTGCTCTCAGGCATGCTTTTCACAGTAGATTTGATCTTCCCACAAAGAAATGGCCCTTTTGTTTCAGCTTTGGGCCACAATCGGTAGACACATAACACTCATCATGGCGGTGACACTGCGGGCCCCTAGCCTTTTTACATTGACGTTCATTTCGTTTCAATTCAACTAAGTGCTGAGGAAGCAAGACCAGTTTCTTTCCTAGTTGAGTTTTAGGTTGATTTGTCATTTGGTTGTATTTAGGTAAATTCATTTAGTGCCTTTTTAAAAAAGCCTATTTAGGGAATTATAACCAATATTTTTTATTGTCCTGCTTGGTTGTAAATGTGCAAATATAAAGTTGTTTCTTTCTAGTGGTTACAGATACTTTGAAGAAATACGTGGAAAAAAAATGGAGTCTAGGCTCTTGCTTGCTTCCCCCAGATTAGAATGTTTGCCATTAATATTTAACTGAGTGACACAAATGATAACACTCTGGAAAAGTATCAATATTTCTTAAATAACATATTATGGTTGGGCTTTTATAAGAGTTTAATCTATGATAATTTTCTATGAAAAAATATGGTAGTCTGTGCACAATGAAGTTGATTTTAGACAATTGAATTCATACAATATATTTAAAACCAGCATAGCCCTTATTTAAGGAAATTGTCAGGATTTACTTTAAAATTATGTGGTTAAATGATTTTTGTGATTTTTTAAAACCTTGTTGAAGTTTTGACAAGCTTTTGGCCTATTTCCACAGTTCTCCATCTGGGCACTCATAACGATTTCTTCCTTCATTCAGCATTTGCTATCAGACATCATTCCCTTACGCAGAGCGTTGTGGGCTGAGAGGGATACAAGAGCACTTTGTCTTTTGCTGTCAAAAGCATTGCAGCAGCATTTTAAATCTCCGTAGGAGTGTAATTAAAGACTTTCGTAACCTTAAAGCAGGTCTCTCCACATTCTGTACATATATGTATTTGAGTTCTCTTTAGGCATTCTGTTTGGGATCATGGTATATTCTAGTTAATAAAACATTCTGGTTTATTGAACACTCTTCATTGAATGCTTAATGTGTGTCAGTTGCTGTGGAGAGGGCTATAATACACAATTTCTTCATAACAACCCTTCAAAGTATTTAGTCTCATAAAAATTCTTAGGAAAAGGGGAACCTGAGACCTAGAAAAAGTTAAGGGAATAGCTCTGTGATTCTGGTTAACTTATATACACTTTGAAAGTCAGAGTTTCTTTCATTTGTAAAGGTAGGGTGCTGATAATCCCTCCTGGGAAAGCTGGTGTGATGTGTAAGTGAGGTCATAGTTGAGAAGCACAAAGCTCAATGACGGGCAGATGCTAAGTGTTGAGTACATTTTTAGTGGTTACTTTTAATAGAGTAACTCCTGATTTTTTTGTTCAAAGAACAACATGAATAAATCTCAGATTCTGCAGAATATATTTACTGTATTGGGGAATGATTGACAGGGAAGCATCAACACTTTCCACCAGCTTGTATCCAGCAACTGAGGTGAGATGACACCACTGAGCCTAGCAGTTTTACACTTTGATTTTGGATGCTGTGGCCCCAGCACAGGAAGTGGTGATACCATCCATCCTGGAAATATCTTAAAGTCTTATAACATCTCATCCAACAGGGATACTTTAGGGGTGACTTTATTGGAAGGTAGAGTAGAATCAAGCACTTTTCATGGGTAAATTTGATGTTTGACTTAGGTCCAACCTGATCATCTTTTAAGGATGATTTTGCATATATGGCTAATTAGGATTTCACACATAGCCATCTATTATTATTATTATTATTATTGGACAAAGGACATGCTCATTCTGTTCTCCTGTGGATTGTCCTACATTTCAGTTACACAGTCAAAAATTAGCATTTTATCAAGCACTCTCTATTTGCACCAGTACATGCTAAGTGTGCATTTAGATTCACCAAGAATTTTCACTACTTTTTAGCAAGGCAAGAAGTACTTTAACAATGTTAATATTTAAGCTCCACAATTCTGTAGACTGTGCTAAAAGGGGAAAATAGTAACACAGCCTGAATGTCTTGCCAGCGCTCAGTGTTTCCTCACTTTAGTTTCATGCCAAGGTCTGTGAGTCTGAAATACAGCGAGGTAGGCCAAAACAATGTGAATCTGTGAATACTGGAGATAAAAATAGCATCCATTAGGAAGCCTTAAGATATCACTAATTCTGCAAGGTTTGGACCCACAGATAATGGTGAGAGAAGAATTTAATCTTGAACATTTCAATGTAAATGGAGAAAAGCTCCCCACTGATTCCACATCCCTCATCAATGGTCACCAGCAGGACACTTCTCCATCAGCTTTCCTGTCTTGAGGTCTCCTCATGCTATCTCAGGCTGTAAGACCTCATGTCTGGTATTAGCACAACCAGTTCTTCCGTTGTGCAGAATGGTGGAGGTTGATGGCAGTTCTAGGGTCACCGGGTCCCAGAAACCCTCTCCAGCATGGTTGTAAGGCACCATGACCTGTGCTCTGGAAGTGACGCTCGGTTAACTTTCCTATGACATTAGAGAACAAGGCACCTCTATCCCACCAGCTCATTTGTTAAAATGTCCGATAAACACGACATCATATGGAATAGAGACTGGGCATCATTCCTCACAGTGACAGACCGTTCTTTTTGACTTGCTGAAAATCACAGTTATGGGAGCTGGACGTCTGAGATCAGGTGCTTATGTGGTCAGAGAATCAGCAATCTGGGGCCTTTCTTTTTTTAATATATTTTATTGATTTTTTTACAGAGAGGAAAGGAGAGAGATAGAGAGCTAGAAACATCGATGAGAGAGAAACATCGATCAGCTGCCTCCTGCACATCTCCCACTGGGGATGTGCCCGCAACCCAGGTGCATGCCCTTGACCGGAATCGAACCCGGGACCTTTCAGTCCGCAGGCCGACGCTTTATCCACTGAGCCAAACCGGTTTCGGCTGGGGCCTTTCTTATAAGGGCACTAGTCCTATCATGAGGATCCACCTTCATGACCTCATCTAAACCTAATTACCTCCCAAAGCCCCTGTCTCCAAATGCCATCACACTGGGGGTTAGGGCCTTCAGCATATGCATTTTAGGGACATAATTTAGACCATAGCCATGGCTCATATGATAGCCAGTAGTGTCTCTGCCCCAGATAAACAGATGCTCAGGTCTTACTTCTCCAAGCAGATTCCAGTCTCTTCCAAGATTGCAGGTGAGATGTTTGCCCGGTGACCCCAGTTCTCTGACAGGCCCAAGAGAAGTCATGAGTCTCCAGTTTGCTACATTTCTTCTCTTCCTGTAAGAGTGAGAGCAGCACTTGCTCCAACTCTCTATGTCTTCACCTTGAAACCGGATGCCCTCCACATGTTTATCTGAAACTTTCTGATTATTTTAGTCTTTGGTATTCTCATTTTGCTCCATACAAATTCAGATCGCCAATTCTCCACCCCAGCAAAGGAGAGCAACTGGAACAATTTTTATAATGGAAAAGCAGAATGAAGAGAAAGGAAACCAAATATAAAAAGGCCTGGTATCTTTTAAAAGAAGTTACAGCATCTATAATAAAATATAAACTACATTTTATGCATAAAAGTTCAAAAAAGTTCTAAAACCTATTGTCATCTCTTTTCTGTTTTTGCATGCATTAGGAATATGCCACATCTAAAAGTGAAAGAATGTAAATTTACTAAGCTCCCTGTTACAGAGAAGTTGCCAATGACTTAGTCAACCTTTCCTTGAAATGAAATAATTTAGCAAATAATTATCTTAAAATTCTGTGCAAAATAATTGTATTGCCTGCATTATATTCTATTGTTGTTATCTGAATCTCATATGGCATTACATCATAAAATGTGCTCGAATTGGCCTCTGTTTTCAATTAACTGCCTTTTCACATGACTCCTTACCGTTTTATCCTATAGCTGAAATGTTATTGATGCATTTTCAAGATCTGAATAATAGCTTCTGACATTTTGCATTTACTGGATTTAGCAAAAGTTATTCAGATAATATAATTAAAAAGTCAAAAAGAACCTTAAGGATCAGCTGGGCCTATTCTAAAATTGCAGAACGACACACAGAGTCTGTCATTGAAATAGAGGAGTTCCCACAGAGCTGGCCTGAAGCCCACATGCCTATCGATATTCCAGGCCGAGAGGCCTCCAAGGCATCGAGGGGAAACCCATGATGCCCCACCTTTCAGGGCTTCCATTTGGAACCCGAATGCCCTTTATGGTTAATGAACAACTCAGGCGTTTGCCTGGTTAGCTTTCAGAGGCCGGTCTAGAAAGACATGTTCCTGGTATCTATTCCTTTTATAAAAAAAAGTCTTTTCTGCTTATACTTCACTCATCCTTCTGAAAAAAGTTGTTTCTACAAGAAGGATACAAGCCTTTCTAAGAATTTGTTACATGCTCAAAAGTACCAAGGTCCCATTTCCTGTTTTAATGACAATGGGACTAGTAGATACAGATTCCAAGTTGTGAATAGACACTTTCATGACTGGTAAAGGTAGACTTATACGTATTTATTGATTTATTGATTTATTTATTTATTTAAAATATATTTTTATTGATTCAGAGAGGAAGGGAGAGGGAAAGAGAGATAGAAACATCAATGATGAGAATCATTGATTGGCTGTCTCCCACATGCCCCCTACTGGGGATTGAGCCCACCACCAGGCATATGCCCTTGCTGGAATCGAACCCAGGACCCTTCAGTCCGCAGGCCGACGCTTTATCCACTGCGTCAAACCAACTAGGGCTATACTAATTTATTTAATCAGATTACTTATTATTAGGGGTTGAATTGTGTCCTCTCCTACTCCCTCATAATTCATATGATGAAGCCCTAACTCCCAGTGCCTCAGAACATGACCTTATTTGAAAATAGGGTCATTGGAGATGTAATCAGTTAGGTTAAGATGAGGTCACACTAGAATAGGTTGGGCCTCTAACCCAGTGTGATTGATGTCCCCATAAAAAAGGAAATTTGGGCACAGACATGCACGCAGGGAGAATGCCATGTGAAGATAGAGGTGGAGACTGGAGTGATGCTTCCGCAAGCCAAGGAAGGAACACAGAAGGTCGCCAGCAAACCACCAGAAGCTAGAAGAGGCCTGCAACTGCCTTTGCCTCACAGCCTCAGAAGGAACCAGCCCTGCAGACACACTGACCTTGAACTTCTAGCCCCCTAACTGGTAGATAAGTTAGTGTTGCTTGAGCTACCCGTTTGTGTTTTGTTGTTATGGAACCCCTAGTAAATATACTTGCATACTTTATTGGAGTCAAATTTAAAACTTATATAATTTATCATTTTAAAGGTACTGAAGAAGTCAAATGTCTTCTTGATTTAGAAATATTTAAGACACTCTATCAATCAATCCTACCGATAGCTACACTAACTTTGTCGTAACTTTAACAACTTTGGTCTAATCGCTGCTCAGTCCCAAGCTAATGAATGTACACTCGTTTACATGGCTAAACTGAGTTTAAATGGGAATGCCATCTGAATATCCCCATCTCAGCCAGGGATAACACTTCTCTGAACACTCACATGCACAAACGCTCTGGCTGTTGAGTAGTAAAATTCAGTACTCAGAGTTGCACAAGCTGTCTTTTCATTGACAAAGTACAAGATATCTCAGTGTCTATACTACAAGTTAATTTCAATTTTTATAATGAGAATATCCTACTAGATTTAACAAATGCTGCCCCCTCTGCACCTTGGCAGTTCCCAGAGGTGGAGGCATTTTAGTCACAATCCTAAAATTATCATCTTCATTTACTTCTCAATATTTATATCTTTAGAATTCTAAATTAGAGTTCATTCATCCTCCTCATCCCCAACCTCTAAGCCCTGGGGAAAGAAAAGCAAGCACATTATGCTCTTGCTAAAAAAATATTATCCGGAAGAAGATACCGTGAAAACACTTGCAAATAAAGGAAGATTTCCTTCTTGTTCTGTGTTCTTTGCTTCCCCGCACCCTAACTCTGACACCACTGAGAGGGATTTGGTTTGTTTATTTGCCTGCTTGTTTTTATAACTTCGATGCTTCTGGGAACATCCAAGATTCAAGCACTTGGGGTGCTTTGTGTTTTATGCCCTGCACCTGGTTAGACCTCATCTCTTGCCCTGAGACAGGGCCTCCTCTGCAGTCTGTGTTCTAGGGTCGATCTGACAGCAGGTCAGTCCTAATATGACTTAGGAAGGGCTGCCTATTGAAACTGGTAGTGCAGTCAGCCTGTGTGAGTGAGTGTGTGTGTGTGTGTCTGTGTGTGCACGAGTGTTGTTTTTGTTGTAGAAGTCTGAGCTGTCTTTATTGCTTTCACTGAAATGAGATATTAAAGGTCTTTCACTTTCATTTCTCTAAGAAGCTAGGATTAAAGAGAAGTTTTAAAGTGGAGTGAGGTTAAAGAGATGATGACTTTAGGGACATGGTATTCGACAGACAAGAGATGGTATGGGGCACCACAGTGGGGAACCCTGGGAGAAAAGGGGGTGCTGTGTGCTTGGAATGGTGAGTTAACAGTGAGGGGCACAGAGGAAATTATGTGGATGAAGGGAAGACAACACCTCTATACTAACACTGGCCCAGTCTGTGTAGAGAACACCCACATGTTTTTGTTATTATTGCCTGTGGCTCCTGCCACCTTGTTGATGGGGTCTGAAGGGAGGGATAGATGAAAACATAGGCATGACCCTCAGAGCCAGGAAGGCAGCAGGGGTGCCTGGCCGCAGGCATGGTCTTCCCTGCATGTAGCCTCGTCTCCTCTTTTCCATGTCCCTGCCCTGAGCCAGCCTCCTCTGTGCTCCAGGCCTCCAGGTTCAGACTCTGATGGTCCCTTATTGGGGGCTGGATGAAGAAGACTCAAGATCAAGTTCAAGTCCAGCTTGACCTTGTCTAGGTCACTGCTGACCTTGGATAAGTTACTTCTCCCCTTTTAGGGCTTTGGTTTCCTGTTTTATAAAATGAATCTTGGTGGTTCTTCCACATTTTTTTAAAACCATAGAACCTGTTTTTCAAATAAAATTTTACATAAAAACCGAATATTCAAAAAGTACAAACTTCCAGTTATAAGGTAAATAAGTCTTGGGATATAATGTACACCATGGTGACTATAGTCAACAATACTTTATTGTATATTTGAAAGTTGCTAAGAAGCTAGATCTTAAAAATTCTCATCACACACACACACAAATGTGTAACTACTAGTATATATAGTGATGGATGTTACTAGACTTACTGTGGTGATCATTTTGCAATATATACTAGTACATACATCATATCATTATGTTGTACACCTGAAACTAACATAATGCTATATGTCAATTATATCTCAATTGAAAAATACCTTATATGTAAAAGCAGAAGAAAATGGGTTTGCTCCCAGCTGCTGGTGCCTCTCACTTTCCCTCTTGGCTGTATCCTCCCATAGCCCTCAGTAAGCTCCCTCCCATTATAGGCTGGGCCGCAGGGGAAAAAACTTGAAAAGCGCTGCTTTACACTTTATAAAACAAAGCCCTGCAGAAACACTTTCTGATTGTAAACCATCAACTTCTAGATTTCCCAGTACAGTGCTGCCCAGGCCCGTGTCAATGACCACTTGCTGCCCCAGCTGCTGGTGGTGCCCGTGGCAAACGACCTGGGTTGTCTGCCCTTTGCTGCCCTCCTGGGAGGCCCACATCCATCTGATGGCTGATGGTGGCAGGACTGGGAAGCAAGGCTGCCCCACTCCACTCTGGAGGGCACAGGAGCCCCAGGTGCCCAGGCTGTCGTAGTGCCTGCCTGGCAGCTCCATGTCTCCGTGCTCAGCCCAGGGCACTTCTTATAAACATACTAGAGGCCCGGTGCACAAAATCTGTGCACTCGGTAGGGGGGGGGGTGCATCCCTCAGCCCGGCCTGTGCCCATTTGCAGTCCAGGACCCCTTGGGGGATGTTCACCTGTTGACTTAGGCCCACTCCCCGGGGGATCAGGCTTAAGCTTGCAGTCAGACATCCTTCTGGTAGCCAGGGAGCCCTCGGGGGATGTCTGACTAAAGGCTTAGGCCCCCAAGGGATCGGGCCTAAACTGTTAGTTAGACATTCTTAGTGCTGCCATGGAGGTGGGAGAGGCTCCTGCCACCACCTCCGCACTGGCCAGCCATGAGCCAGCTTCTGGCTGAGTGGCACTACTCCTTGGTCTGACCTAAACCCTAGAGATTAGTACTTCATTTTACAACTTTTTCTCAGTTTATAGGCAGCAGCAAACTCAGACCACACAGTCGGGTGTGCAAGAAATGTTGCTTTCTTTATTGTTTAGTAACCAAACCTAACTTCAACTTCAGCCCCCATTCTGCCAAGTGAAAAAACAAAAACAAAATATTATTTAACTTAGGTTCCCCACCCCCTTCTCTGGAGTTGTACTTCCATGTTAGACAGTTTATATCTCAGGCAGAGGTGCCAAAGAACCGAGCAGGGTCAAGAACATGTGGACCTCAGTCTTCTGTCTGGACTGGCCCCCACCCAGTGCCCTTGACCCTCACCTGACCCTCACCTCAGAGCTCAAGTCCATGCCGACCCCTGGTATATTCTCCTCATCTGGGCCTTGAAGCCTCTTGAGTCCAATTCGCTCTCTTCATCCCTCCCTGCCACCTTCTCTCTCTCACACAAAGAGCTATTGGGCTTTCTGGGGTGAGGTCCTCTGACACCTCCTCAGCCCCGTTGCATGGACATCATCTTGGTGCCTTGGTCACGGCCACAAAGCTGTGTGGCTGCTCTCAGACCCTCCGTCTCCTGCTGCCTTAGGGAGTGACTCAGTGGGAGGGGAGGGTCCCAGTCCTTTTTACATGGCTGCCAACAAATACTCAGTGTTCCTTCCCTCTAGTTCTCCTTCTCCTCCTCACCCCAGTCCAGGCACGTCTATGTGCAGGGCAGGGGAGGGTGGGAGGCAGGCGTGTCTCTGACCCAGCACACAGGCTTCCAGATCCACTGCTCCCCCAGGAGGCCTTCCATGCTCTGGACCTCGACACCCAGAACCTGTCCCCTCTCAGCTGCAGGTCTTTGCCCACAGTGGTCAAGTCTGTTTAGAGCAGTGGTTCTCAACCTTGGGAATCTTTTTAAAATCCTGATTTCTGTGCCTCATCCTTTGTTACTAATGTTGTGGCTCTACCCCATAACAAAGAAACAGAATTTCCAGAGGATGAGGCCCAGAAATCAGGATTTTAAAAAGATTCCCAGGTGATTCTAATGTGCAGCCAAGGTTGAAAACCACTGGTTTAGAGGCTTGAAGTCAAGAAGTGCCTCTTTGTTCTCTGCTTTCTGGAGGCAGTCAGCGTGGAACATTCCTGCCCTGGATTGGGGAGGGGTCTCTGGGTGTTAAGAATACCAGGAGGGGGAGCACAGACTCCTCCAAGAGCTCAGAGAGTGGAAGGGCAGCACCCCCTCACCTCTAACCCCAGGGCATTTCTTTAGAAGCAGAAGCCTCATCCTGTGCAGGGGCCTGTGCTGGCTGCCTCAGTTTCTCAGAGACAATGAATTTGATGAACGTCTTTTCCCCACTGCAGGAGCTGCTTCATTTGTTCGTTCTCGCATTTTTCATTAGCTGCTAAATCGCCCCTGTGGCTGCAAACCTGTTGTGCCTGACTCAGCAAGTGGGGAGCTATGGGAGCTGTGCAGGGACAGGGGAAGGGGGAGGGGGGCCCGGCCTGCAGAGAGGGTCAGTGGTGCCTGCCTGGCTGTCTCAGAGGATGTGGCTTAGGTTAGGTCCTGTCCTTTGGCAACTTTAGGAGGGGAGGCCGTGTCCTCCGCTCCCTACTTTGACTCAGGGGTGGAAGTTCTCCTTGCTCTCTGGCCTTATAACTCAGTGGATCATAGTGGGATGCGGCAGGCAGGCGGCTTCTGCGACTGCAGACTGCACACGGGTGCCAGCCGGAGGTTTCTGTGGCTGCACACACTGTGGGCAGGCGGCTTCTGCAGCCGAACACGGCCTGGGCCTGAAACCCGGGACCGGATTGGGTCACAGACGGCGGGCAGGCGGCTTCTGTGGCTGTACACAGGTGTGAGCCGGCAGCTTCTGTGGCTGCACACGCTGTGGGCAGGTGGCTTCTGTGGCTGTACACGGACGCCAGCCTGTGGCCCGGACCTGATAGGGTCACGGGCGGCAGGCAGGTGGCTTCTGGGGTGTCCGGGGTTGCCGCTGGGACTGCGCCCCAGCTCTGCCCTCCAATCGCCATGGCAATCCTGGGCGCAGGCCAACTGGCAATCCGGCCCCGGGGGACTGGGGTTGCCGCCTGGCCTGCGCCCGGGCCCTCCCGCCCTCCGATCGCCATGGCATCGCTCCGGAAAGGCCAGCTGGCAGCCCCGGCCCCAGTGGGGTCCGGGGTTGCCTGGCCTGCGCCTGGGCCCTCCTGCCCTCCGATGCCATGGCGATCCTGGGCACAGGCCAGCCAGCAACCCCGGCCCCTGGGGGTTCTGGGGTTGCCGCCTGGCCTGCGCCCTCCCACCCTCCGATCACCATAGCCTGCGCCCCAGCCCTCACGCCTCCGATCGCCACCATCGCTCGGCACAGGCCAGCCGGCAACCCCAGTCCCTGGGGTCGGGTTTGCTGCCCGGCTTTCCAATGGCGATCACCGGCTGGGGGGTGGGCAAAGGCGGCCTTTGCCCACCCCCTAGCTCTTGCCTGCTGCCTGGGTTGCCGATCACCATTCCTCAGTCCTTCCCCTTTCGCCTCCCATCATTGGGCGTATGCAAATTAGCCACTATCTTTGTTGGCCTGTTAACCGCCATCTTAGTTGGCAGTTGATTTGCATAAGGATATGCTGATTAGCCAATGGGAAGGGTAGCGGTCGTACGCTAATTAGCATTTTTCTCTTTTATTAGTGTAGATACAGGCTGCATTCCATGTTCAGGCCAGCTTCCAGGAACCCGCCTCTTTCTCTAATTCTGATTTATTTCCTGGACATTGGCTTTTCCTGAGAAAAGAAATATTCAGATTTTTAAAATCCACCATGTTTTTGGGGGGTGGGAAGGGGAATAGTTTGCATATACAAATAAGACACTGTCTGGGAGCCTGAGTTCCTTTGTATATTCCTGTGATAGAGGTGTGGTGAGTAAGAATGCGTGGGGCTGAGTTGCTTTGCATTTTCCTGGCACAGGACAAAACTGCTGGAGGAAACTCTAGCTGGGAGTCCTGGCGTCATAGGCCATCCTCTCCACTCTGAAAAAGCAATGCACACAAAAGAGAAATCAGGCATGACCAATGGCCAAGAGCTGTCTTCTCTGAGTGCCTGGTGATGCCCGCTGGGACATCCAAGGTCCAAGCCTGGCAGCTCCACCAGCCATGCCAAGGAGGAAGCCTCCCACTGGATGTCAGCAAGGATCCCTGTCACCTCTACATGCATCACATCTGAGACTAATATGGGTCACAGTTTCTTCCTGGGGAGTAAGGTTTCCAGCAGCAACAGAATACAGACTTTCAGCTAGCACACGATTTAAGAGTCACCATGCCGCTTCTCCTACTTTTGCCATGAATGGATTTGCTCTGAGATATATGGGTGGGCTCGCTGGCAGAGAGTATAGAGAAACATCCGCCAAGGGCATGCTCTAGGAGCCCTTAAATGATGGAGATCCCACCTGCTTGGGCCCTTCTACCAAGAAGTCCAGTTGTTCAGATCACAACCAAAGGTGACCACAAGGCTTGTGTCCCCCTATTACTGTTGATAATGTGAGCCTAGAGGACCATTAGGGTGTAAAACTCCACATAAAGGTACTTATACTGTTGAGTCATACCATCTGGTAAAAATAGGATCACACATCTTCAATGCATTAGTTCGCTGGGCTGCCATATCAAGTGGCACAGACTGGGTGGCTTAAACAACAGAAAATTGTTCCTTCAGAGGAATGTTCTGGAGGCTGGAAGTTCCAGGTCAAGGTGTGGGAAGGGCTGGTTCCTTCAGAGGCCTCTCTTCTTGATTGGTAGATGGCCATCTTCTCCCCATGTGCTTCACATTGTCTTCCCCTTATGTGTCAACCTGTGTCCAAATTTCCTCTTCTTATAAGGACATCAGTCATAGTGGATTAGGGCCTAATGAACTCATTTTAACTTAACCACTTATGCAAAGACCCTATGTCTAAATATGGTCACATTCTGAGGCATTGGGGTTCATATTTCAATATATGAATTTAAAGGGAACACAACTCAACTCATAAGAGTCAGTAAGAGTAGATGGCGAGTAACCCAAACAGAGATAGGGAAAGCCTGTGTGCTGTCACAGGCACTGGGATGCTTGTCTCAGGGTACATTGAGGTGGCTTCTGAAATCAGTCTCTACCAGGAAGGGTGGTGTGTAGCTGCCACCTTTAAGTTTCTTAAACTTAAAAATACTTCCAGCCGGTCAGGATTCACAGATACGCCATGTGCATTTTACCTACAGATTAGCCTGTGATCCAATGAAATGCAGGGGCTCAGGCATGTCCCCTCACGCTGTGGGGAACCCACAATTGATGTACCTCCTTGGACAGAATGTTGGTGTCGGATGCGCACTTACAAGTCAGTCTATGCCTGGTGGACGTGAGTTGTCTTTTAGGGGCTGTGATGGAGACTGGACTGCTGGAAACCAACACTGGGTTCAGGATATTAAAGAAAGAGAAAAGGAATAGTTGGATTGAAGTGAAGGTATTATTTGGAGGCTCAATTAAGGCTCCGAATAAGATTCACATTCCAGAAGAGAGACTTGCCAGGAAAACCTGGGATGGATCTGCTGAAATGCAATGTAAAGGCTTTGATGCGGCCAGCAAAGCCAAAACGGTGTACTTGGGATTCAGAGATCATAGAAATCTGCTTGCTCAGAAGCCTGAAGGACAGCAAGGAAGGAAAGTGACCCCAGGGTTGGGACCGGGGGCGGATATAGCACTCTGGACGGGGCCAGATGTTCCCTAAGGAATCCTGTGTGCTTCACGTGGGTGCCACCCTGACTACGTGAGGTAGCCTGCCTATATACTTTACTGCCTGTGGATTTACTCTCTTACAGGGCTGTCTCATGTTTTCTCCAGAGCTGGGCACATTACAAAAAAGTCCTAGAAGAAAAAGGAAGGGAGAATGTAGCAGCAGAAAGACCCCAAACTTTCCAAAGAGAGTCCCCTGGCCACAGCATATAAGTGCCCAAACTTTGCTTGTCCATCACCCTTCGGAGCCCTGCTCAGTTCTGGGCATCTTGAAGGGAAGTGACAACACTCGAGTGTTATTGTAGGGGCGCCAATGATCCAATCTAAGACAGTGTTTGTCTCACTCAAGATGCTCCTCTTGGGGAGGAATGTGGTTCTCAGTGGGCCAGCAGGGTGGTGGGGGTGGAGAGTGGAGGCAGGAAGGTGGAAATTCCCCATTTAAGCTGAAACATTGGCATCTTGGGGAGGAGGCAGTACGTGCAGTATTTATATTTGGAAACAAAAACATGTACATACTGTTTTCGTAATGCAAAAATAGAAAGCAAAGAGCAACAAAACCTTTGTTTTATGTAGTGTGTTATGCAAGTATGGCACAATTTATCATATGTCACATACATACTATTTTTCTTTTAAAGAAAAATACATTTTTATAAAAATAATGCTGATATTATTTTACTTCAGTGGAGGAAGAAAAAAAGGTAGGGCATGCAAAATTATAATATCTAACAAAGAGGAGAATGGTTTTAAAAGTTGCCCCAAAAACTTATGGAGAAGGAAGTTTTATATTCCAGGGTTCCCTTGTTGTCCCTGAGATGAAAACATTAATCAATGACTCAATGGAAATATTAAATAACAATTATGCATAGCATTTCATGGGTTATAAGACACAGTTCCTTTATATAAAGCAGGCTTACTGAATTTTTGAGCAGTACAAGAGCTTGAGGGGGGATTTGAACCAGGATCCCAAAAGATCTAGATGTGTTGAAGTGTGGAGCAATTCTATAATTGGATAGAATTAAGTCATGATGAGTACATTTGCTAACAAAAACCCCAGTTGCCTTTCAGGTGTGAGGAAACTGTGGCTTAACCAAAGCTTATATGAAACAGAATTTAGAGGTTTTAATAGACTAAATGTTAAGTATGTGATGAGGTTGCCAAAAGAGCTACTGCAACTTGAGTAAAGGTATCAATTATAGGCCAAGGGAGATGATCATCTTTAATCTTGACTAGACAGATTTTGTCTAGAGGTAAGAAACTTTATATATACAACACGGAATATAAGAGTTTGGGTTCCAGAGTCAATTTGCCTGAATTCAAATCCCACCTCTGCTACTTCCTAATTGTGTGAAGATCTTGGCTAACTTAACCTCTCTGTTCCTCAGTTTCCCCATTTCCATGTGGATGTTATAATAGTAAGTGCCTTTGAGATTACTTTGAAGATTAAAGGGGGCTGTCTTAGTCTGCTCAGGCTGCCATTGCAAAGTACCATAAACTGGGTGGCTTTCACAACTTTTTTTCCTACAGTTTTGGAAGCTGGAAGACCCACATCAAGGTGCTGGTCAATTTAGTTCCTGATGAGATCTCTCCCCTTAGAGTACAGATGGCCCCCTTCTCACTGTCCCCACATTCAGAAGAGAACTCTGGTGTCTCTTCTTGTAAGGACACTAAACCTATTGGATTGGGGCCTTGCCATAGTGACCTCATTTAACCATAACTACCTCATAAAGGCCCCATCACCAAATATAGTCACATTGAGGGTTAGGCCTTCAACATATAAATTTTGAGGGAGCACAATTCATTTTATAGCAGGGATCATATATTCGAAGCAAGTAAAAAACATCTAGAATAGAATCTCACACGTGATCAGTAGTCATTAAATGCTAGTTCATTATTATCTAGCTTTTATTTGGATCTGGACACTACTTTAATGGGGGCATGAACAAACTGGATTAGGAACCATTTCTTATGAGGAATGTTTAAAGGATGTGAAATATTTAGACTAAAAAGATAAAACTTTGGGGAGATGTGTTAGCTGTCTTGAAATAGTCACAGCCTGTCAGATTGATGAGCTGTGAGGTTTATTCCAGTTGACTGTGAGTGTTAGAGCAGGAACACTGGGGGAAATTACAGAAAAACATGTAGACTCAATGCAGGGAACACTTTCAGATTGGCTGTCTGCAGTTGAGTGTAAACTGTTACCTTTTATTTTTTAGGGAACAACTTAGTGATAGGAATCAAATTCTTAAATATGGGTTTACCTTTTTTTTTTTAACTCAGCCATTTTATTTGGAGAACTTTTTCAAAAGAAAATAATCACATGCCTATGGACACAGATGTTATTACATCTTTATTTGTGATAGAAAAATATTAGAAACAACCCAACTTTCCTCAAATGGGAAATTGAGTCAGTAAATTAGGGTCCACCAAGAAAAGAGAACATTATGCAAGGATTTAAAATAAGTGTATGCTCCTAGACAAATTTTGAAAAGTGGGAAAACTATTTAAAGTAATTGTATGTTTCTAAGGTATTCATAGCAAGTTGGTAAGTGCAAAAAGCAAGTTGGTAAGTGCAAAAAGAAGAGAATGTTGAGGGTAATCTAATTTTTGGAAATTAAAAAAAGGAGATGGTAAAATGAGTGTGTAAGTAGGCACATGTATTGTAGGATGATGGCCAGACAACATCTTCAATATGTTGATAGAGGTGGGTAGAATATCTTAGGTTATTGCTTCCCTTCTTCATTGTTCAGTAGAGTAGCTACTAGCCACATGAGGCTATTTAAATGAAATTAAAAATAATGAAATGAAAAATTTAGTTTCAGCTTCATGAGCCACATTTCAAGGGCTCAATAATACATGCAACCAGTAGTTACCATACTGAACAGCAAAGAATTACAGAATATTTCCATCATGGCAGGAGCTCTATGCATCACCACCTCTTGCACACAATAAATGGTGATACATAAATGAAAGAGCAGGACTTTGTCAGCAGACTGCCCCCAGATTAGACTTCAAGTTCAATGAGGACAGGAATTCTACCCATCTCATTCCTGGAACCCTCTGGTGGTCAACAAAGCATAGACACTGTATAGCATTAGTTTATGAATGAATGAAAAATGTATGTAAAGAACTAACATAGTAAGTACTCCATTAATATCTCCACCATTTGGTATGTGTATTTGAAGGAGGAGGGAGCCCCCAGCCACCCTCTTTCCCCATATAGATTAGGTGATTGATTATGAAGCTGTCTATTGCATGCTCTAATAAATGTCTCAAGGACAAGGTTACTCACTAAACACAGACATTCATAATATTGCTAAATGCTTGATGCCATAATCAATTTGTCAAGAACCCATCTCTCACTGAGCATGAGAAGTATTCTAATGGGGAAGTCAAATTGTCTAATCCCTTTCTGCATTACGGGAAAGATCAGTCCTGTCTGCTCAGTAGGGCAAGATGGATGCATGTCTACGAGGTGAATAATCATTGCCAATGGCTTGTCACATCTTCAGAATCCTGACTCTGTATGAGATACGCATGATGGCAGAAGAGAGGAGCACACGATTAACTGAAATAAGGTGCCTGGTAGGCCCAGGATCTGCCTGGGAGACTTGTAGGCTTCCTGGCAGTGCAGCAGTGGACAGATTCAATTACTCCATTTTTACTGCTCCTCTTTGCATCTGGCACATCTCTTGCTTGACTCTCTCATTTGAATTCTGCTGGGGATACTTGTTCTGTACAGATGTATCCCTGCCTCATCTGTGTATCTGCCACCCCCTTTCCATATCCATTCTAATTGTTCCATTTATGCCACTTTTTTTTCTTTCTGCACAAGGGATCTTTGTAATAGGGCCTGGAGAATATTTTATTTCTTCTGATTAAATCTGGTAGATGTTTTTTTTTTCCTGGGCGTTATTGGGTTCTTTTAATTTCCTCCTGTTTATTACTTTTGCTGTCAATGACATTACTATTCTTTGAATTGCTATCGTGTGTATGTGTGTGCGTGCATGCATTTAATTACTTACAAATGAACATACAGGAAGATAAAAGAGATCATTTAGAAAAGCAATTCTGACTTCCCAGACACATTATGTCAGTCTTAGACCTTAGTTCCTGCCATGCTGAAACACAATATTTCCATTTGGGTTGCATTTTTTAGAGCAGTTTTGAAAAATAATGGTTTTAGCTGGGGATAGAGTTAAAGCTGCAAAATGAAAGACATTGGTGGAATCCATACTTCCTTTCATGCCCTCTTGTTAACTGGCATTATTTACTGTGTTTTTCCACCCAGACCATTCAGAGACATGCTCTCCTGGCCTCATCTCCCCAAACATATTGAACTGAATCCTTTTCTCTCAGCCATAGCATGCTCCTTTTCCTCAGTTACATACCATATTTTGAGCATCTCAATGTAGGTTTATTTTCAAGGGAACAGATGTATTATTACAGCTCAATTGTTCATTTTTCAGATGGTACATACCAGGTACTAATCCAGGTAAATTAGATAGTATGCTTGTTTGGAGGCTACTTGCAGGCAGTGTCTCCAGTTCTGTTTAATAGGAAACCATCAGCCCTGCCTACCTGTCAAAAGTAGGATGATTTCAAGATAACAAAAAATGAGAGAGGGACATCGAGCAGAAACAAGTTAGTTAAACACCTGAGATCATCATTGTTTGGGCCACAGGGTATCACATTTTCATAGGAATCATGTGTAAGTCTGGTAAAACCTTTCTGAGATGAGTAGAATTTCTGCTCTAGAATCTGACTGAGGCCCTCAAGAGTCTTGGCTTCTCGTCTGTCACCCAGTTCTTTCTTCACATTCCTTTCTTTCCATGGTTCACCTTTAGAACTAATCCCTGACAAATGCCATTGACTTCTGAGACTTCCCTGCCTCTCTTCCTTGGCCTCACTCACCCAACACACCCCAATCTTGGATGGCTCTCACCACTGTCTACTGCCACTCAAGTGGAGTGGTCTACATGACTAGAGAATATGACACAACCAGGCACCTGGTCTTACTCTGAGTTCACAATTGCAAACCTTCAAATGGGCCTGCTATATTTCTTTTAAAAAAATCCCCCCTACTCTTCCTGAAGCCTATATGATTCTCATCTATGCTGATCCTTTCATGCCCTCTTTCCTGGCTGGTCAGCTAATATCACACTTCACCAGGACATCAAGTGAGAATGCACTCATCTGCCAGGCACACAATGATAAGTCTACCTGTGTTGACCCATCCTCTTTCTTTCTGTTTCTCTCCATATGAGGTGCTTGTCTCTTTGTGGATGCTCTGGCCACCACCCACCCTTAACCTCTTAAAGAAATGCTGCTGTGGTTTGGTCCTCTTCATCCCACATGAATTTCTCCTTCTCCATAAGATAATTACCATCAGCATTCCACGTGCTCTAGAGTCTTCTATATTTAAATGATTACATGTATGACTCCACTTCTCCTCTTTAGACTGGCTCACCTGTCCACACCCCTCACATAGTCAAATTTTTCAAAAGACCAGTCCACATATGTTGCTTGTGTTGCCTCATGATCTGGACACTGATTGCAACTCAAATCTGGATGTTCACATCAGTATTACCAAAGACCTGCAAATCTAAATAATGCTTTTGTGTCCTCTTCTTCCTCAAGTCTCAGAGTTATTCAACACAAACCAATCACACATTCCTGGAACAAATGTTCTCCCTAGATCAGAAGCTCCAAGAGGCAAAAGACTTGTCTGTTTTGTTGACCACTGTATCACAAACAATTTTAAAAGTGCCCAACTTCATAGTTATGCCAGCAATATTTGTTGAATAAACAGGACATACTCTTTGTGTGGCTTAACCTCTGTGAGACTGCACTCTTGGGGTTTCCTCTTAATTCATGACCCTCTTTTTTTCCTTCTCCTTCTCCAGTTCCTCTTTCCTCTGCAAGTTCTCAATGTTAGCATTCTTCGGAGTTCCATCCTGGGCCATGTCACAGATGAGCTTAGTCATTCCCATAGTTCCAAATCCTACACTTCTAATTTACATGTTCAGCCTTTGTCTCTCCCTGAGATCCAGGCCTCTGTGTCCAATTTATCTAATTCAAAGTCTCATGCATATCTCATGTTTATTCAAAACAGATTTCTTAACTCTCACTTTCTCTTTTAGTCCTTCCCATTTCTATGAATGACATCACAACCCCCCTTGGCTGTTCAGGACAGAATTCCTTGGTTCGTCTTTGTTTTCTCTGCTTCTTTTTTCTTGTCCCTGTGGTCCATCTTTCAGCAAACCCTTTCAAGTCTTTTCCTAAGTGATGTGTCATTACCAACCACTTTCTTTCTCTCCCATCCCTTACTCAAGCCACACTCCTGTCTCATCTATTCCATCCCAAGACCTTCCTAACATCCCCCTGCTGACCATCCCCTCATCTTCCCTACCACCCTTCCTGCCCCACAGCCATCAGTCAGATCCTCAAAGTTCACTGGGTTTTCTCACTTCCCTGCTTAGGACACTTCAATGGCTTCCCAGTACAGTTAGAAGCTCTTTCTGTTGCCTATCAGGCCCCACATTTTCTGACCTTTCCACCTTCCTTGAAAGCCATGCTCCTCACTTACTGTGTTCATGATCTTTGCCTTCTTCCAGATCCTCCAAACACTTTCCTGCCTCAGAATCTTTCTGCTCCCCTCTTCCCATGCTGGATTTTAGTACTCCTCCAGTTCTCAGTTTAACCCTCATTTCTTGAAAAGTCATTCCTGATTGTATCATGAAAAGTACCTCCCCCATTAGCTTTTATTATAGTCATTCTTTGTTTCCTTCATAGCGCTTGCTACACTTTCATTTTTCAAAAATTCACTTACCTGTTTACTGACTGTCTTGCTCACTAAATTATAAGTTTCATGAAGATGCAGACCATATTTGACTTGTTCACTTCCATAATTTCAATGTCAAGCACTGTGTGGCACAGAAAATGTACCTAAAAGTGATGAACACTTTCAGGATTTAGTCACTGTGACTTTTTAGTAACACTCATTGATTAATTTCTGTTATGGTTAAAAATTTGTATTTTTACTTTCTGTCCCTCACCTCTCCATAATTTCTAAAATATTAATGGAAAAGGTAGGAGAAAGATTCTATATAAATATTGGTCTTGTAATTTCTAATAGGCAAGACATATTTTATTATTTTCAACTCTAAACATTTGTCTGATCCAGACATGTGCTCCTGCAATTATTTTTGTTGTCATATGATTAATCACCCACACATAATATTTATTGATATTCATTTATAATGTTAATGTTTATTCATTAGTCATGAGGCCTCATTGAAAGCTGGCTATGGATCTGAACTGCCAGATGCTCTGATTTCCTCACGGCCATTAGGCTGTGTGGGGTTGGACGCTGCTTGTGTATATTCTATGGATGCCTCGGTAATTCAAGAATCTAAGTCTAACTTTATCAGCATTAGATTTCTTTTTTATTTTTAATAAAAGTAAAAAAGAAATAATATTTTAACTGACCTTTGAAAATAGTCAGTTAGTTTTCTATGGCTGAAGTGATTGGAATGCTTGGGGAAGCTCTAGAGAGATGTTACTTTCGACCTGTGTAAATTGGTGGACTGACCACCAATGAGACCTATAGGAGGCAATGAGATGGCGGAGAAGACCAAAGAACAGAGGGTTCATTAGATGTGAGTCTGGGTTCTTCATTCCCCTAATCCTAGCTGTGTGAGAAGTCATATCTGTGCTTTCTTTAAGACTGCTATGCCTCAACTGAAAAGTGGTAATAAAAACATTACACCCTCAAAGGGCCATTGGTACTATTACATGACACTCTTCAGATAGAGTATTAGATACTCAGTTATTATCTGTGTTTTAATATTAGTGTGAATTCTCTCCAAGATGGAATGAATCACCATAACATCGTTCTGTAATAGACTGATCATACCTACAATTTTGTACTCCAAATCCTCAATAAAATGAGATTCCCAAGACTGAAGTTGTTTACTTAAGAATGACCACTCCAATTCTTGCTTTAAATGCACCAATTTTTAGATATCCCTTTCTGGAGGGCAGTGGTTCTTCAACCGGGGTGATTTCACCCCTCGCTACCAAGGAATACTTTACTTGGCAATGTCTGGAGACATGTTTGGTTGTCACACCGGAGAGAAGGGGGTGCTACTGGCATCTAGTAGACTGAGTCCAGAGATGTTGCTAAATATCCTGCAATTTACAGGGCAGCCTCCGTGACGATGATTTATCTGACTCAATATGTCAATGGTTCCAGGTTGAGAAACTGTTGTAGAGCATATGTCCAAGTGGCATTTTCTTTCCATTTTCTCCTCCTTGACATGGCTAAAACATACATGGATTATCCTGGAAATTTATTATTTTGTAATCTGAAAAACAAAATGTAACATTTTGAGTTTCTAAATCACACAAGCAGATCTAGGCTTCCAAACTATTTATTTAGGAGTTTTAAAACATATTGATTTTAAAATTATGCATCAGGAAAAGCTACCCCTTTTAATTACTTTCCTGAGAAACACAAACAAGAACTTTAAGCCCGGAACATTGTATGGATTAATGGTTTAGTAATAAGTTTGCAGTTACTTCATATATCACCAATTAATTTTCTGAGTATCCAAAATGATTATAAATCAAAGGGTTCTAAAGAAGGAGTTTCATACATTGAAGAAACAATAAGGAAAAAGATATGTATTTCAGAACAAGTCAAATAGAAACTGTCATTTTCTAATTTTCCCCCCACACATGTATTTTTTTTAAAAGCTATAGCCGGTGTCTCCAGAGTTTTGGATGCCATATTCCCAATGTCCCAGATCTCTAAGGGTCTCCCAGGGCTGAAATCCTGAAATTATATAATAGTTCACTGCTCTGGAATGGCACAGTAGATTTGTATAGGCAACACCAGACTCACTTTATTCTTGAATTTTCCTCTAAAACAAAGTGTTTTCCCCTCTTGACTGGTTGTGTCTTTCCCCTTGCTCTCTGCTAGACTCTGCAGTCTTTAATACGTCCCAGGAATCAGATGTTTTAATGCACTTTCATTTCAAAACTGGCTGCTTTCATCTTTGATCAAATAAAGAATGACATGACTGGGGAGACACGCGTTTCCGCCGCTGGTTGACACCGTTGCAGAATGGCTTTGAGACTCTTATAGTTCTATGATTTGAAATGTCAGACGTGTCAGCAGGGCCGGCGTAAAGCCCTTGGAGTTATGTTTTGATGGTTTCTCAAATATTCCAGTCAGCTGGCTAAAATGACTTTCAGCACAGGCCTGAGCTCCTCAGTGAGAAAGGTGCATAAATGCCTCATTAAGGGGCTGCATTAGCTCTTGCAGTAGGAGAATATCTAGAAAACAAGCTTAAGTGAATTTGTAAACTCACCCTCATTAAATTCCTTTTCTGAAGAAACATAATGGCCCCCCAAAGCGCAGTTGGGTGTGTGCTCTGCTACTGATCAGCTTTTCTGACAGCTTCCTTAGCGTTGGGAGTGGGGTCCCAAACACAGTTGTACTAGTAAATGAAATAAAGCCAGGAGTGCAGTGGGTTTCTTTGTTTTTGAGCGTGACATGTTTTGTGCTTAACTGTGCAATGCAGCGAACGCCAACGTTTCATTTATGATTTCAGAATAATTAATTAGTAATTGTAGCATGGTTCCTTTAAAAACAGTAGTTTGATCCTCTTACTTTAAAGGTATACAAAACACTAGTCCTCATTTAGCTTCTGGCCATCTCCCTTTTCTCACATCATCTTGTAAAGGAGAATTGCAGTGAGTTCCACAGGGGGTGAAGCCTCTGTTTTTCCATAGTCTGCCCTAATGGCCCCACCCCCCCATCTACCTCTTATGTGTATCTTTTCCCTATTAGGGATCGGCTCCCACCCATTTTGGGGGGTAGCAAAATAAATGAGAGCTTCTTCTGCACAAAACAGTACACCTGTACCCCCTTATGCCAATAAGATGGCCCCCAAGCCTCATTGCATGTCCCAAGAATAGCTCTGTCGCCCATTTAGCACTCCGTGTGGACAAAAATCCATGCGACAAACCTGTAGTATGTGACAACGTGGTGCCTCAGCTTCTTTCCGATTAAAGAGGCCCGAGAGTCACGTTATAAAATCGATTTACAGCCAGACACCTCTTCATATTTTTGTCTAAATCCATGTGGTGTGGCTCTGTTCTTAGTATTTTAAGCTGCAGTCAGTGATACCGTTTTCAATATCTTTTTATGGAAGGTATTATTTAGAGCAAGGCTGTTTGGTTTTAAAAAGAAAACTCAAATGAGAAAATTAAAACAAACAAACAACAAATGAAATACCTCTGGGTGGAGGGCTTGCCTGTCTAAGGTGAAGGAAGCCCCTTCGGTGACCCGGAAAGGTCGATGGGTGGAAGGAAACCCGATCGGAGAGAAAAGTCTACTGTTAACCCACGCGTGTGACAGTTTTTGGAAGGACCATACTGGGAAAGGCCGTGAGGGAAGCCTACGCGTTTGTTGGAAAGAAAGGATTATGATGCACCTCACAATCATACTCTAAAACACGGTAAGTGCTCGCGTGCCTCCCTGTGCTTATTGACAAAACAGCAGGGACCGTGGAGGCAAAGCTCTGCTGTTTCAATTATTGAACTCTGCTCCCCATCAGCTTCAAAGGAGACAACGTCTTCCTTCATTCCCAGACAGCGCTCTATTAGTGTCAATTTGTTCTATTTTAATCCAGGATGAAAAACTGACTGTGGCGCTCAGTCTGGCCGGATCTTTACTGGCAAATGGGAGAAGGAAATATGTGTCAATTTCCTGGCTCTTTCAGACAACACCTTTCTCTAGCTCATAAGTGATTTGGGCAATCAGGAGCGGAGGAGGTTTTTATTTTCTCTTCTGAATTATCCAGATAAGGGCTTCCGCTCTCTGCTCTCCTGGCTACTGGCGTCTCGGCTTCCAATATGACACAACATAGGCAGTTTAAAAGAAACGACATCATTTTTGAAAACCTCCGAGTAAAAGTGGCATACGGGATCGTTTACGTGAAGGAAGAAACTAAAAAAACACACCACAAAAACGGAGTTTCTTTAAAGACAGGAGGAGAAAGCCAAGTTCCTGCCTGTCAGTATGGAAGGGTTTGACTCTGCAATTCTCCTATCGCCTCTTTAGTCCGAGAATGAGTGTTGCCCCGTGGGTTTGGTGAGATCCTCTTGTCCTCCACACTCCCAGATCCTGAACACGTAGCCTCCCTTGAGCATTCAGCTGGTGGAGGGTGAAACACTCTGTTTTCGCTTCGTAGAGATCCTTTGCCCAGTTGTGAATCCTCAGGCGTGAATCGCAAAGGATTTGAGACATTCAGTTCGAGGGCCCGTGTGGAGAGCACAGGAAAGTGGCAGAAAGTGGGAGGACACCCTATAATTTGTGACCACTCCTCTGGGGAGCTGGCTCATGGAAAGACAACATGTATTGTGGCACGTTCCACAAGGCCGTTTTCACCTTAAAAGTATTTTATACTCTTCTTAGGCGCCCAAATTTATTACAGTATTTCTTAACTCCCTGGTTATCAAATGCAGGTGTGCAGACATTTTTACTTTTAAGATATGATAGCTGACTGTGAATAATGTTTTGTGCAGGAAGTGTAATATTTTGAAATTATGTTCTGGAAACATCAGTAGGATATTGTATGTGGAATTAAAGTTAATGCCATAGACTCCTCCCCTCCATGGAAAATAGGCCAGGGTGAATTTTTTGAGGCATTGGATGCACTTGTGTTTTAAGTATTCAGAGCAGATGATAAATGAGACAGTATAATGTATTGATATATGGTCCTTCTCTGCATTGATCAGGGTTTAGTAACTACCTTAGAAAATTTTTTAAAAATGTTATTACTTGTGCATGAATGTAAGGAAAGATGACATTAAGAAAAGAAATATATGATGTATTTTCCAGAGCCCCATTATATTAAGTTGAAAATGGAGCTACCATACTTCCTTTATGGTTGTTAAACATGGTACCAACCTTTTTAATGGCTTGCTGAGGCGGACAGTGGATTGTTGTAAAGAATGATAATGATTCAGACAGAGGCCCAGGGGGGTGAGTGCAGTGTCTGGGGATTCAAAGAGCAGCAGCATCGTTTCAAGGGTAATAATCCTCCTTAAACAGCTGTTCCATCTTCTCCCACTCTGCACTGTGTGTTTGGAGTTGGGGTTGGGTGAAGGGTCTGAGGGCGGGATGAGATCAGCTTTGAGTCATTACTCGGCCTTTCAGAGGTGCTTTCTTCTCTGATACAAAAGCCATTCATTTATTCATCACAACAGTTCAGTTCTCTCCTTTGAGTCCTGAGGTAGTTTCCTGGGGCTGTCCTAGCAAAATACCACAAAGCGGGAGGCCTAAAACAACAAACATGTACTCTCTCACAGTTCTGGAAGGTCAAAGTCCTTTATCAACGTGTCTGTAGGGGCGGGCTGCCTCGGAAAATCCTTCCACGCCTCCTTCCAGCTTCTGGCATTGCCAGTAATCCTTGGTGTTCCCCGGCTTGTAGCAGCATTACTCCAACCTCTGCTTCTATCATCACACGGACTTATCTCTATCCCTGTGTTCTTCTTAAGGACACCAGTCATATTAGATTATGATCACCCTAGTCCAGTATGATTTCATCTTAACTAATTACATCTTTAAGGACCCTGTTTCTAAATAAGTTGCCAGTGGTTAGGACTTCAACACAATTGTGTTTGTGTAGAGACCAATGTAAGCACCGAAACACTGTCACTATTTTGCTTAAGTCATTTGAAGCACACACTTAGAAAATCTGAGCTCTGGGGTGAAGAAGAGACTGACAATAAGAATTGAGAATTGATGGGGACCATGATGCAAGACCCATGTGAAATGGTTAGTGGCATTTGTGTCTATGGAGAGCCACTGGAAAATGCAATGGGGGTGGAGAGAATGTGGCATTTTGCAGCTCTCTAAGTGATTATTATTCTTCATTCTCCGGTGGGGAATTAGGACTGATGTTCTTTTTGGTGCCCGGAGGACTGGAAGTATGAAATAGAATCCCTCCCATCTCTCCATTCCTCCCTGTACCACTCCCAAGAACTTGACTATATATCCAGGAAAAGGCATCACATAATGTGAGTGCTTTTGTAGGAAAAATTTCTGAAAATGTCATAGGGCATATGCTTTTGTAATTTTGATAGGTGTTGGCATGTCACCTTAGGATTGTCCTCATTTACATTGCCACCTGCAGTGTAGGAGAGTAGCATTTTTTCCCAGAACACTGTGATGTGGAAATTTTAAACCTTTGCTAATTTTACAATTTAAAAAAAAAAGATTTCTTGATGTATATCTAATTTACATTTTCCTTTTTAGGCATGAAGTGAGTGTATTTTGGTCATTTTGAGAATAATCTTATTCATTTTTGTAAACTCTTTTCATATCTTTTTTCCATTTCCCTATTTTGCTGTTAAACTCATTTGTTTGTGGGAGATTTTTATATATTTATAAAATGAGCCCTTTCTGATATAAATCTCAAATATTTATTTAAAAAATGTCATTTATCTTAATTGATTATTTTCTTGATGTTTGAGTCATGGTTAGATAGACCTTCCTACTCGAAGTTATAGAAAAAAAGTCTTCAACTTGCTTTATTCTAATTTTTTTTTTTGGTATTTTGCTTTTAAATCTTTTATCAATTTGGAATTTATATTTTTTTATAGTTATGACTAGTGGCCCAGTGCACAAAATTTGTGGATGGGGGGGGGGGTTCCCTCAGCCCAGCCTGTACCATCTCCAATCAGAGACCCCTTGGGGGATGTCTGACTACCGGTTTAGGCCCGATCCCCACAGGGATCAGGACATCCCTCTCGAAATCTGGGACCACTGGCTCTTAACCACTCACCTGCCTGCCTGCCTGATCGCCCCTAACTGCCCTCCCCTGCAGGCCTGATCTCACTCCCAACAACCATCCCCTGCCTACCTGGTTACCCCCAACTGCCCTCCCCTGCTGGTCTGATCACCCCTAACTGCCTCTGCCTCGTCCCCCACCACCATGGCTTTGTCTTGAAGGAAGTCAGACGTCTGGAAGATGGCCGGTCAACCCAATCTAATTAGCATATTATCATTTTATTAGTATAGATAGATTATATAGGATAGGATTGCTTAAATGGGGGGGGGGGAGGGAAGCCTTTTTCAGCAGGAGGAGATGCTCTTGGCAGACAAAAACATATAATCCCTATATCTGGACTGATAGCCAGCCATATGCACTATAATGCCAAACCAGTCATTAAAAAATTGAACCGCTTTCTTACACCTTAAACCAGGGGTCCTCAAACTTTTTAAACAGGGGGCCAGTTCACTGTCCCTCAGACCGTTGGAGGGCCGAACTATAGTTTTAAAAAAAACTATGAACAAATTCCTATGCACAGTGCACATATCTTATTTTAAAGTAAAAAAACAAAACGGGAACAAATGCAATATTTGTATTTGCATGTGGCTCGCGGGCCGTAGTTTGAGGACCCCTGCCTTACACCAAATAGCTGTTGCCCTTAAAACCCCTCCTCAGCCCCCACATTAGGTTCTGCCTTCCCAATTCACCCAGATTAGGTTCTGATTGGTCAGTTTCTATGCCAGTCAGCGTCAAAAGCTCCACCTCCTAGGCAGCCATTGGCTCCTCTCAGTTCACCCAGATTTGGTTCTGATTGGTTAGTTTCTATGCCAGTCAGCATCTCCAGGCCTATCTCTGGGCCTGATCAGAGAGGCAGGGCTGATCAGCAGCTGCCCCAGGCGGCTGGTGATCAAGCTGAATTGCTGACCTCTCAGAGAGAGAGAGAGGCTCTGCTGCTGATCAGCCCTTGCCTCTCTCTCTCTCTCTCTCTCTCTGAGAGGTCAGCAGTTCAGCCAGTTCACCAGTCCCCTCCCACCCAAGCCTGCTGCGCAAGCAGCCTGGTGTTTGGTTGAGCCTTCAGTCGTTCGGGATGTTATGGACTCTGGCTCTTTATATATATACTAGAGGCCCGGTGCACAAAAATTTGTGCGCTCGAGGGGAAAAAGGCGGATCCTCCCGCCCGGCCTGTACCCTCTCGCAGTCTGGGACCCCTCGGGAGATAACGACCTGCTGGCTTAGGCCTGCTCCCGGGTGGCAGAGGGCAGGCCCAATCCCTAAGTGCAGCCCCTGGTCAGGCTCAGAGCAGGGCCAATTGGGGAGTTTGGGGCACTGCCCTCTGTCATGCACAGAGCAGGGCAGATCAGGAGGTTGCGATGCCACCCTAGTCACGCTCAGGGTAGGGCCGATTGGGGGGTTGGGGTGCTGCCCCCTGTCACTCACAGAGCAGGGCCCATCAGGGGGTTGGGGTTCTGTACCCTGTCACACACAGAGCAGGGTCGATCAGGGGGTTGAGGAGCTCCCCCCTGTCACTCACAGAGTAGGGCCAATAGGGGAGTTGGGGCACCACCCCCTGTCACACAGAGAGCAGGGCGGATCAAGGGGTTGGGGCGCTGTACCCTGTCACACTCAGGGCAGGGCCGATGGGGAGGTTATGGCTCTACCCTGTCACACACAGAGCAAGGCCCGTGGAGGGAGGTTGGGGTGCCACCCTCTATCACCCACAGAGCAGGGCGGATCAAGG
>NW_005871081.1:2259876-2262660 GCF_000147115.1 Myotis lucifugus
GAGTGCAGCTGAGAGCCGCAAGTTAGCAGGGAACGTTGGAGTCTGCAGTCCCTGGAGCAAGCAAGCCTCATGTTCGCTTCCAGCTGCCTGGCTGCCGGCTGCCATCTTGGCTGACAGTTAATTTGCATAAGGATATGCTGATTAGCCAATGGGAAGGGTAGCGGTCGTACGCCAATTATCATGTTTCTCTTTTATTAGTGTAGACTAGAGGCCCAGTGCACGAAATTCATGCATGGGGGTGTCCCCTCAGCCCAGCCTGCACCCTCTCCAATCTGGGACCCCCTCAGGGGATGTCTGACTGCCGGTTTAGGCCCGATCCCTGGACATCCCTCTCACAATCCTGGACTGCTGGCTCCTAATTGCTCATCTGCCTGCCTGCCTAATTGGCCCCTCACTGCCTCTGCGTGCCAGCCTGATCTCCCCTCACTGCCCCCCTGCCAGCCTAATTGCCCCCAACTGCCCCTCCTGCCAGCCTGGTCGCCCCCAAATGCATCCCCCCCATCAGCCTGGTCACCCTAACTGCCCCCCCTGCTGGCCTGGTCACCCACAACTGCCCCCTCCCCCCTGCTGGCCTGGTGACCCCCAAACTGCCCCCCCCTGCCGGCCTGGTTACCCCACACAGCCTGCTGTTCAGTTGTTTGGTTGTCCCTCACTAACTCCCCTGCCCAGCCTGGTCGCCCCATGCAGCCAGCTTGTTCAGTCATTTGGTCATCCCTCACTGATCCCCGCCCCCCCCCTTGTCCACCTGGTTGTAGGCAGCCATCTTGTGAGGGCGTGATGGTTAATTTGCATATTACCTCTTTATTATATAGGATAGATGGTTAATTTTATGTGTTAACTTGGGTAGGCTATAGTATTATTCTTCAATCAAACACTAACCTAGGTGTTCTTGCACAGATATTTTGTAGATGTGGTTAACACCATTAGTTAACTTTAAGTAAAGGAGATTACACTCTATCTTGTGGGTGGGCCTCATTCAATCAATTGAAAGCTTTAAGAGCAAAAACTGAAGTTTCTCAGAGAAGATATAATTCTGCCTTATGAATGCAGCATAAAAAATCCTGCCTGAGTTTTTAAGCTGCCAAGTTACCCTATGATTATGGAGATCTACATCTATATCTATTCTTAAATTTACATCTTCTATTTGGGCATGGCCTAACTGAGTCTCTGCTCAGAGTCTTACAATTCACAAGGCTGAAATCAAAGTGTTGGCCAGCACTGTAATCGCATGTGAGGCTTGGGGGTCTCTGCCAAGCTTATTCGTTGCTAGCAGAGCTCAGTTCCTTGCAGCTATATGACCAAGAGGTCATTTACAATTCCTGGCTATGCAGGCCTCCCACAACATAGCCACCCACCTACTTCTTCAGTCAGCAAATAGAACCTCTGGTCCCAGTGTTTTGCGAGATGGAGCCTAACAAAAATAGTATGATCACAGGATTGACATCCCAATACCTTTGCTATGCTCCATCATGAGAATCATGTCCCAGATACTGCCCACACTCAGGGGAGTGAATCATTGGGCATCACCTTGGGGTCTGTCCACCACACCTTCTCAAAATTGTTAAGATCATGTGAAGGGAAAACAGTGTTTCCTTCTCTATGCTGAGTTTGAACATCCTAATCATAAAGTTTCAACTATACTTTTGCCAATACAGGAAGAAATAACACAAAATGATTATATACTGAAAATCTTTTAATTTCCATTTATGTTGATGTCACAATCATTTAAATTTTACATATAGTTGCTTTGATTCTCACATTCATTATAAGCTTATGAAAACAGGAAACAGGGTTGGTTTAATTGATTCTCATACAACCCATGACACAGGATATGAGGATAGTTAACCATCTATAATAACATGGAGGAATTCATTTCTTTAGAGAGATGCACAGATTTTAATGATAGATGATTAACTTTCAAAGTCATTGAAATTTCTTCTCCATTCAAAAAACATTCCATTTTTGAATTAAATTATATGGTTGAAAGAAAGAAAATGGGATTTGCATTTTAAATATGTCTGCAGAAAAGGAAAGAAGGAAGCCCAAGAGAAGTGAGAGAAGGAAGATAAGCTGGAGGAATAAGAGGAAGAGAAGTAGTAGTGAACTGAGATGAAGAGTTCAGTTGTGACACGTGGTGTGTGACACCTAGAGCCATCTGTGTCTACATAGTAAGCCAACAATGGAAGAGACAGAGTTATGACTCTTGGAAGAATTTAGAACTGGAAATAGCAACGTGAATGTCATTTGACCATGAAAGGCATAAAGAATGTGATAAAACAGTCTGCTGTGGAGAGCACTCTCTGGGGAATTTCAAAAGTGAGTGGATCAGCAGAGAGGGGCCCAGAAGAAGCAGGGAAAGAACAATCAGGGAGGGGATGAGAGGAAAAAGTGGATCAGAAGGAGACTGGCTTTTCAAGCAAAGGGAAATATCAAATACTCAGGATTAAGGGCGGCAGACATGACCAGACAGATAAGCATAAAAAACCATCTCTTGAATTAGGGAATAATGAGGTCATTGACGACCTTTGCAATAGGAGTTTCAGTGATGTGCTCCAGATTACAGAGTTTGAAGAATGAATCAGTAATGAGCAAGTGGAAAGAAAGTGTGGACTAGTTTTTAATGCACTGGCTGATAGAAGCAGGAAAGAGACAGCATAGCTAGAGAGCAGACACCAAGTCCATGGGGCTTTTATTTCTTTGTTTTATTTCATTCTGTTTTTTAGGATGAGAGACAGTTCATAGATTGGGGGGGGGGAAAGAGGAGAGAGAAAAAATAAAAAATTT
>NW_005871081.1:2262760-2339529 GCF_000147115.1 Myotis lucifugus
CGTGACTATGTGACTTCTCTGACAATGGGATGTCAGCATCATGATGTAAGCTGAGGCCTCAAAAGTATTTGAGTTGTTGGGGCTGCCTCGCCCTGGCTGTTGAGCCATGGTCTTCCAGAGGAGTCAGGACATATGGAACAGAGATGAGTTCTCTCATTGTGGTGCTTGAGACCTTCCCAGGTCAGCCAACTCATAGCTGAGCCCCAGACAGATGGTAAATATAGGCCAGGTCAGCAGAATCCTCTAGACTGATCACACATGAGACACAAGAGTGTGTCCAGCACAGATTAGCCCAGACAGGCCCATATCTATTGAATCCCATGTCATTGTGAGCCAATCATTTATTTTTATTTCAATAAATTTTTTTTACTCAGCCTTATTAATAGATAATTGATTAACATACACTGGTTTAACTCCCTCAATATACAAAAACTCATTAAGGGCAGGATATATGCACAACAGAAGTGACAAATATTGAAAAATAAATGAATAGGTCAAGGCAATATCTCAGAACCCAGCTTTCTCTCTAGCCCTATTCAGCCCAATCAGAGCCATGTTACATAATCTGAAATCCTGATTTCTAAATTAATTAGGTTAGGTTTTGTTGATCACCAAGCTAGCAAATATAGGATTTAATAAAGCAAATTTGGATACTGAATTGCCCAGAGTGGAAGGTGGAAGTTACCGCATTAATGGTAAGTCAATCCTCCCTTTTGTTACTTGAATTCCAAGGGTTTGATGATAAATCTCAATTTGATTAAAAGGTCATTTTTCCAGGAAGCAAAGAGAATGAGGTATATAGAAAGGGGATGGAATTTTTAAAACACATCAGTATGCTTCATGTTACAAGTGCCCATGCATTTCTGTTCAGCATTACAGAAGTATTCTTGCGTTTGCCAAATTTGCTACATGCCTCTCCATTTAAAAGGCCAGAGAAAGGTGGTTTTAATAAAGGTTTTCTAATGTAATAGAACCAGCAGTAATAACATCCTGTTTGAAATCTCTGGGAAAAAAAATATTTTTCTTTTTGAAATGTTTTTTTTTCTTCAAGAATTGTTTTCAACTCACTAGAAAAAGAAAGATCCGTGTCAGGGCACTGAAATGGGTGCTCCACAGAATTTCCTAGTTATCCCTTTCATCTTGCTGATTGATGATCTTATTAGGGGCTCAGAATTACTGTATAATCAAATGAAATATCCAGAAAGCTAAAAGCAAAGGGAAGCCTTTGAATGTGGTCACAAAGGGAAGTAAGTTTCCCATTTCTGTCATCAATTAAAGGAGCGAACGTGTACATATGAAATCTATATATGTATGTCTGTAGTTCGTGAAACAGTCTCGGTACTTTAAGAAGGTAGATGGCTCATTCTTGTATGAGTACAAGTAATCCTTTAAGTAAAAGCAGTTACATAACGGCAAAGAAATTTAATGCTGATCTGTTTTCTCTAACGAATACAGCCCTGGCACCCTGTCAGCTATGACTTAAGTAGCACATCATAACACTCTAGGCGTATAAACTGTGCGTCACCCCACAGAATCCACCAGTACCTGCATTTTGAGGCTAGTCTAGGGAGTTAAAGCAGCTGAAGTTTGTTTTTTATTTGCTTTATGAATTCTGTTGGTTTTCATTCACATTGACCTGGATGTGCTGTAATAGGATCCGCTTTGTAGACCTACTTTCCTGGGAAAACACTGTGTTTCAGTCAACTGGTTGTTCCTAGAAAGGAATTAGGGTTTAAACAGGACTCTGTCCTGCCAGGCCTATGAGGTAATGACAGCGAGGCTGTGTGTGAGAGTTCTGGGCGTGGGGTGCAGGAGGGGAGAGAAGCCTGCAGCCTTAATTGACTCCGCTGAGAGCCACCCTTCTTTTGCAGGCAGAGGCAGACAACCTCAGATCGTAATCAGGCACTTGTTTGGTAGCTGGTGGAATTGTGACAAAGTGGGACAGGTCCCAGGGGCACGTCTCAGTGGGAGCCTGTCTCCCAAACCGGAAGTCTGTACTGCCACCACCTCGAGTTATTAGAGAAAACAGTTTCCTCCAGAGCAGGCACATGATGCTCACAGCTTGTCCTATTTTCTCCTCTGCCACCAGCATTTCGCTGTCCCCCAGGGTGGTCACTGGGACAATAACAAAACCTATCTCTTATTGAGCATGCACTTCATTCTTTCAATAATTGTTCTACGTAATTGTTCT
Source organism: Myotis lucifugus (assembly GCF_000147115.1). Taxonomy (NCBI): domain Eukaryota; kingdom Metazoa; phylum Chordata; class Mammalia; order Chiroptera; family Vespertilionidae; genus Myotis; species Myotis lucifugus. Next base: position 2,264,952 of record NW_005871081.1, read on the forward strand.
TATTCTTATTTTAAAACTAAGATAACTGAGGCTTCTAGAGGTGGCCCCTTGCCCAGGTCACAGAGCCAGGATGCACACATTCCAGGTCTGCCTGGATCCAGAGCCATGTGACTCTGAGATGGTTCATTGTGTTTGCGGATTTAGCTAGGCTGTGGTACCATCTGGTTAAGCACAGGGTAAAGAAGTTGGTGTAAAGATATTTGGTGTTTGGATATTGGTGTAAAGATATTTTGTAGATATGATTAACACCAACAATGAGATGACTTTAAGTAAAGCAGATTACCCTCAATGATATGGGTGGGCCTCATACAATCAGGTGAAGGCCTTAGAACAAAACTGAGGTTTCTGAGAAGAAAGAATTCAGGAATTCTGCTGTCTCTTCATTGATTAAGTAGATTCATAGATATAGATATGTAGAGTTATAGATATATAGAGATATCCTCCTATCTAATAAAGAGGGAATATGCTAATTGACTGCCCTGCCCTCAAAGATGGCGGTGCCCACAGCCACAAGATGGCCAGCAAGGGAAGGGCAGTTAGGGGCAACCAGGCCTGCAGGGGAGGACAGTTGGAGGGAACCGGGCCTGCAGGGGAGGGAAATTGGGGGCAACCGGGCCGGCAGGGGAGCAGTTAGGCGTCGATCAGGCTGGCAAGGGAGTGGTTAGCGGGTGATCAGGCTGGCCTGCAGAAGTGGTTAGGGGCAATCAGACAGGTAGGCAGGCGAGGGATTGGGAGCCAGCAGTCCCGGATTGTGAGAGGAATGTCCGACTGTTGGTTTAGGCCCGATCCCTGCCTAAACCGGCAGTCGGACATCCCCCAAGGGGTCCCAGATTGGAGAAGGTGCAGGCTGGGCTGAAGGACACCCCCCAGTGCATGAATTTCATGCACCAGGCCTCTAGTATATAATAAAAGGCTAATATGCAAATTGACTGTATGGCAGAATGACCAGTCACTATGATGTGCACCGACCACCAGGGGGCAGATGCTCAATGCAGGAGCTGCCCCCTGGTGGTCAGTGTGCTACCACAGGGGGAGCACCACTCAGCCAGAAGCCTGGCTTACGGCTGGCAAGCACAGTGGCGGTGGCGGGGGCCTCTCCTGCCTCTGCGGCAGCGCTAAGGATGTCCGACTGCTGGCTTAGGCCCAGCCGGCAGTCGGACATCCCCCGAGGCTCCGGGACTGCGAGAAGATGCAGGCTGGATGAGGGACCCCTCGAGTGCACGTATCTCGTGCACCAGGCCTCTAGTAGATCTATAAATTGACAGATAGTTAAATAGATATGGATATAGATTTATTTTAACAAATTGGCTTGTTTGATTGTGGGGGATTGCAAGTCTGACATCCATCGTACAAACAGCAGGCTGAAAACTCAGACAGGATTTGATGTTGTCATTTTTTAAAATATATATTTTTATTGATTTCAGAGAGAAAGGGAGAGGGAGAGAGAGATAGAAACATCAGTGATGAGAGAGAATCACTGATCGGCTGCCTCCCGCACACCCCACACTGGGGATCAGAGACTACAACCCGGGCAAGTGCCCTGACTGGGAATTGAGCCATGACCTCCTGGTTCATAGGCAGCACTCAACCACTGAACCACACAGGCTGAGCTGATGTTGTAGTTTTGAGACAGAATTCCTTGTTCTTAGGGATTCCTCAGTGTTTGTTCTTAGGGCCTTTAACTGATTGGCTGAAGCCCACCCACATTATCTGCTTTACTCAAAGTAGCTGATTATAGATGTGAACCACTTCTACAAAGTTCATCCCCAACAACACCTAGTTTAGTATTTGATTAAGTCACTGGGGACCAGAGCGTGGTGCAGGGACTGACCATCACAGCATGGACTTCAGGATTCTGGTGCTCAAGGGGCCCCCTTCTGGGGAAATCTTTGAGGAGTCTGCCCCTTGTCTCTGGATACTTAGGCCCTACTAAAGTTGCTAGATTCAGCTATCTCTAAGTTGACCATATAAATATTGGCCCAACTGAAACACTTTTGAGAATTAGAAGGATGGTCTGGATAATTCTATCAGAATTAATTTAGGGTACATGGTCATGCTATCCACATCATCCTTCGCAGAGCCTAAGCATGCTTTTTTTATTCCTTTCCCAGAGCTTACTTTTTTTTAAAAAAGACTTTTTAAATCCTTACCTGAGGACATGTTTAGAGAGAGGAAGGGAGAGAAAGAGAGAGAGAAGAAATAGAGAGAGAAACATCGATTGGTTGCCTTCTGCCCATGCCCTGACTGAGGGTCAAACCTATAACCTAGGTATGTGTCCTGACCATAATTGAACCAGCAACCCTTTAGTGCACAGGACAATGCTCAACCAACTGAACCACTCTGGCCAGGCTCCCAGAGCTTTCTTATAAGGCTCTTCTACAGAAAGTTTTTCAGTGAACAAAGTAGACATTTTATATTGCACCACAGAACCTATTCCATTGTCATACTTGCATCCACTCTGCATTCAAATCTGTTTTCTAATGTATTCTGAATCATTATAAAAAGTTTGTATGGTTCACTAAATTATTATCTGGATCTAATAATGAATTACAAACTACAGGTGGAAAAATCTTGTTCCAGTTAACTGTTTCAAGCAGCCACCCAAGCTGTCCCACACCTTCGATCTGAGCACATCTTTCCTCTTTCTTGTCCATTTCCCCCTTTCAATAAACAGAGAAACTCACATTCATTTTCAGATTTCCTACCTCCCACCCAGCATCAGACCATGCTGCCCAAGATCAGGTCTGTGGTGGGTTCTCTCTTTCCTGCAGAAGAAAATACTTAACATTTCTCAAATCCATAATCTTAATATTTTTAATATGAAACATTTAAAAAGTAACATGATACTTGTAGGAAATTTGGAAAATACAGATATGGCCTGATCCTTCATCCCTTTATTTACCCCCCTTGCTGTTAGAATTTGAAGCCCACTTCTACTGGAGATGCTTTGCCCACTCCTTAACACTGGGCTTTACAAGGTAACTTGCTTTGGCCAATGGGATGTTAGAAGGTGTGATGCCAGCAGAGGACTGAAAGGGGATTTTGTGCTTGTGTTTGGTCTCTTGCTTCTCTGCTATCACCATGAGGAGTTGCCCAGGCTGGCTCCTGGTGCCAGGAGGAGGAAGAGGGGTGTGGAGCAGAGCCCCAAGGCTTGTGGCTGTACCATTTTGGACACTGAGCCCCAGAGGAAACATCTCCCCTATACATCTCAGATGCAGTTCACAGACTAGATAAAAACTTATGGTCCAAGCCACTGAGTTTTGGGGAGGTTTGTTACACAGCATTATTGTGGCCATAGATGACTGATTCAACAGAAAAGACTACATATCTACATTTTTTTAAACAAAACACCTAGATGATCTTAATGTAAGTGATTTGTTGACTAAAATCTGGGAAGTCTAAGAGATGACACCCTGTTAGAGAAGTAACCTGTGATCCTGCTTTTCTAAAGATTTCTTTTTTTTTTCTTTTTCTTTAACCCAAGAATGGATATTGGTTTATGGTGTATGTTTTTTTCAGATGCCTTTTTGGGGCATCTTTTTCAATGATCACATGGTTTTTAAAATCTATTAATGTGATATGTTAAAATACCTTATTTTTACTTGGTCATAAACTATTGTCATTTTAATATAGATGGTCTGGAATTGCTAGTATCTTATTTAGAATTTTAATAAGCCTATTCATAGCCTGCCACTTTCTTTTTTGTGCCACTTTTGTCAGGTTTTCAGATTGGAATTGTGCTGGCTTTGTAAAACAAATTGGGAAGCTTCCTGTAATTGCCTCTGCACCAGAACAGTATACATAGTATGGTAATAATCTGTTTCTTGACAGTTGGAAAGAACTTAGCCCAAAATGTCTGGGCTTGGCACCTTTTTTGGAGAGTGACACTTTGATAATCCTTCAAATTTTTTCCACTTATACATTTAGATGGTATACTTAGTCTTTAATAGGCTATGGAAAACTACCATTTCTGAAAACACCATCCATTTCTGCAAGAAAGAGTTAACCATCTTTATTATGACAGGATTTACCGTATTATTAATTTAATATTCTATCTAGCTATTTTCCCATTCCTTATTTTGTGTATGTGTGTTTTCTCATTTTTCTTGAAGAGATTGCCAGATGTTTGAAATTTTAATTAGTTTTTTTCTCAAAGTATGAGCTCTTGAATGTGTATATCAAATCTGGTTTTATTCTATTTTTGTCATGAATTTTCTTTTCTAAAAATTACTTCCTTCCTCTTACTTTGTTTTTCTTATATTAACTTCCTGGACTGAATGCTTTCATTTACTTTCATTTCTTCCTGTTTAATAATAAAAGATTTTATGGATATAAATCTGTCTTTGAACGCAGATTAATTTTATTTCACTGTGGACAGAGTATTTGCCTGTATGATTTCTGTCTTTTGAAATGCATTGGGGTTTTTCATATGTGCGCTGATGCATAATCAATTTTTATAATTATTCTGTGGAACCTTAAAAAGAATAGGTTTCTCTATAGGGAACAAAATTAAAAATATATTATTTCAATTATCCCATATAATGAAATCATTCAGGCATCTAAAAATTTCTTTTACTTTTCATTCCTGATCTGTTAAAAACTGAAGTTTTCTAATCCTAAAATTATTTACTTTATTGAATAAAAATATATTTTAAAAATGTATATACAGGCATATCTTTGAAACTTCTTCTATCTTTTCTTTCCCCATCCTCTCAGTTCCCTCAGACAAAATAAAATAAAATGAACTACCATAGGTAGTCACCATTATTAATTTTTCTATATCCTTTCAAGATTTATTCATGTAAATCAAAGAAATACAAGTGTATATCCTTATTTTCAAACTTTTATTGTTTCACATTTATGCTGAAATCTTTTAAATTTCAGGAATCATGATATTACACCATAAAATGCATTAGAAGCTTCTAAAAAATTAGAAAACATTCCTATTTAACCAATATAGCATTACCACATCTAAAAATAGTAAAAATTTTCAATATCTGCTAGTAATGAGTACATATGCAAAATTTCCAATTGTTTCTCCCACTGAGCTGAATCTTCAACTGTTCTGTCCAAATCAGCACGTTTGCTTTATCTCTCGTTATTTCATCTCTGATTTTTTTTGTTTTTTCCAACTTTATATAATACTAGAGGCCTGGTGCACAAAATTCATGCACTGGAGGGGGTGTCCCTCACCCCAGCCTGCACCCGCTCCAATCTGGGACCCCTTGAGGGATGTCCGACTGCCAGTTTAGGCCCGATCCCACAGTGGTCGGGCCTAAACCGGCAGTCGGACGTCCCCCTCACAATCCGGGACTGCTGGCTCCCAACCACTTGCCTGCCTGCCTGCCTAATTGCACTTAACCACTTCTGCCTGACAGCTTGATCACCCCCTAACCACTCCCTTGCAAGCCTGATCAATGCCTAACTGCTCTCCTGCCAGACTGATTGCCCCCAACTGCCCTCCTCTGCTGGCCTGATCGCCCCCAACTGCCCTCCCCTGCTGGCCATCTTATGGTTGCCATCTTGTGACCACATGGGGGTGGCCATCTTTGACCATATGGGGGCAGCCATCTTGTGCGAGGGTGTGATGGTCAATTTGCATATAAACTCTTTATTATATAGGACTAGAAGCCCAGCGTATGAAATCGTGCGGCCCCACCCACCTGCACTGGTCTTTGGTCTATGGTCATTATGGTGTTAGGGCCAGAGACCTTTTATAATATAGTGTTTTTTTCAAATATTCAGGGAAGTGAAAGGAAGCAATATTAATTATTGCAGACATCAACCAAGATGGATGGACATGTGAACTCTATATACGACAACTAAGTCCAATAGTGGCATATTCTCTCTCTCTCTCTCTCTCTCTCTCTCTCTCTCTCTCTCTCTCTCTCTCCTCTCTTTCTCTCATCTCCCCTCCAGAGTTATTTCATTTATATTAATTAAATCATTTTCCCCCAAACAGTTTCAGTCACTGTGATTCTTGATACTCTAATTGCTCCACATTTGGCCAGTGGTCATCCCTTCAGTCAGCTCCTGCATTCTCAAGCACCTCTCTCCATTAATCTTTGAATGCTCTCTTGCTTTGCAAGTTGTTGGAGGGTGGTTGGATTGTGGGCCTCAGTCCTGGGAGCAGCCAGTCTCCATTCTGGTCCATTTGTGCAGAGGGATTATGTCTTAGAAACCAAGATCTATGCTCCTGGGTGTTCATTGTTTGGGGTGTTATTGGAATGGCCTGCTCTTTACAGTTTAGGTAGAACTTCCCTGCATAATCATGTAGGCCTGATTTTTTAGGGATAGAATTTTTCTTTATTTCTTCTATAGCAGTTGATCTGTTTGGACTTCACAGTAAATTGTCCAACTTTTTATAATATTCAAAATATGTTTCTACAAAGCAATAGTTTTTTTTTTATTTAAAAAAATGTCCTTTGTTTTGAGTACTATTTCTTCTTGGCTACTTTTAATTTTGTATTTATGCTTTCATTGCCCCTTCTTCCCTTCCTCCCTTGATTGGGATAGTCAGAGTTTATCAATATTATTGAAATTACAGGAACTGCTTGGAACTGCTTTTTTTTTTTTTCTCATCGGTTCTGCTCTTATTCTATGTTATGCTTTTATCTGGTTTCCTTCGATATAATTTCATCTTTGCTAACTCCTCAATTTGGATGCTTTAATTCATTTATTTTAGTGTTTTATTTCTATGATATAATTTCCTACTTTGGCTGCATGTCAGAGATTGTAATATATTTTTATTTACATGCAATAAAATTTGTTTTTCATGTACAGTTCTATGAGTTCTGATGAGTTCATGGAGTCATGTATCCACACTACTGAACAGTTCCATCACTCAAAATTTCCTTTGCTCCTTGTACTCACTCAAGCCCTTCTTCAATCCCCAAACTCTGCTAACAACTGCCTATTTTCCATCTGTTTAGTTTTACCTTTTGAAGAATGTTCTATAACAAAACTTATAACATGTAGCTTTTTGTGTCTGGCTTCTTTCATTTAGCAAAATGAATTTATGATTCCTGCATATTGCATTAAGAGTTTATTTTGTTTTATGCTGAGTAGCATTCTGTTGTGTGATTGTACCACAGTTTGTTTAGCCACTTACTGTTTGAAGAATATATGGGATGTTTCCAATTATTGCCAATTACAAATAAAGCTGCTATAAATGTTTGTGTACTGAATTTTATGTAAACAGTAGAGGTCTGGTGCATGAATTTGTGCATGGGTGGGGTCTGGCCGGCCAGCCCCGATCGGGGTGGCATTGGTGTGGTGGGATGATTGGGGGCGGGGCCAGCTGAGGGGAGGTGCTGTGGGCAGTTGATGGGCCAGCCCCACCCCTGATCAGGGTGGGGGGCAATTGGGGGCGGGGCCAGCCAGGGGGAGGGGCTGTGGGTGGTTAGCCAGCCAGTTCCACCCCTGATCAGGGTGGAAGGGGGTGATCAGGGGTGGGGCCGGCCAGGGGGAGGAGCCACAGGCAGTTGGCCAGCAGGCCCCGCCCCCTGGTCAAACTCCTGGTTGAACTCCTGGTTGAGGGAACAATTTGCATATTAGCCTTTTATTATATAGGATAAGTTATTTATTAAAAAATAGTTTTTTAAACTATACCTTACACACCCAAACACTTTAATCAGGTGATATAAATTCACCTGATTAAAGTGTATAATTTAATGGTTTTTAGTGTACATACAAAGTTGCAAAATCCCATTTATGTGTTGCTGCATTTGATTTGTTAATATTTTGCTAAAGATTTCTGAGCTTACGTTCATGAGAAATACTGGTCTGTGATTTTCTTTTCTAATAGTGCTTTGGATTTCGTTTGGTATCAAAATAATACTTGGCTCATAAAACAAGGTAGGGAGTGTTCTATTTTCCAAAGGGATTGTATAGGATTGGATTTATTTTATCCTTAAGTATTTGGTAGAATTTATCATTGAAATTATCTTGGCCTGGGATATTATAATAGGAGGTTTTAGCTTTGCATCTAATTTCTTTAATAGGCATAAGATTAAGCATATTATCTGTTTCTTCTTGAGTGAGCTTTTGCAATCTTTATAGGAATTCGTCTATTTCATGTAACTTGTCAATTTTATGGATGAAATTTCTCATAGAAATCCTTTATTATCCATTTAATACCTGTAAAATCGGTAGTAACATTCTCTTTCATTTCTAATATTGATCATTTTTGTCTTCTCTCTTTTACCTTGATTAGTCAGTCTAGAGGCTTATCAATTTATTTGATCTTTTCAAAGAACCATCTTTACATTCAATGATTTTTCTCTATTATTTTTATTTCAATGATTTCTGATCTTTGTTTCATAGTATTATTATTTTTCTTCTAGCTTTAGGTTTTACTTGCTCTTATTTTTTTATTTCATAAGATGGAAACATAGACCATTGATAATCTTCCTTTTCTTTTTTGTTACAAGACAATTTGTGACTTATTTATTGATTTTAGAGAGAGAGGAACAGAGAGAAGAGAGAGAGAGAGAGAGAGAGAGAGAGAGAGAGAGAGAGAGAGAAAGATTGAGAGATCAATTGATTGTTCCACTTATTTATGCATTCATTGGTTGATTCTTGTATGTGCCCTGACTATGGATCAAACTCACAACCTTGGCTTATCAGGACAATGCTCTAACCAATTGAGCTACCTGGCCAGGCTGGACAGGGTGCAACCACAGTGACTCAACCTCCCACATCCCCTCCCCCAGCCGGCCTGGCCCCAGATTGCCCCCCCCACCAGTGGGCGGGGGTTGGGGGGTTGGGGCCAGCGTTAAGAAGCAGCAAGCCCAGCTTCTGGTTGAGCCATACTCTCCCCCTCTCTTCATCCCTCCCCGCCGCCCCTGCTCAGCCAGAATCTGGGCTCATGGCTGGTGAGCACAGCAGAGGTGGCATGGGCCTCTCCCACCTCCACGCCTCCATGGCAGGTGGGCAGTAAGGAGCAAAGGGTCCTGGACTGTGAGAGCCCTGGACTGCAAGAGGGATATCTGAGTTCCAGCTTAGGCCTGATCCCCAGGGGTTCCTGGACTGTGAGAGGGCATAGGCAGGGCTGAGGCCCCCTTCCCCCTCAGTGCACGAATTTTGTGCACTGGCCTCTAGTATTTAATACTTGGAAAATTTTTGAATAGGCTACTGTGTGCTTTGACACATCTTTGTTATTTTGTGGGCATTTCCTTACTTTCTGGCAGTGTAAGATATTCCAGGTTCATCTTATACTTTTCTTGCCCCAACTTTGGAATAGCTATTTCTCTAAAGAGCTCTAGTTATCATTGGAAAATGTTATTTAGAAACCAAGATGTGTGTTCTAACTGTGCTCACTGATGCTTTAGTGTCATTCATTATAGAATTTCTAGGCCTTTTTCATGGACAGATCAAGAAAATATTTATATGTATTCAAATGCACATATGCCTATCTATGTCTGTTTCAATATCTATCTATCTATCTATCTATCTATCTATCTATCTATCTATCCATCCATCCATCCATCCATCCATCCATATGTCCATTAGGTCATGCCTTTGATTCATTTTAGCCTCCCCCCCCCCGTCTTTATTTGTAACGTTTTACTCTGGCAATGAGAGCCATGGCTGTCATTTAGTTTTTGGTCTTGGAACACATAAAAACTACTTTCATAATTCTACACCCATCTGAAAAGCAAATTTACTAACTAGATTTCAATATTTATATACTTTTCTGTTTGTCTTAATTGTAAAGACCCTAACCTTTCTTATTGGCACTGCCTTAGCCAGCTCTCTGGTGTTTATCAATCATCCATCTGCTGCGGATCTGCTCCACTGAGGTGTGGTTTTCTATGACTGCAGTCGTCTTAATTGGGAGCATAATTTATTTTTGGATAATGTGAAATAGCCTTTGCTAGAAATAATAAACTAACATAGTACAAGTTCCAGAAGGCCTTGCTCCAGTGGCCCTCCCAAAACTCAGCACCTTTCTCTGCCAGCTCTATGTTCCACAAGCAAATTGCTGTCCAAAAGCCCTCTTTGCCTAACTGGAAGCAATGGAATAAATATAAATATATTGGGAGGGAAGGAATCAAAATGGTCCAAGATGTCTCAGAAAGAAGCTGTTTGGGTGGGGATGTTCTTTCCTTCTAGGTATGCAAAGGACAGAGGTAACAAGTGGAGATTGCTTGATTTCCCTGTGCATGATCAAATTATAACTCCATCCTCATTTAACTTGATTCTTAGAAATTACACCTCTGGTCTGGCAGACCTTGACATTTTTGTGTCCCACTTCTTTTGAAATCTTTTGTTTGTTTCTTTGTATTTAAGAGAATTTGAAAAGAAATGTGAGGGAAGTTTCTCATAAAAACTAGCTTTGGCCACAATGTTCATAGGGCCATTTTATTTTTAAAGAGATACCATCTTACTCTGGTGCTTGAAAGTTCCTGTTTATTTTTATTTATTTTTATTTTTTTAAAAATATATTTTATTGACTTTTTACAGAGAGGAAGGGAGAGGGATAGAGAGTTAGAAACATAGCTGCCTCCTGCACACACCCTTCTGGGGATGTGCCCACAACCAAGGTACATGCCCTTGACTGGAATCGAACCTGGGACCCTTGAGTCCGCAGACCGATGCTCTACCCACTGAGCCAAACTCGTTAGGGCAGTTCCTGTTTAGTTTCTAATTTGTAATCCTCTGAACAGTCTAGAATATGCACAGCCTTACATTTTCTTTTCTAAAAATATATTTTTATTGATTTCAGAGAGGAAAGGAGAGGGAGAGAAAGATAGACCATCAATGATGAGAGAGAATCATTGATTGGCTGCATCCTGCATGCCCCACACTGGGGATTGAGCCTGCATGTGCCCTGACTAGGAATCGAACTGTGATCTCATGGTTCATAGGTCGATGCTAACCACTGAGAAACACCAGCCAGGTGAACCTTACAGTTTCCATCTCTTTTTGGAGGAGGAAGATCATTTTGCTACTGTGGTTTTGGAACTTTTAGAGCTATGCCATTTAACATGGGCGTGGAGCCAGCTTACCTTATTGAAGTCATCTAATAGTTATTACTGGTCTTGTTAAATTTAAGTAACTAATTGAATATCCAAGAATGAGAGCTTTTAGCACTTCTACCAGTATTTAATACTGGAAATTTTGTGTTGTCTGTTTTATAGATGCTTTCCATGAAGTTAGAATATACATCTACCCAGTGCACAGATAATGGGTAGTTTCATAGTCACAATATCCTTGTATCATCTATAGCTGTTTTTTTTTTTAACTGAAAGAGCTGTTTTTTTTAGCCTTCCTTTTAATTTAAAACTATCTTAAGACATAAAACAAACTGAATGAAGGTAATATTACATTAGTTTAACAGAGATAATGTATGGAATAAAAATTTAAATAAATAAACACCAATGCAAATTTGATGAACTTTAGTAATTATTTTTGATGATTGTTATTTATGACTTGTTCTAACCTGAAATTTGTTTCTATGCTTCAGAATAAATTTTTCTAATGTGTATTTTAATATGTCCTTAGAACACTTTATTATGAAAATTTTCAAACATATAGGACAGTTGAAAGAATTTTAAAATAAACATCTATATATCTAATACTTAGATCCAACTATTAATATTTTATTATACCTATCTTATCTCAAATCTTTTGATCTATCTCTCTATCAATATTTAGTCTTTTAAATTAATTTTTAACTTGGAGTCAGACTCTATCTTCAATAACCCTTGGAATTCAGGTAAACTTGAAATCTATATCCCTTGAATAATATTTGTCTTCAGCTTCCAACAGTTCTAATCTGCCTTTGTTTACTTTCTTGAGCTGTTAGCACCAAATGAAAAATGACTACACCATTTATGTCTTAGTCTTCTATCTCTTTTCTTATCAGAGAGGCCTCCCTGATAAAAACCCGTGTCACTCTGTCCCTTTCTGTCATCTTTCATTTCAGTGCTTAGCATCATATGACATTGTTATACAACTTTGTATACCCATACGAGAAACATGCAAATGGAAATTTTGTTTCTATTCACACATAATGAGAACCTAGAACTGCACTGAGAACTGAGTGTTCAATTTCAAGAACATGGAGAACTGTCCACCTGACTTCTAGTCGCTGCTCTAAACCACTGTTCTATAAACATGAAATTTTAAAACATATTTCTCTTCTCAACAGTGTTACTTAACACTGTTTCTACATTTATTGCAGAAAACAGCCACAACTGTTAATCATTGAAAACGCTCTTCAGAAAAGTGATTTATAGTCACTTTTATCAAAACACTAAAAGGTGTAGGCCTGACTGCAAAATCTCCCCAGACAATAACAGCTTCTTCTGCTTAACAACCAAAGTTAAATCTTTTCTCACTTTATATTTTATTAGTTGACCTTCTAGTGGAATTTCTTCTTGTACTTTAGAGATTGTTTTATTACAAAACAACCCCTAAATAATATGTATGTTTGTTCTCTTCATGAATATAGTCATTGCCTATCAAAGTTGGCTCATTACACCTCAAACTTCTTTTTCTTTGTGAATTAAATGGCAGGAAATGAAATTAAATAAAAGGGATCGATTACTTCAGTGAGAATCTTACTCAAACAGTATAACAACCATCCTCCTTCATGGGAGGAGAAAGCTTATTTCCTGATGTTAACTCCAGTTGAACTCACAAAATAGAGGCTGTATGAGGAGGGAGTAGCCACATGCAGAGTAGTTCCTGATCTTAGGGAGGAGGAAGGCCCCACAGGGTGGGTCACAGACTGCACCAAGTCCTGAGGCCCAAGGTCAAGTCTGCATCTCAACAGGAGGAGGAGAAAGTCCCCTTCTCAGGGAATCACTTTGAAACAAAATAAATGTTCTCTGGCTTTGCTCCTCCAATGAGTAGAGCGGTAAGGTCAAACTTCATTCTTCGCTAAATTATGATATGTCAGACAGAGACTATAGAATATGACCTAGCAAATTTTCAATTTCTTATCTTTTACAATATAGTATTCCAGAGAAGCAGCCTTAAAACTATTTTGCCAGCATAAGAGAAGTTTGAAAAACTCTGTACTACCTATTCTTTTTAAAGATGATAAGTAATACTTTATTCAAAAGTTTTAATTGTTTGGAAAATTATAATTTTTGGTGTACAATAAGTACTACTTTTGAAAGATAAAAGTGATAAATCATAAAAAAATACCAGTGGAATCTAAATATCTGAGTACTTTGATATCTACCATTATCCTTTTAAATGGCATATGAACAAATATTTTAATAACTGACTATTTCCCATTCTCTTTTCTTGATCTCAATTGTACTTGCCCACAGAAATATATGTTCATGTAATATATTTTACTAGTCAGCCTACATACATCTTTTCAAAAGCTGTATATAAAAATTTTAAATACCCTGTATTTCCTTATCATTTTTAATGACCATAGTGCTCTACATTTCTCTTTTGAATTAAATTCATTATAATTTTTAACTATAAAAATTGATCAAAACAACAAATATACTGCAAACTGTTATACATCGTTATTAAACATAAAAAATAAACTTTTATTGGAAATGTATCTGTTGATGAAATGGATGGGGCTTTTTATCAATTAGTTTATGTAATCACTGATGACAATTATCTACTGATAGAATGAGACAGGGCTCAGTGTCAATTCAATTCCTAATTTTTATTTTTATTGTTTTAAGTACTGAACTATAGTTTAAATATATGTGTTTGCTGGGGTTTTTTTGCCCTGATGAGATGAGGTACTATTATCTTCAGTATTTCTTCCTTTTACTCTGTTTGTTGTATTCTCTTAGTAGGCTACCACAGGTGAGCAACAATTAGACAAAAAATTGGGAGATGAAAAGCTTTATGCCATTTAACCAAAGTTGTCCTTATCACATTCTACTCTACAACAGCTCAAAATTCAGAAATTTCATCATGGGCCCAAATAGTCCCTTTTTAAGTTTATAGTTAGATTTTAACTGAAAGAAGATGAATCAGATGGGGAACAACATAAAGTAGTGCCCCAACTGCTACTTCTCCTTCTCTTCTTTCTTTGGCACAAGAGGAGGAAAGGTTTATGCCCTGGGAAAATGTACCATAATAAGTTGAGAAGGGAGAAAAGGAAGCTTTCTTATATAAAGTGGGGGATAGTTGATTATAAAATGGGTGTAGAAAAGCAGCTTGCACAGGTGCAAGGTTTGAGGGAAGAACACCTATGAAAAGTGGCGCCTGGAGATGGAGCAACTTAAAATAATTTGTGCTCCTTACACCTTGGAAAATGTTCATGGAAATGGGTATGCATTTCCATGAAGCCACTGTATTAAAGGACTAGGTAAACTCTAAAGAGAAAGGAAGAAATATGAACGTTTTTCTTGAATGTTAACCTAAGAATGTGAGCATTGCAGAGGGAGTAATTCACAACTATTAGCATATAGTTGAAAAATGTTTATCAACAGGTGTCTAAAACAGAGAATCGGCCAAATTAATAGAAGTGTTCCGAAAACATTTCAAAATACAGATCTTTTAAAAAGCCAAATGAATGTAATAAATAATGGAAGACATATTTGCTATCACTCATGGCCCATGAGCAGGTGTGCCCTTCTGGCTGCATTATCGTGGAGGTGAAATATAGTTTTATGAGCCAGGTGATTTGGGTGAAGTGTTAATGGAACCATGCAGCAATGCTGGGGGCCTTGCTGACATTGTTCCAATTGCCATAGTTTTCTTTCCTTCTGTGTTTTGATGAATAACAACTGTTTCATTGTATTGATTGCAATGCTGCTGGTTTATATTATATACCTATTAGTCAATCCAGGTAACTGAAAGGGAAACCAAGAGAGTATATCTATGTTTGGGTTGGGTCATATCTTTTTCCAAGCATAGTGCTCATTTAAACCTATAAACTTCAGAAATAGCAACAATATAGAAAATGCCACATCCCAGACACTTGCAGAATACACCTTCTACTGTATTTTTTCTCAATAGAAATTATTGTTCACATTAGACAACACATACACACACACTGAGAAAAAAATCTAAGCCTTGGCAAGAGGCAATCATCACTGCCATTACCAGAAACTTTCTCAGGTGATCTGAAAAGTAGGGAAACTTATCAATGAGGGAAATTTACAAGGATGAGTGTGACTGTGGCAAATTTAAAAGGCACACTCTTTTTGACATTTCATCAAGGAAATTCTCATTGAACTCGCAGTAGTAATTATTTTTCTCCTAAGAAATTGGGCGAAGATGCACTCAGATTATAATGCTACACATGTTGGCTTCATGGCCTGTAATTACATCCTCAGTCAGTGTTCCTGGTTCCCAAGTGAGATTAATCAGCCTTTAATTCCTGGGATTTCCCTTTGATTGCCTATAAAGGATAGTAATATAATAGGCTCCATGTTACCAACTTTCCAGCTGTCCTTTTGAGAGGCTCCAATGTAGAGATCTGAGATTACTATTTTGGTTGTTAAGAAGCAATAAAAACCAACTTCTAGAAGGTGTAGACTGAATGAATGTACAGTCAGTGAATTGGTTTCTGGGTACAAATATATAGGTAAGAAGAGAGCAGCCTTCAGATCTGTGCTAGCCTTCCTCTTGTAATGACACATCAACGATCTGTTTCTCCAATTCCTTCCAGGCCACCAGAGAACCATTTAGTGGCCCAAATCCTAATTTGTTCATGATTAGTACACAAAGCATGCTATCCAATTAACTTTTTCTAGTACCGCCAAATGATGTCCTAGTTATTGAAACAATTTCGAATTAAAATAAGAGCATTATTCATTGATACTTTGGTTAAAAGATGCCCTACATTTTTCCATGAATGGGGACAGGTCGTGTTTCCAATTATGGGCACTTGATCATAGCATGTGAGTTAAAGGTGCTAAGACCGTCCCTTCGCCAAAAAAGTATCTCCTTCATTCACTTAAGACTTCCCCCTGAGTTATTTTCCTCTGAGTTCAAAGAGACTTTTATTAAAATGCATACTTAATAGGAAGGCTAGCACCTTAACCCAGAGTAGTTAACACATTTTTAGGTTTCATTGAATGTTCTCTGAGGCCAAGATTGTTATGGTCATGCTGGAAGTGGGCCATGTGGAGTGAGGAGAGCACCTGCCAAGGTTAGGCAGAAAAACCTGGAAACTGAAAGGGAAAAGGATATGGCATCCATGGAATCAAGGATAACAAACCTGAAATGCTGCATTCTATAGGTGTACAAATCCAATATCTGAAAGCCCATGGAAAAAGTATGTCTTCACTGAACACCTTGGAAGGGCACACCATGCGACACATATGGGCACATCTGAAGGCTCCTCAGACCCATCTCTCCAAAGGCCCTTCCATCATGGTGACAGCATTGGCTTCTGCCATGATGAGCCCAACACATGGGGGGAGGCATGTGCTATCATCTTTTCAAGATTTTTTCCATATAGAATACTATGTGAATTAGCTAATTAACTGACTACACTCATTAAGCATACTCCCTGAACCAGCCCCTGTGCCAAAACCAAGTGGGCAAGTCTCTGTTTTCTCCTTTCTTAAATCAACCTGAAGGCAGGAAGCAAACTGAAATCAATTCATTTCATCCACGTTTTTCACATTATGTCACACAAAACTCCTGGCAAAAAGTGAAAATGATGTGTCTGTGGTCTCAGTTCATCTGAATGTGAGGGACTTGGATAAAACAGCTCAACGTAACTTATGTTTGAAAAGTCGGATGGTGTGTCCGCTCACTTAAGGTGCATTCTTTCCATTTGAAATAAAAGCACGAATTATTGCTCTCAAAGGAAAATACGTGAGAGATCACATTCTTTCTGCTTATTCAGCGCTGATGTTGGAAAAAAGGTCAAGACAATAATCTCTGAACGTTTGAGCCCCTTTTATGTGATTCTGAGAGGGTGGGGTCACCAGCCCACACAGAGATGGCAGCACTAGGGCCTTATCGCATTGGGGCCGAGGTCCCTCCTCGGGTACAGCTCCTGTCCCAAAGGGCAGTTGGTGTCACCGTCTCTTGAGAGACTTTATTGAGAGACATACTGGTTGATCCCAGGGTTTAGCCTAGTCCACTTTGTGTTCACTGTCTTTGTGGACTGGTTATTTGTGCATATGAAGTAGTTGTCTCTCACCATCTAAATCTGGTGCTTAATATAGATGGCTTTTCTTTCCTTGGCACTGGCTAGTTGGCACAACAACAAAGCAGTGCCACATATGACTACGTTTTTCTTCTCCACGCCCTGTTCTTTATGTTGTGGACATATTACTGAAAGTGTAGGCAAATAATTTCTTACAAAATTGATTTATAGTTTAAATACAAGTGAGAAACTCGCATTATAAATGATAGCATCTTTGGGATTCATATTTGCCACTCTCTAGCTTTATGTGTTTTGAGATAAGTTTAATATAGTAAGTTCTCCTCTTCTGCTATAACCTCAGCTCTTTCCTCTTATGTATTATGCAAATACAATATTTATTACAATTCCAGATTTAGGATGTTTGGGGAAACAATATAGGAATCATTAACACAACTCTCACATTTCCTATTGTTGTGTTATAGGGAGTAACATGAGCGCTCTAAGTAACAATTCCTAAGTTCACTGGCTTGGAGATAAAAAGGGGCTTGATTGAGGCCCCTTTTTCCATGAACTAGATAATGGGCAAAACCTGTCAAGTGATAAAAGTGCTTATGCTTAAAGCTTCCTTGGAGCCCTCGGTATATGCAGGCAGTGAAGTAATTGTGAACCGCTCTGGTTTACATCAAAGGTGCTGGTGGCATTGGCCCTGAGATATTGGATCCGACCACATTGATATTCCCAATCCATACCAGGAATGCAAATTCCATTTCCCCTGGGCGTATTTGAAAGTTCACACTTCTAAATCATAAAGCCATCTGCACCACTGCCTTTGAATAACTGGGTTGGTTTAGAATCCACTATGAATGACAGAAGCCACGATGCAACCATCACCACAAATGTTATCATATGAAATTCAAGGAGAATCGTCCCTACTCTGGGACTCAACCTGGCTTCCTGGGTATCTCCGGCTCTAAGTTACATTGAGATGTGGGTTTCTGATTGCTTCGGCTCATAAATATGCTAATCATGACCATCAAGTGACCAGGGAACACATATCTAAAAGAGATTTACAGGCATATAAAAATAAAATTAATGGCACCCTCAGCACCAGCAGAATGTGTTAAAATTGAGGTTAGCCACGATGTCGGCAGGCAGCCAGGGAGATAGAGACTCTGAAGAGCATGATTTGTGATGCTGAGCCTGAGTGGAAAGGGTGTAGTTTGGGGGAAGATGCAGACTCAGATGATGGGCACCACCGGGAGGCGTCTCATGTCAGCTGCATTGCTGGAGTCAGCTGCAAGAGTGATGAAAAGCAGCAGCTTTGAGGATTATGTGTGAGGTGACTCCCAGTGGAGAAGAGGTCAGCTCAGCCGCCCTGATGTCCAGGGGAGGCTTCCTTCTTGGCATGGCTGGTGGAGCTGCCGGGCCTGGACCCTGGATGTCCCAGTGGGCAGCACCAGGCACTCGGAGAAGGCAGCTCTTGGCGGTTGGTTATGCCCATTTCTCCTTTGTGTGCATTGCTTTCTCAGAGTGAAGACACTTTTCTGTGGCCTTTTATTATACTTGCATTTGCCATTGTAAAATACAAGAAATAAAATAAAACTTTTTTAGAAGAGCCACGAAGAGGCTTGAAATTTCCACTGAACAAGATTTTGAAAGCCATAAAGGTTACTAATTGTCATCAGTGGACAGAACCTAAATTTAAAAATAATTTGTACAATGATAGTAACATATTTCTACAGTATTTTTACATAGAACTATTTCCCTTAAAATTTGCCTAAGAAATAGAAACCAGATAAATAAAACCAAAAAGATCACAAGCCCTTAAGAGGAAATTAAATGCCCTAAAAATTTAGTTTGGCTACAGTCATAAAGTACCATTTTAACATACAGGGTGGGGTAAAATTAAATGTAAAGTTGTGAGTACATGAAACAGTTCATTCTTGTATTTTTATGTATTAATTATTGTATTGTTTTCCATACGAACAACTGTAAACCTGCTTTTCCCCACCCTGTATTTATTTGCAGCATTGATTGAGGTAGTTCTATCAGATGAAGCAAAGCGCATCACTTAGCTAACTCAGAGGGGCATTGTATGAGATACTCACGGAGGCTGAGCAGAGACGGTGCCCTTGAGCTTGCCCTTTTCCACTGACCCTCCCAGAACTTGAGCCATGAAGCCATCAGGAACCAGTCAATGCCAGTGAGGGGCCATGCCTGGACCCCCCTTTCATCATCTGCCTGATTTTGTTTCTTGGCATCTCTGAGTCTGTATCTGTTGCTCTATTCTGTCTCTTCACTGTGGCCTTTCACCTTCTCTGCGCGGTCTCTCTCTCTCTCTCTCTCTCTCTCTTCCTCTCTCTCTCTCTCTCTCGTCACTGCCCTCCCTCCCCTCTTAGTTTCAGCTGCCAATAGCCTGCTCTTTCCCCGATTCTACCTCATGGAATTTTCCAACTACAGATCCTTTGATTAGTTGCTTTATTCTCTTATTTCCACATCTAAACTCCCAAGAGAGGGATTCTGACTGGCCCAGTTTGTCTTTTTATGCCAGGCAACTTCTCTGGTCAGTCCATGGACTGCATCCCTTGGGTTCCACAGGGATGATGGATGGAGTGGTGTCAGCAAAAAGGAGGAGTCAGACAGGGCAGGCACATTTGCTGACATGTCTAGCATGACAGGGCCACAAGAGAGGTCTAAGTGGACAGAGGAGGACTCAGAGTGCTGGGGGTTTTCATGGGAGGCTGCCCCAAGGAGATGAGTTTTGAAGACAGAAAAGATTAAGAATCCCCAGAGGCATTTCCAAGTGAGATGAGAAGGAATAAATTACGTGAGGCACTGTGAGATTTGTTCGACTGGAGGGCATCAATATTTTGAAAATGATGGTACCCAAAATGAGCATAAACCAATGTATATTATTTAAAGTACAGTTACCTCTCATGAAAACGCGGGAAGAACTGGCATGTATCTGTTAACATAGAAAAGCCTTTGCATAATAGTTAACAAAATCAGTGATTTACAATGCATCCAAGTTTTAGAAATGAGAGTGGATAACTGTTAAAAATAAGCAAAGTCAAACTATTTGTTTCTCTTGCATAAATCACCATCATATTTATCACCGTCAAAATTAGTGCTCTTTATGCTTCTAAATTGCTGTCTTGGTTGGTATTAGTTCCAGTAACACTGAGTAGCAGACCCCAGCCTGTCTCTCCCACAGTGAAGCAGCTATCAGAGACTCTGAAAGCAAATTGAAGCAGACAGACTGGGGAAGAAAATCAAATATACATGTGCCACCAAACCAGTGGGGAGTTTGCCATTATTATTATTATTGTTATTATTATTATTATTATTATTATTATTATTATTAACTCTTGTTCTCCTGCCATTCGACCCAGGCCTGGCTGCAGTCACAGGAAGTGTGGGCACAATGGGGTAAAGAAAGACCCAGTTTTGGGGGCAGAACATCAAACAGAGGAATCTCAGGAAACTGGAAGGTGATGGGAAGATCATGAAGAAGAATGACCTTGAGAAGGAGACCCTGTAAAATTGTTTATGAAGTTCTGGACCCATCTCTTATTTGTGCAGGCAAAGCTCTGACTCTAAAGAGCATGACAACGACTTTGAGAACTGACCACGCTGCCCACACCCCTAAGAGGCCACGGGGTGGCCTTCACTCAGGGAAGATCTGGGTAGTACTGCAAGACGTGATCTGACATTGGAACCAAGACTCTGGATGGTGTGTTGGAACTTGGAGCCTGGAACTTAACAGGATCATTGACCTGCCAAAAATAGGAATATTTCCATAGAAGAAAGGCATAAATCTAGGGATTCAAGAAGCTCAGAGAACCCATTCCACACCCAGAAATGCCATACTCAGTCATTTGAAAATTAAAGAAAATGAGAAAATTTAAAACTAGCCAGAGCACAACATGTTATCTATAGGGGAACAATGATTTGATTGACTGAGAATTATTATCAGGAACTATGCAGGCCAGAAAAAAGGAAATAAACAACAGCTTTGAATTGCTAAAAGAAAAGAACTGTCAGAATTCTATATCCAGTGGAAAAAATCCTTCAGGAAAGGTGAAGTAAAGACATTTTCAGATGAAGGAAAACTCAAAGAACTGTTTGCCAGCAGACTTTCTCTAAAAGAATTGCTAGAGGAAGTTCTTCAGACATGAGGAAAATGACATGAGAAGAAAATTTGGAACATCAGAAATATAGAAAATGGAAAGCATCTGGTAAATATAATAGATTATTCTCCTCTTGAGTTTTAAAAATTTGCCAATAGTAAAAAAGCACAATAGATCATCTTAAATAGCATATTAGAAAATGTTTAACTTTTAAAAAAGGCAGGAAGGGGGAAATAAATTAAAAATGAGGTAGCAAACAGAATATAAATAATAAAAAGCAAGACCTAAAACCAAACCTATGTCATTCTATTAAACACAAGCATACTATAAACATACCAATCAAAGACAGAGATTGTCAGAATGAATTTTAAAAACATAACCCAACTTCAAATGCAATAAGTAAAAAGTAAAAAACAAAAACAGAAAAAATATATCATGCAAATACTAATCAAAAGAAAGATGGAGTGGCTACATTAATATCAGACAAAGCAGATTTCAGACCAAAAACATAATTATCATAAACTAGAGACCCAGGGCATGAAATTCGTGCATGGGGGTGGGGGTGGGGGGGCTCTCAGCCCAGCCTGCACCCTCTCTAATCCAGGACTCCTCGGGGGATTTTCAACTGCCTCTCACAATCCGGGACCGCTGGCTCCTAACTGCTCACCTGCCTGCCTGCCTGATTGCCCCTAACCCCTCTGCCTGCCAGCCTGATTACCTCTAACTGCTCCCTTGCTGGCCTGATTGCCCCTAACCACTTCTGCCTCAGTCCCGCACCTGGGACCCAGGATTCCCTCCTCTGGCCGCAGGCATTTGGGACCCGGGCCCGGCTTCAACCGGGCCACAGCCGCAGGTGCCTGGGACCACAGGGCAGGTGGCTTCTCCCTCTCCCGGGCTGCAGCTGCAGCTGCTGGTGCCCGGGACCAGCTTTGTTGGGAAGGACGCCTGGTCTTATTAGCATACTAGAGGCCCGGTGCACAAAAGTTTGTGCACTCGGGGGGGGGGGGGTCCCTCAGCCCGGCCTATGCCCTCTTGCAGTCTGGGACTCCTCAGAGAATGTCCACCTGCTGGCTTAGGCCAGCTTGCTGGGGGATCGGGCCCAAGCTGGCAGTCAGGCATCCCTCTAGCAGCCAGGCAGCCCTCAGGGGATGTCCACTTGCCAGCAGGGAGCAGGTCTATGCAGCAGTTGGACATCCTTAGCGCTGCTGAGGAGGCGGGAGAGGCTCCCACCACCACCGCTGTACTGGCAGCCATCAGCCTGGCTTGTGGCTGAGCAGAGCTCCCCCTGTGGAAGCGCACTGACCACCAGGGGGCAGCTCCTGCATTGAGCGTCTGCACCCTGGTGGTCAGTGTGTGTCATAGTGACCAGTCATTCCCAGTAGTTCTGCTATTAAGGTCAGTTTGCATATTACCCTTTTATTATATAGGATAGAGGCCTGGTACATGGGTGGGGGCCATCTGGTTTGCCCTGAAGGGCATCCTGGATCAGGGTGGGGGTTCCGCTGGGGTGCCTGGCCAGCCTGGGTGAGGGGCTGATGGGTGTTTGCAGGCTGGTCACACCTCCTTCAGGGTGGGGGTCCCCACTGGGGTGCCTGGTTAGCCTGAGTGAGGGGATAATGGCTGTTTTCAGGCTGGCCAAGCCCCACTGGAGATGGAAGCTCCCAGCCTCTCCTTTTTTTCTTTTTTCTTTTTTGTTCTGGGGTTTATTCACCTTCTATAATTGAAACTTTGTAGCCTTGAGAGGAGCTCAGAGCCGGCCAGGGTGGGTGGAAGGGGAGCTTGGCTTCCTCCATCGCCAGGGGCAACCCAAGCCTCCTGCTCGCTCCAGCTCTGTGGCCACGGCTGGCTGAAAGCAGGTATCTGGGGTTTATTCAGCTTCTATAATTGAAACTTTGTTGCCTTCAGTGGAGCTTAGAGCTTGCCGCGGCAGGCGGGAAGCTTGGCTTCCTCCATCACTGTGGCAACCAAGCCTCCTGCTCGCTCAAGCTCTGTGGCTGCCGGTCACCATCTTGGTTTGGTTAATTTGCATATAGTTGCTCTGATTGGCTGGTGGATATGGCTTAAGGCATAGCAAAGGTATGGTCAATTTGAATGTTTGTCTTTTATTAGTGTAGATTACCTTTTTATTAGTGTAGATAAAGGGGCACATAGCATGAAAATAAAAGGTCAATTCGCCAGGAAGACATAATAATACTAAATGTATGTATACATAATATTAGAGAATTAGAAGTGTTTTCATTTCCTCTGGATATATTCCCAGAAGTGGAATTGCTGGATCACAGGGTAGATCTATTTTTAATTTTTTGAGGATCCTCCATACTGCTTTTTTGTAGTGGCAGCACCAATTTATATTCCCACCAACAGTGCACAGGGGTTCCCTTTTCTTCACACCAATTCCAGCATTTGTTATTTCTTGTCTTTTTGATGAACATTCTAATAGGTATGAAGTGGTATCTCATTGTGGCTGTAATTTGCATTTCCTTAATTACTAGTGATGTTGAATACCTTTTCATGTATTTGTTGGCCTTGTAGATATATCTTCTTTGGAGAAATATCTATTCATGGTTTTTCCCATTTTTAATTTTTTTTTCTTTTTGGCTATTGAGTTGTGTGAGTTCTGTGTGTATTTTGAATATTAATATCAATTATATGGTTTACAAATATGGTATTTTTCCCATTTCATACTTTTTCTTTTTCTCTCTGTTGATGGTTTCTTTTGCTGTAAATTTGGACTTAGGAATTTAAAATCTTAACTTTGTACTCTAAATCTATTATTTGGTAACCAAGTTAGACACTCTTAGCCAAAGCAAGCTTAGAAGTATAATTTTCTTCTTTCTGACTCATCTAAGGAGATGTTCTCTAAACTTTAGGTTATTAATGACACAGTAAAAAATTCTGGGTGATACTCACTGTCCCTATTACCTTTCAACTGGCTTGTCATAATTCCATCTTTTTTCACTATAAGATACTCAGACAGGGCTGTTGCACTTGTAAATGGACTCATCTCCTTAGAAAAGAGAAGATACCTTAAGGGAAATTATAATCTTGAAAAGTTAAGAGATTTTAGAGCTCAGCACACATATGCTAATGACATACAAATTACATACAAATCATATGCAAATCTATCACTCATCTATCCAAGTCTTCTGCTTTGATGTGGCCCTTGGGAAGTGTCCTCCTGGAGATCATTAATCGAAAGAGTTGATTTAACAGCTTTCTCATTCTTTAACCTTTTGTTATCTAATTGCTTTTATTAGCTGGGATAATTCATAAATGCACTTCCTAGAATTTCATAAATTAGAGCTCATAATTTCCACAAAGGGATTTTTATTTAGTGAATAGTCATATGCATGTATGATATATACACAGAGAAACACTATTTTGAAAGCTGTTATAGAAATTAGAATGCAAACAAAAGATATGTGTATAATAGTTATCACTTTCAAATTAAGCATATTAAAAGGACTGCCATCTTCATGCCACGCTTAAATATTGCCCTTTGAGATGTATACCCTATGTCTTTAGTAAAACAAAGCAATTACATTTAAGTACCAAATATGTCTGACAAAAGCTGTACCAATATATAGTGAATTCATATTAATTTTTAAAAAAATCTCTCTTACTTATATTGTTGGATGTCAGGCAAGTTGTCCATAAATATTTCCTAAGTAGTTCTAAGGTCACCCTGGGGAGAAACAATGCCTAAATCTGATAAAAGGAGGGGACCCAGTGCCCTCTTCTTGTGTTCATAGGCCGGTACACTGAAAGCACTCAGCAAATGTTTGAGGATGGAAGGCAAACCCACAGACAGACCTGTTTACATAAGGCTCATAGCTTCAGGGGACAGCGTAGCAGCAACTTCCAACAGCAAGTTAAACGAACAAAAATTCTTGTATCGATGCAATCACTTGGAAGCTGAATGTGCAGAATAGTTAACCAAGTTTCAACCAGCTGGCATCTTTCCTCACCCCCCAGCTTCATTTTGGCCTCAGAAAATCAGCACATACTCACTGAGCACCTCCTGTGGGTGAGACCCCATAACACGCACCAGGGCAAAACAAAAATGTGAAAGTATACGCCACCAGCATCAATTAAAATCACCCTATAAACCAACTTCCTTTAGCTAGTGTACATATAGGAAGATCTCACCCCTGAGATTTTTCTCTTCCTGGACTTCAGCCAAGAGCAGGAATATGAAAAAAATATTGGACTTTCTCTTGTCATGCCATGGGTCATGGTCCTGGCCACTTAATATAGACTGCAATGGGTAGAAAAGCAATGGGCCCTATTCAGATATGTCATAGCCTGAAGGGTCTTATTAACATGGTATTGCATTTAACGGAGATTAAAGGGAAAGTTTTATTATGAACTGATACATTTGTGAGTGTATCTGCGAATATTGTGCTTCCCTGTGTATTTATTAATTTAGTTTTTACTTGCAGACTTATCTGAAAGCTGAACATTTCAGGAGTATAAAAGAGAATAAATTCAAAGCAGTAATGCCCTTTTAAAGGGAACTGCCATCCCAGGCACTGCATTGATCTGCAGACAGAGCTAACCAGGATTTAAAAAACTGACTTAATTTTGCTTAGGTTCACACCATGCAGATTCATACCCAAGACAATCTAGTTACAGAGTCTAAACTTTTGATCACTATGCTTTGCTGCTTTGGTTTTTAGTAGACTCACATGCTTTCCTACAAACTTCGGTAATTTGCTAGGCAAATGCAAGAGTGACTCCAAAATTAGGTACTGGAGGTCATCCAAAGCAAATTAGTTACATTCGGGATTTGGAGGAAAACCTACATCCAAAAGTCCAATGGAAAAAACAAAACAAACAAACAAACAAAAAACCACTTTGCTGGTAATCTCAGTGCAGGAAGTGATGGATCAATCTGGTTATCATCTGAACTATGGGGTAGTAGAGTTCTGTTCTGCCAAAGATACGAATGTGCATTGCAGATGCAACGCCGAGCCAATTACTCCCAGGGACCAGACTAAAGATTTCAGCTGAAGCAGAACAGAAAATGCCTAAGGTTTTGAAAACTGCAGCCAGGGAGGAAGATAAGGTGGAAAGCAGCCAGACAAAAATCAAAGAATTCCAAAGCAGCCCCTCTAGCGCTTCCCTGTGATCTGCAACGCTGCTGAAAAGCAGGACCCAAAAGGGAAATTAGAGACATTTGTCGATGGGCAGCCATTCTGGATCTAGTTTTCAAAACAGCCACGTGCTTCTACTTGGAGAACATTTGGGGAAGTCATGAAAATATGTGCTGTCAAGCCCACCCTTGATTATTGACAGTGCCCATGGAGGGGATGGGGACTCCTTCTAATTCAGAGGAAAGCTTTGAAGCCCCTTAATCTGTCACCTTCTCCAACCTGGCTTCCACTTTCTCTGCCACCTACTTTATGACTATACTTCGATCTCAAATACATACTTAATTTTTATTAGTTATTCTCTAGCCAGTAAGATATTTTAGGCAGGAATCAATCTTTTTAAGAAGAGTCAGATTTAGCCAGTTTTGTGCCTAGGCAAGCAGGACTTGTTCCAGGAAGAGGTACCAATTTAGCGTACCTCAAGTTTGGTCCTGAAGGGTAGGCTGGGATTGGTTGAAAATCTAGGTCAATTCTGCCTGAGCACCCTGGAATACATGGGTGTTATACTGGTACAGGGACTCAGTACTTACTGAGCATCCAGCATGTGCTCACGTCATGTACCGTTGCAATCACTGCTTCAGAGGGGAGAGACCCGACCGGAGAAGGGCAGTTCTAGGGGGGCAGTCCTGGGGGATGCCCAGGCCAGAAGGGATGGTGCATCCCAACATTACTGTGGAGAACGGCTACAGCATTGGGACAGGTTCAAGCCTGGGACTAATGAGAGGGCACGATCCTCTCATGGCAAAGCCACGTGCAAGTCCCAGCACAATTGTAGCCAAAGGCTATGGTTGTAAGATTGACCTTATGGTCTGATCCTGTAGCCCCATGTGGCTGAGTGATATGGGCTGGGGGAGGTGCAGCGAAACCAGAGAGAACATTGTAACCATGCCCTTACTTTGCCTCGTGAAATCTGGCTATAAAATAAAGACTCGGCTTATAGGCTGTGGTGCTGCCTCTCCATTAGAGAAGGCAGCGTTCCACCCAGCCCCAGCTTTCTTCTCTTGTCTGTCTTTTCTTAATCCTTCACCGCCCCTCTCAGGCTCACCAAACCTGGCTGTGCTGGTGTGGCACACATTACCAATGATACTGGTTGGTGAATACTGAGCACCATGACTGAAGAACATTGTCTGGGTTAGTTCAGCCTGGTGAGTACAACCTGTTTCCACAAGGGGAACCTACCTGGTACCAGAAGCTGAGATGCAGTGCTCCATGGGTCAGAGAACTGGAAACGGAGAAACTGAGGGCTCATGGTTTGGGATGGCAATGACTGGAAGGTGGTCTGGGATTGGTTTGTATAAACTCCTAGTGTACATTTCTACCAACATGTCAAAGTTCTTCAGCTTTTTGTGGCATGGATGTTCTTTGACCTTCTGGTGATGAGTATGGACCCCTTTCCAGAAAATGTTTTTTAACACATAACACATGATACATAGGATTATAAGTAACTCTTTAAAATACACTTCCATCCTGACTCCATGGGCCTCAGTTAAACCCTGGAGGGATCACAGTAAGAGAAAGATCTAGGTGTTTTCTGACAACCTGCCTGGAGCAGAGGGTTCTATGTCTATGTCACAGACGAGGGAAGTGGTGGGTCTCAGAGATTAAATCACATCCTAAGACCCAGATCAGAGATGGCTTTTTGAACTCCGAAGAGCCTATTTTTACTTCTAGCCCATGTTGCGACTGATGGGAGGGCTGAAGCTGGCATGGGACCCAAAGTCAGTGTGCTCTGTGGATCTGCTGAGCAATGGGATGAAAGCTGACAGCAGGGACAGGTTCCAGAGTATGGATGTCCGACTGCTCTGCAGATCAGCGCTTCTCAGTACGGCACTGTTAACATTAAGGTGGGCATTTGTTGTTCAGGGGGCTGCTCTGTGCACAATAGAATGTTAGCTGCACCTTAGCCTCTACCCTCTCAATGCCAGTAGCACCTGCCTCTGTTGTGAAAATCACCCCATTGAGATCCAGGACTATAGCATGGCGGATATATCCGGCCCTGTTAGACAACTGAATAATTCAGAGCTCTCTCTGTTGTTATTCCTCTTTAAGTTTTTCCCTTCAAAAAGTGAAACTTGGAATCCTAAATGTAGTCTGAAAATGAGGCACAATGAGTAAGAATGGGATCATGCAGAAAAATCTCAGACATTTGGCCAATGTAACTCTACTAGTAAGCTTGGGCGAGCTCAATCCTCTTCATTACAGTATCTAGGGAGACCTCTCACTCTGGCTAGGCCGGCTCTTGATCACAGTGTCAGTGCTCTTCCAAATAAACCCAGGCAATCTTCAAGGGATCACACAACCTCCCTGTCAACAGTTCTCATCTCCAGGACTTCGCCATTCAGGATAGCATTGCAAGTTTGGGGCCTTCATCTTTACCCACATCCTGGAATCCCACAAATGCAGTACGACTTTATATTAGCTTCCTTTCAATCACAGCACACACATGCTTAATACTGAGTTTGTCCTTAACTAAGATTCTTAAGTGCAATTCTAGAGCACAAATCCATTCAGGTGGTTAGAACTTTTCACTTCACTGTAGGAATCTGTGGATGGTCTTAAAGGAAGGCACTGTACTATTTTCTATCACCATAATATAGTGCCTGCTGCTATCAATCAATGAGTTCATTATATTGTCCAGTTAATTTCATACTGTGGTATGGCCCACCCTTCTGCCTTTAACTTCCCTTTACAAAAAGGTATATTCTGCAATAATTTTAGATTTACAGAAACATTGCAAAGATATTGCAGAGTTCTCCTCTATTCTTGACCCAGTCCCCCCAATTGTAAACATCTTACCTTACTGTAGTACAAACTATGAAACTGATATTGGTGCATTAGCTTAACCAAACTCCTAGCTTTATTTGGATACCACTAGTTTTGTCATTAATGTTCTTTTTGTGTCCTAGGATCCCATCCAGGGGACCATACTGCATTTAGCCACCATACCTTTCCAGTCTCCTCAGGTCTGTGACAGTTTCTTAGTTTTTTTTTGTTTTCCATGACTTTGACAGTTTGAGGGCAGTACTGGCCAGGTATCCTATAGAATTCCTAAAACTATAATTGCATGATTTTTTTTGGTAGTGATTGACTGGCATTTTGGGGTTTAATTGTCCTTTATAAGACATGCCATTCATTTTACCTTTTCTGGCTTTGTGTTATTTGCAGATCACAGTTGAGCCACCTTTTTTTCTGTCATTAACTAAGTAGCTAATAAAGCTATAAGCGTAGATAAGGACAAATGTCTCTAATAGCCTAAACCCTATTTTGTAAATGAGGTGGATTTGATAAAAATGATCCCTTACTAGTGCCTACTTATCACAGTTTTCCTTTTAATGGCCCATTCTAACGTTGTTTTATTTATTTTTTTTCTGAAATAGGCATCAAATTTACCTGCTTTGACCATATTCTCCCACCTTTGAAAATGTGTAATAGAGTTTTGCTCCTGAGATTATACATGTTAATGGCTGGTACATGTGGTTGTGTTTGCACACACATACATTAACACATGTTAAGTCATATTATCTGAGTTACTAAATTAGCACAGGGTGAAAATCTCATCGATAGAGTTTGGATTTCAGCAGGCATTTAACAAGGTGTCTCAACATGTTGTGGACAAAACAGAGTAACATGGGCCATCTAAGAGTGGAATGAGGTGGACTATTTCTGATTGAATGACAGTGTATTACCTGAAGAGTTTCCTAGCAGGGCTTTGTCATGGCTTCCATTCTGAGCTACATTTATAGCCACAAACTTGTAAAATGCAAAAGGAAGGCTAAGAAAATGAATGGACAATCCAAATCTGGTAGAGTTACTTATCTATAGAACTCTTTAGGTAAAGCTAACAATGCATCAAAGTGATCTTGACAAATGGGTATTTTTTAGGCCAAACTAACAAAAAATGGTAATGTATACTTATATAACATTATCTAATTTTTCATGAGTACTAGTATATTAGTTTCCTGTGGTTGCCATAACAAAATACCACAAACTAGGTGACTTAAAGGACAGAAATTTATTGTTTCACAGTTCAAGAGCCCAGAAAGCTGAGACCAAGGTATTATCAAGGCTGGTTCCACCTGAGAACCATGAAAGAGAATCTGTTTCAGGCTCCTCTCCCAGCTTCTGATGGTTTGCTGGCAATTTTTGGCATTTGTTGGCTAGTAGAAGCATTACCCCATCTCTGCCTCTAT
This sequence comes from Myotis lucifugus, assembly GCF_000147115.1. Classification (NCBI taxonomy): domain Eukaryota; kingdom Metazoa; phylum Chordata; class Mammalia; order Chiroptera; family Vespertilionidae; genus Myotis; species Myotis lucifugus. Next base: position 2,295,466 of record NW_005871081.1, read on the forward strand.
CTTCACACCTTGCATGGTGTCTGTGTCTAAATTTTCCCCTTTTATAAGGATACCGTTATACCCACTCTACTCCGAGATGACCTCATCTTAACTAATTATATCTGAAATAACCAAGTAAGGTGATAGTCTGAGATATGAAATTTGAGGGTACACAATTAAAACCACAGGAGTTCTCGTTACAGCAAAACTTAGTAACTTAAATCATGTAGTTGATTGTGCTCATAAATTGTGTAGTTCTAAAATTCAGACAGGGCTCATAGGAAATGGTTTGTTTCTGCTCTGAGAGCTTAGCTGGAAAGACTAGTAGGTGATCCCATGGCTGGAAATCATCTAAAGGATTGATCATTCATACATCTGATGCCTTGGCTGAGATGATCCAAAGACCAGGTCTGCTGACTAGAAGATAAAAGCTTGGCCTCCCCAGATGGTTGGGCTTCCTCCCAATATGGCTGCCTCAGTCTTCCTACGAACATGACTGCCTCAAGGTAGTCAAACGTCTTACTTGACAACTCTGGGTTCCAGGTGTGAGTGTTCCAGTGATTAAGGCAGGAGATGTGTTGCTTTTCATGATCCAGACTTGGAGGTTCTAGAGTATTACTTCCACCATACTCTATGAGATGAAACATTTCCAAGGTTCCAGATTCAGGGGAAGAGGAATTAGGTTATACGTCCTGATGGGGGTGTAGCAAATTAATATTGTAGAAGGACATGCGAAATAGGTAATATTGCAGTGGCCATTTTAGGGACTATATAATGTGCCACAATAGGTTATCCTCCTCATAGACAGTGTTAGAGCTAGTTGATTGTAAAACAATCTTATATGGACCGTTGTGAAAGCCTGCTTTTGGGATTTTCCTCTCTTTGCCTTTCTTTTATGAAGCGGAGGGGGGAAAAGACATCTACTAAGAAGGGCTCCTGATAGCTAATTGGTCTTAAATAAAAAAGCAGAAGCCTAGCAGCCATTTCCACACAGGGTCCTCTGAAGCAAACTGGACTTCGAAGAGTGGCCGCTGCGCTAAACTGCTTGCCTCTGTGCTCAAGTGAGTGCCTTCACTATGTTTCTGCCATCGGAGTCAGCACTTATAAAGGTTTCCTAGGATCTTATTTCAACCAACATGATTGAGGCTTTCCCCATCTTACCAGAGCCATGCAGCTCTGACCATAGTGGCACTATTCTGACCAATCAGAACAGTGCCTTTGGACAAATCAAACTGCAAGGATTTGGATACCTCATTTGCATGAAGACAGACCAATCAGGGACTAGGGGTGGGAACTTCTGTCCATATAATCCAGCTCCCCTTGGATAGAGCTGAAACACTGAAGATGTCTCTCCCAAGCAGAGCGATGAAGACCGCCACGGAGTGGAGCAGAGCAGAATTGGAGGCCTGGCCCCAGGGCTGCCTAACCCCAGAACTGTTTTGGCAGGCTGTTTTCACAGCCATGCTGTGTCCTTGTTTGCACTGAATAAAGTTTCCTTCTTCATGGTACCCCAAATTGGGGATTCCTGTTGGCATTGAATTGGTGCCAATGACCATTGGTTGACTCTCTCTCTCCCCCTCTCTTCCTCTCCTCTCCCTCTCCCTCTTTCTCTGCCTCTCCTTCTCCCTCTTTCTTTTGTTAAAAAAACTCCTTTGGTATATTTTCCATTCTCTTGATTCAACTTTTCCACAGGAAAAAAATCTATTTAAAAATTTATACTATGACATACAAGACTACTAATTCAAAGTTCTGTTCCACAGGGCCCTGAATAAATTATGCTAGGCTCTGGTGATATTTATAAGAACATTTTTGAAAATAAGAAAGAGCAAAGCAAAAGCAAAGTCCTTGAATGCATGTAATAATTCAATGTTTTTTGTCTCAAAGAAAATCACACAAATGCTCATGTAAGAATCAGTACAAAGTGTTTTCATCTCAAGGAGAGAAGGCACAGAGCGTATTATCTATTAGAATAGAAACTGCAGACAAGCCTTTTCTATCTTGTGATTATGGGGCTAGCATTCACCAACAATAATTCAAATTCTTCCCAGGCTTCAAGGAGCCCTATATCTGTCTCCTCACTGTCTTCATACCACAGGAAATTCCAGATAGAATTTCATCACAAATGAAGCAAGGTTAGGGCTTTTCCCATGCCACCCATTCTTGCTCTGATTCTTGCTCTCTCAGTTCATAAGGGGGAAGAATTGCTCTTCATATCACCTGCAGATTTTCCATGGTGGCTGCCAGAAACTTTCTAGGAAAATTAGCCACTATGATAGCTCAGGAATGCCCTCTCCCTACTGACCCCATTCCTTGCCTACACATAAAAAGGTGACTTGGAGGTAACTGGGAGTTCAGTTCAGAATTATTTTCTCAGCTTGTCCCTCTGTCTCACCATTCTCCCATCAGAGCCCAGAAAACAATGTGTTCCCAAAGAGGCATGCACACGTTATAATATAATGACTAACACTTCTAGCCTGTCTTCTGTCACACCCTATGTGAAATCCAGTGTGTTCATGAGGACATTAGAATCAATGTTTATAGTCTTAATGTTTATATAAAAATACAGCCATTGTTTTCTTTTGGTTTGTTTCACTATCTTCTTGAATTAAATGGTAGATTTATTTCTATTTCTTTAGTTCTTAAGAATCAACATATTTAAGGATGAACTATTTTTCTCTGAATACAGCTTTAGGTAAAACTGTCAAACTTCAGAGGGAAGGAGGGGAGGGTGGGGGTAAGGGGGAGAGATCAACCAAAGGACTTGTATGCATGCATATAGGCCTAACCAATAGACACAGACACCAGGGGGGTAAGGGCATGAGTGGGGAGGGGGGATGGGGGGATAAGAACACATATGTAATACCTTAATCAATAAAGAAAATAAAAAATGGTTAAATTTCACTACTTAGTGGTCTCAATGTTTTATTTTAAAAACAATCTCTAACTCTAGTTTTTATTTCCTTTTTGCCTGTTATTTATTAGAATTTTTATTCCCAAGTTCTATGTTTTAGTAAAACGAGAAAAAGGAAACACAAAGCATAATAAGGCCATCATGCGAGCTCCATCATTCAGAATGAAAAATTGTTACCGTTATTTTGTATTTCTTCCAGTAATTTTTATAAATGCACATGTGATCAATGTATTCATTCTTCATAAGACATAGAAAAAGAAATTAATATTATAAGCAAAGCTAAATGTTCCTTTAATGGTCATTTCTAACTTCCAGAGCTACTAGCAAGAGTGAGTTATATACCATTTTGTTTAGTTATATATTTTTAAATTTCTCTATAGAAATCCATCCTATTCTACATTGTATGTATTCACCCCTATTGAGGCCTGCTTCTGTTATCTCTCCCCCTACTTTTTTCTATTACAGGCATTGCTGTAATAAGCCTCTCTCACTATGTCTCATTGTGATCATGTAGGAGTGTTTCCTTAAGATGTGCACAGAGAAATGACTTAGTGCAACTGTTAGATGGATATGCACATTTCTAAGTTCAATAGATAGTGCCCAATTATTCATAAAAGTCCTTATAGCAATTCATGCTCAGGGCTTGGAGTATTAAATGCAATCTTTAATTAATAATGCCTAGTTTGCAAATGTTCAGAGCATGTGCTTATGTTGTGGAGTCGTATAGAAATAATGCATATTACATTATATTACATTCTCCTTGAAGCTAACCAATCCTACTTTAAGTTTTTGATACTATCTTTTTTTTTTCAGAAAGATTCTCTTTATTTCAAACCTACCACTGATCTCAGTGACTACATCAGTATTATTTGACTGCCTTGCCTTAACTTATGTAGTAGTTTTTAAGTCTCAGCCCCAAATATTCAATCTTCAGATATTTCATTTTCAAATTGAACCTCAGTAGTATTTTATTTATTTATTTTTAAAATGATTTTTATATGTCAATTACAGTTGATAGTCAATATTATTTTATAATAGTTTCAAGTGTACAGCATAGTGGTTAGACATTTATATAATTTATGAAGTGTTCCCCTCTAGACTTATTTGAGAACCATTGATACTATATTTTTTGATGCTTTAAGATTCATGGATTTTTTATTTTCAGTTTAGATTATTCCCTTTATTCATATTAAATACCTTAGTCCCATTTGATTGTTTTCTTGTATATCCTAAAATTTTGTTAACTTATACCATGGCTCTATTTTTAAAAATTAGTTTTTGCTTAATTTTTTGCCCATTGTTTTATTTCTCCCACTCACAATGTTACTCAGTATCGTATATACTCTACTGTCTTCTAATGTGTCACTTGGCAAAAGAGAAATCAAAAGGCAATTTCATATTTGTCCCTTTTAAGATTACTTGTTTATGGCCTGCATGCATGTGGCAATTTTTTTTAATGATTGCAATAAAAGTTCAATATTTTCAGGTGTGTATTTTGTTTAATTTTTCTTTAGTTATGTATTTCAATTTTTATTCCAAGTTGTTTTTATTCAATCATGTTTTTATTCTCTGCATAAAAATATCTTAGTTATTCTTCATGCTGCTGCCCTTTTCTTCTGCATCCTGGAGGAGCTTTTCAAGCTTGCCCCATGTTACTGATTTTTTTTCTTCAATATCAATTCCACTATTTACTCCTTCTTGTGCCAATTTACTTGCTTTATTATATTTCTTGAATTGTTCTAATTTTTTATTTTCTCATCCATGCTCCCTTACACCTTAAGGATTTTTCCTTTGGCTTTTTGGAGACCTTTCTTGCATCCCATTAAGATCATTAAACAATCACTCAGTTGGTGTGGCTCAGTGGTTGAGCATCAACCCATGAACCAGGCGATTCGATTCCCCATCAAGGCACATGCCCCAGTTGCGGTCTCGATCCCCAGTGTGGGGCGTGCAGGAGGCAGCTAATCAATGATTCTCTCTCATCTTCCTCTCTCTGAAATAAATAAAAACATACTTTTATAAAAGATAATTAAACAGTCTAGAAAGCATTTTTCTAGGTGTTCTGTTCAATTTTCAGAAGATTTTCCTGCTTCTGACAGTTCAAGGGATGACTACCATATCCTTTACCTGTGAGCTATTCCCACGCTTTCTGTGTGCATGCATGTGTGTATACAGTCATCCTGAAGAGATATTTATTCTGACCCAATATTTTCCAAAGGCAGCGTTAGACCCAGTGCCAACAGCCCAGTGTCCCTAGGCTGTGTAGTGAGAGACGTCCTTTCACGTCAACACCAGGATTCGATGGAGGTAGCTCGGGGCTCTCTGCCGAAGTCAGCTGAGTTTCCCTTGAGAGTAGTCAGCAGAGAAGATCTTAGTGCCTCAGTTGGTCCTTTGATACCTTGAACTGACAGGATACACACAGGTCCCTCCAGGCTTGGTCACGCCTCTCTTCACCTCCATAACACTTGTCTGGTGGGAACTACATTGTCCAGAATTTCCTGGGTCCCTTCCCACACCTCCATGTTCCTTCCCACACCTCCATGTCCCTTCCCACACCTCCATGTTCCTTCCTGACTTTCAGTGCTTCTTCATTTTCCTTATTTTTATGCAGACATGATAAGAATATGAAAAATGGTGATGTGGTGTGTTGATATAGAGGTGGCTGTACTGTACTGTCACTTTCAAACAACATTCATTTATAGAAGAGGATTGGCTGCCAAGTTTGCTGTTCCCAGAGCAGGGAGTAGGCAGTGGAGGAGGGAGAAACATCTCCTATCACTGCCTGTCTGGCAGTTTGCTGTTTGGGGCAGGAAGGAAAGCATGTGCAAGATGCTCATTCTAGTGTCTCAGATTAGCACCCTGTGGATACTGTTTTTAAAAGATCTGTGTAATGTGTCGTTATGCTTTGCCATCTTTTGCTTTGTCACGAAGGCTGTTTCAGAGACTCCTGACTAGGATTTATGCTTAATAACATGCAAGCATCTGAGTAGATTTCCTGGAAATCCCATTTCTCTACATAAATGACTTTCATTAGATACTTACGTAAACTTTGTTGAATATCAAATAGTTATCAAACAGCATCAGTTCCATGGAACAGTTAAGTGAAATTATCATGAAACAACTTGTTTAATGAAGGCCTGCAAGTCAGGGAATCGCTAACTTGTGGGTGGTGCTCAATAATGTGGGTGCGCTGACTGCCTGGATTTACAGAGGGAAGGGGGGAAGGAGGGAAGGAAGGAAGGAAGGAAGGAAGGAAGGAAGGAAGGAAGGAAGGAAGGAAGGAAGGAAGGAAGGAAGGGAGGGAGGGAGGAAGGAAGGGAGGAAGGGAAGGAGGGAGGAATGGAGGGAGGGAGGCAGGCCAGCAAAATAATTAGATTCCAAAATCTGCAAGATAATTAAAAATATGCCTAATATGAAATAGCAGGGCATTTTCTACCTGTAGATCAATGTAAACAAAAGTCCTAATTAAAAAAGAAAATGCAACATTAAAATAAATGAAGTACATTTTGTTTTATGTGCATATATACTTATATTTTATATTTAACAGCCATAGCTAGAATACACATTCTACCCAGACAGTTTTATTGATATTTTTGTTATAATTTCAAAAGCATAGAGCATACTATGGTTTTTATAAATGTCACAGCTTATAAAGTCATTGGAAAACTGGCAAAATTCCATAGCTTTTCCACATTTAAGTAATAATTCCCATGATATTCTTTTGTGTACCCCCTGCTTCTGCCAAGTGCCTCCACCAAACAATTCATGTAGTTCACATTAACTTCAGTTGTTCTCTGCAGTTATTTCATCCATAGCCTTAAAGGTATGCAGTTATGTTTGCCAAGCATGTTTGACTGTTTCTGCCTTGTTTATGGGTTATCTGCTTGTTTCTATAGCTTTCGATTCCAGCCTTATTAAGTGACACAAGATAGAATGCCTTGGAAGTAACCGCCACCTACTTACTGTTAATAGATGTTCTCTAAATACTGTCTCTATGGAGAGACGTTTTGCCCATACAGGATTTTCTCTGATAGGTTATTGAAAAGTCTTCCTGACGTTAAAATTTTCTCATAATTTTTCCTTCAGGAAGATCATTTTCCCAAGTAAATTTTGACTTTGTGCCATTGAATCAGATTAACAGACTGGAGTGTCTCTGTGTGACTCAGTACTTACACTTGATTTTTATGAAAGTGGATCAATTTGGCCATAAGCCTGCCATGCCCTCAAGTTGTTATCAATGAGGAGTATTACCAAGGATAATATCTCAGTAGGAAATCCTGTAATTTTTCACAAGGAATTCACTAAGAACACAGTATTTTTTTTTTGCTTGCCAAAAATTACAATGTGTAAATTTTTGTCAGAAATTCTACTCACAGAGGTATGTGAGTTGATAGCTTTTTATGTCAACCTGAGGATCTGTGAGTAAGTCATGGCCCCTAGAGTGTTTGGAAGACATAGGCCTAAATACCATCCTAATTAACACCCTTAGACAAAGATTAATTAGTTTACCATGGATTCACAGGGCACCTGGAACATGATTGTTCATTATACAGGAAAAAAAATTCCACTACACTGAGATGAAATGCTAATTCTGGAGTTTATAAGACCTGACAAAGCTTTAAAAAGCTAATAAGATTTTAACAAAGATCTTAATAACATGTTGATGAATAAGACCAATGAGAAAGCGTTTTCAATAAAACCATAACATGCTCTTGTCCCTTGTACTATAAAGAAGAGAGTCATGGACAGTCACTCACATTGTTGCACATGGGAATTATTTACCATCTGAGGTCACTGAAGCATATTCTGAATCACAGGTTAATGACCCAATGTTTTTTTCTAGAAGGAATGAGGTAGGTGTGTGTGTGTGTGTGTGTGTGTGTGTGTGTGTGTGTGTGTATGTGTGAGAATTATGTCAGTTGCTAATTCAGCTCTTCTGTTCATTAGATCTGGGTATATTTTCAGCAAATGATATCAATAAGGTTGATAGAAAGAACATACTGTATTTGCCCACGATGCCCATGACATGTGAGCAGGTTGCTTGCAATTTTTTTACACCAAGCAAAGGAGTTGGGCTTTGGTAATAAGAAATACATAATGAAAAAAAGTAAGAGAAGGGAATTCAAGCATTAGGCACCAATAACCTAGAAAGAAGCAAAAGAAGGATGATGTAAAAGAAAAAGCCTTAGGGGATTACTAAATTCAGAAAAAATATAGGTAAATCATGGAAGTCACACAAAGTAAGTCAGATATAATTTAATTTTATGTCCTAGTTGAGGCTAATGATGGATGGTATCTCTGCTTGGAGACATGTAAATATAACAAAGGGGAATTGTCAATTCTGGAATTTCCCAATAAAGTCCCTCCCATTCTTAAGAATTTTAAGAGTAAAAACTTTTAGAATGGTGTAATGGATAGTGACTTGATGTTCTTCTAACTCTCCCTTCTTTCAAAATTATTTGCAAGGCAAAATGTAGCTCTTGGGACTGGGGAACTCTTCTGATATTGTAACACATTGAAACTGACATTCACTTTGAGCCTTTAAGAGCCTGGTTACTAGCATTATTTCATCATGTAAACCTCCTAGCAACATACAAGTGCCGTTATTGTTTCTATGAAACCTGCTACCCCTTGAAAAAGTGTCAGGTCCAAACAGTTTCACTGGCAAATGCCTTCTAAACTTCAAGGATAATGCCAGGCCTCTTTAAACCATTACAGAGCTTTAAAAAGACTTCTTTTATATAAAGTAAAAAAAGCTTCAATATCAAAATGTGATAATCACCCTGGCATGCAAACATGCGCACACGCCCACGCACACACACACACCTCACATGAATCTAAATTCATAAGTAAGGTTTGATTTATAACTATCAACATAAAAACCCTACTTAAAATAATAGTAAATAGAATTAAGGAGCATCGAATATATAATTCTCCATGACCAAGTGTGATATGACAGGCATACAAAAAAAGGAAACTTTTATGTTAAAAAGTATAAGAAGATAGCAACCCAATAAAAAATATTGGAAATATTGGAATATTTGCAGAAATACGTTAAAAAGAAGATATACTGATGGACAGTAAGCACATGAAAAAATGCTTAACATCACTAGTCATTAGGGAAATACAAATTAAAACCAAAATGGGATACCAATACACACACACCCATTATTAAAATCTCTAAAATTCTAGTTTTCTTGTGTCTTTTTGCAACCTAATCCTCCCTCTACCCCAGATAACCACTGATGTTATTTCTGTCACTAGAGATTAGCTTACATTTTATAGAATTTTACATAAGTATATTATTGAATCCTCCGTGGCTGGTTTCTTTTGCTTAGCAAAATGACTTTGACTTTGAAGTTCATCCAGGCTGTCGCATGTGTCACTAATTTATTCCGGTTTAATGGTGAGTAGTATTCCATTGTGTGGATACATAAAATTTTGTTTACCCTGTCTACTACGTATTTGGGTTGTTTCTAGTTTGGGTTTACTAGAAATCACTTTGCTGTGAACATATGTGTATAAGTACTTACAGAGGCATATGTTTTTATTTCTGTTGGGTCAATATCTAAGAATGGAACGGCTAGGTTGCATGGTAGGTGTAGTTTTAACTTTTAAAGAAACTGTTGAATAGTTTTCCAAGGTGTTGCACTGAACTGAAGTGAACTCAAATGTTTTCTATGTAGCAACATTCAACCTCTCTTGAACTTACCCAATAGAGCTTTTAACCCCAACACACAGTTGAAAATTTCTTGTTAAGAACATCAAAGCTCTCCATGCTGACAAGTTTAAAGGTTGGTCCTCAGGCTTTATCTTACTCTATCCATTAGCAGTCTTTGATGTAATTGATCACTCCCTCCTTGGAATGCTTTCTTTGCTTCCTTCCAAGACAACTTACTTTCCTGGGTTTCTTCTTACCATTCGTTCATTCCTTTCTGGTCCGCTTCCTCTTCCATAGGTCTAAAAATGTAGGTGTGTCTTAGAATTCAATGCTTGGGGTTCTGCCTTTCTCTATCTATGCATGTTGTATATGTCTCATTCATATCAGTGGACTTAAATGCCATAGGTTCTCTGGTGTCTTTCTATTCTTCCATCTAGCTGCCTATCTATCTTTCCTCCCTCCCTTCCTCTTCAATTTTTTAACCTTTCTATCTCCAGCTTTGCCCTTTTAAGTTGAACTTCAGTATCATATATTCAAATTGGTAGCTGACATGTATATCTGAGTAGACATGTATGTACTTAGGAAAAAATTCTTGACTTTTCCTCTCCTCCTCCCAATTCTAGCCTCTCAAACCTAGGTCTTCCCCATCTAAGAAAATAACAACTCCATTTGCCAAGTTGCTTAGGTCACAAAACTATAAGTTAATATTGATTTCTCATTTCTTCACACACCCCCCCAAAGCTAAGTCATCAGCAAGTCCTTTGGCTTTAATTCCAAAATAAATCTGAATTTAACACTTTCACGATCTCACGGCTATTCCCCTGGTTCATGACATGGTCAATATCTAAAATGATCTTCTGAAAGCCCTTGTTTATGCTCTTACTCTCTGGCCATCTGTAGTCCACATAGTAGTTCGATTGACATCTTTACACTATAAATAGAGTCACATCACGCCCCTGCTCCGCAACCTGCCATGGCTTTGGTTGAATGTGGACTCACATTAAATCTCAACCTTATCTGAGCAAGAAGATCCTGCATGATCTGGGCCTGCTTGCCTCTGTGACTTCATCCTGTTTTATCTGCGCCCAAGACTCGCCTTGCTCCATGCTGGCTGTCAGCCTGTTCCTCAAATAAACCAAACTCCTCTGGCTTCTGGAGATTTGCACCCGCTCTTCTCCTTTCCTGAAATGCTTTTCATTCCATCTTCTCACAAACCATCTTCTATGCTTTTTTTTCAGATATCTGATCTCTTCAATAAAAAGTTCCCTCAACATCAGATCAACATAGGCCTCTTCTATTCCACTTTCCTTCAAGGCACTTTCTCCACATAGAATGACTAGAGTATGGACTCTGCGTGGCCAGCGACTTTATCTGTAGGTTCCATAAGATGGTCTAGGCCAGGGGTCCTCAAACTATGGCCTGCGGGCCACATGCAAATACAAATATTGTATTTGTTCCCATTTTGTTTTTTTTACTTCAAAAATAAGATATGTGCATGTGCATAGGAATTTGTTCATAGTTTTTTTTTTAAACTATAGTCCGGCCCTCCAACGGTCTGAGGGACAGTGAACTGGCCCCCTGTTTAAAAAGATTGAGGACCCCTGGTCTAGGCAATGCTGCACTTGCAAATTACCTGAAAATCTCTGTGCTCAATGCCACAAACATTCGTTTTTTCACTCATATCAAACTAGATCTAGATGGGTCCTCAGAACCACAGTCCTGCATGCTTGGATGTAGTTACCAGGCCGGGAGATGCGCTACCATCTTTTGCTGCTGGAGCACATAGGCAAGAACCTGGAAGGAATTAAATGGATAATCATGCACCAGGTCTAAAATACTTTTGCCTAGAAGGGACACAAGTTACTTCTATTTATACTTTGTTTACAAGACATGCCACACAACCACACCTAGAGGAAGCGGAGAAGCCAAAGAGAGAGGGAAGAGCAGCAGACATACCTACTCCACCTGCCTTATAATCATTCTACCCACAGCACCTAGAGCTTGACAACTAGGGCTTGACTTAGGGAAGATATTGAGTAGATATTTGTTGAATAAGATTAAATAGGTTCAGATCTTGGTTTTTATTGCTATGGACTAATGGTCCTAAGACAGCCGAAGACTCTTGACTGTGCCTTGGGGCTGCCCTACCTCCCCACTTCTGGCCCATGCTATTAGACCTACATTGCTCTTGTACTTCACTCTCCATCCCATTAGAAATGATGTATTTGGTGATGCATTAGCATGTAGTGTGAATTAGTTAAATATGTCATCCTATCAAGAAGGACTGATATTACACACAGTGGTTCCAGTCTAAAAAACATATTTTTTTTTTGGTAAGGGACATCTTTCTGGTGCTTTCAAACTATAAGACAGAGGCAACTGCTTACTTCTAAAAATTTTTTTCTCTCTGATACTTTTTATATTGTTAGTTTTAATCACTAATCATGTTACCTACTGATATTGTGCCTAGTACAATGGACTACCTTAGAAAAAAAGTGCTCCTTAATTTTCGTTGGCATCAGGCAGGCCTTGTCTATGTATAGAATGATGTACTCAGCACGTTGGAGGTTATCTATTCTGACATACAGATGAGCAAAGTAGAAGCCTGAGATATTGAAGGTGTTACCCAAAGTGACACAGCTATTTAGGTGAGAATTAGACACAAGAACTTGAAGTTCCCACTGCTAACCAAGAGACAAATTGTATAGAAAAACCAAAACATATAATTTTTATGAGGAAGTTGCTTCTTTAAAATTCTTGAAGGTGAGAATTAAAAATCTATCTTAATTTAAATATGTCTGTATGAAATCACTATCTTCTCATCAGAAAGAATATATTAAATTCCCACTGTGCTCTGAGATCATTATAATTGAGTCTGAATTTATAAAATAAAATAAAAACCCTGGAGGTTTCCATGAAATTTCATCCTGTACTTCTGAGGAAATAACACAGAAATCCTTTCTCTTTGAGAGGAACTAATTGTGAATTAAACTTTTTCCAGCAGTTTTGTGTACTCCACGGATGTCAAACCCTCAGAAGCAAAGTCATTTATACTGTGGAGGAGAGTTAAATTCTTACCAGCTCTTCTTGAGGAGAAATCATGGACCCTATATATATCTTTGGAATAATTAAAGAAAGAATTAAAAGATGAGATAGAAAATCTGGTTTCTTTTTCAAAGGCCATTAAGATCTTGATAGCATTATCTCCTTAAGCAACACATTCCTGACAAAGGCAACAGAGTGTAAAGGTTAAAGGCACAAACTCTGGAGCCAGACCATAAATGCAAATCCCTGCCTCTTACCAGCTGGGAGGCTTGGCAAGTCACTCTGCGCCTGTTCCCCCATCTTTAAAATAGAGATGCTAAAAATAATAACACCTACCTTATAGGGCTGTTCAATGGGTTGGATTCGATGTGAGAATAGTGCCTGCCACAAATAAATGCTACAGAAGCACGAGTTATTTTAATATATTGCATGTTGATCGATCTGCAACGTTCACCTCTTACATAGCTGTTACCAGCAGGGGTGCTGCTGTTATATTGGCATCTCTGATGGGAATAGAAAGGCCATCCCAGTAAGTAGCATTGGGTACCCAAAGCCACCGTTCCATGGAGGTATCTCAGACTTCAATACAATGCACACAATACCTGACTAATATTAGCTAATTACAGAGGTCATGGGGGCCACCCCATGCCTAATTATCTAAACTCAGATAGTGCAAGGTGGGGTATGTGTTCTTCCTCCAGAGACTTCTACTTCCACTCTCTGTGGTTCCACGAAGGCCCTGCTCATCCCTTGGTAACTCACGGAAAAGGCCTTAGAGCCATCTTCAACTCCTCCCTCTCTCTCAACCCTACTTTGAGTCACTCCTCAAATCCTGTCCATTTTATCTGATAAGTATGTCCCTTGCCCATTATGCTCTGGCTCTTGGAGAGTCCTGATTGATGCCTGTCAGTACTGCATCACCTTTGTCAGCTAATCGGTCTGGATGAATGCAGTGGCCTTCCCTCCACCCACAGAGCCCCAAGTCCATTCAGGTGTTCTCTCTAAACCCCAATGGGGTTGAGTGCTGCCCCGCAGAGAAGACAAACAAGATAAATGAGTAATTTTCCCAGGATCAGCCTTTTGCCTCTGGCCCTGTCATGACTGTTGCACCCACTCACCTTTGCAGGAAATTATTCTGGATTCTACAAACTTGGGCTCCTAGCCTTTAGCATACTCTCTTTCCGCTGCCTGGAATATTCCATTTTATTCATCCCAGAAATTCCTCCTCACACTCTAAAAACCAGGGAAATGTCCACCTCTTCTATTCAGCCATCCCCTTCACCCTTAAGGGTCGTCTGTAGGAACCATGCAGCTCTCCTGGCATGGACCACACTGTTTTCTAATTGTTCCTCCGTACCCAGCTCGAAAGAAGCAGCCACATATTCTTCCTCATTGTATTCCCAGGGCCTTACCTGACACACTACAATTTCTCAATCAGCATTGTTAAAGAACCATAAATTGTTGCCAGAAAGCAACTCTCACTTCAAAACATTCATTCATTCATTCATTCATTCATTCATTGAATTGTCCTGAAGTAGCCGCAGCCCCAATGGCCCTTTGTTTTAGGCATTTGTCATTTCATGGCCCTTTGTTTTAGACACTTGTCATTTCCAAATGCAGCTGCAAGTGTGTGGCCTTTGATGTCAGGCTGGCCAACAGCACCACTTCTGACGTGGAAGCCCTTGAAAACACCCACTCAGTGTTGGCCTCTAGGAAAGACATCTGGCACTGGTCCCCAAGCTGGTCTGTGCATTGCAATCATCTCGGAGTCTCCAGTGACCACTGAGAGTTGTGGCTCCTATGATTATTATTTAACTAGAGGCCTGGTGTATGAAATTCGTGTGCGGGTACAGTCCCTAGGCCTGGCCTATGATCAGAGCCATCTTCCCCAGCTGCCCCCAGCCAGCACCGCCCACTGCCGCCACCCACCCCTGTACCCTGTTCGCCATTGGGTGATCAAAGCCTGCTAGCCAGGGGGAGGAGCCAAGAGGTCGGCCCTTTCATCCACTCGTTGGCCCCACCCCCACCATGGGTTGCCCTTTGTGTGTGGGGTGACTGATGAGGTGGGGGCCTTGGCCTGGCACTACCCGCATCCCCCGCCACCCACCTCTGGTTCCCCGTTTGCCATCGGGCGATCGGAGCCTGCCAGCTGGGGAAAGGGACTGAGAGGTGGTCAGTGAGCCTCATAATGACTGGTTGAGCAGTTGTTCTGGTCGTTCTGCTGTTAGGGTCAATTTGCATATTACCCTTTTCTTATATAGGATTGGTCTAGGCCAGTGGTCAGCAAACTCATTAGTCAACAGAGCCAAATATCAACAGTACAACGATTGAAATTTATTTTGAGAGCCAAATTTTTTAAACTTAAACTATATAGGTAGGTACATTGTTATTAACTCAATTAGGGTACTCCTAAGGCTTAGGAAGGGCCACATTCAAGGGGCCAAAGAGCTGCATGTGGCTCACAAGCTGCAGTTTGCTGACCACGGGTCTAGGCCAATTTGAAAAAGACCCCCACGTGGTTTTGACCTGCACACATTTAGGAACCACTGGCTTAATAGGTAGCTATTGTTGCCTCTGCTACCATTATAATTACATTCAATATAATAGATAATCATATATTTTAATATATCATAAAATATGTTTAACATACATCACATGATTTAGTCATGTCCAGAGATATAGGAAAAGTGTAATGCAGATTTTACTTGGGAAGATAAATTTTTACGGTAATGTTTATGAGTCTGGCTTAGTTTATCAGATTATTTCTATTCTCTCTGAGGGAGATGATCTAGGCTGCATAAACCATTCTGAGAGAAGGAAAGGGAGGCCCTGGAGGGCCGTCTCCTCTGGCTCATCTCGAATGGCTCAGGGACCTTGGACCTGTGAGGGGGAAACAGACTGGGCTGAGGGAGAACACAGGTCTCCAAAGGGTCACTCTGCTTACCTGTCAGTGTACAAAAGCAAGATGGCAGCAGTGCTGATGTTCAACAAACAGCTGAAACCACGCCAGCCCTTTGCTCAGGTGGTTTACTCAACTGTCTGGTTTATACCCAACAAGCCATGCAGTTCATCTAGCTGAGCCCACAAACAGGCTTCATTCTCATATTAGAATGACTTCTCATTCTTTCCTATCACCCTCTCCGTATGGGTTTTATATGTCATTTTATGAGCAGAAAATTTTCCACATTTTTTTTGTCACCATGCTAGTTGTTGTTGTTGTTTTGTATTGAATTGCCATTATTACAAAATAACACATTATATTTTTCTTTAAAAGGGTAGAATATTAATATTTACAGTCATTAGAAGGAACACTTGCTTTGTTTACAGAATTATATTTTCCAGACACAAAAATCATCATACATAGAATCAATTGAATTACTTAGCTACCGTTTTCTCATTGTCAATATTTGAGACATTTGTTGCACATTTGTCAACCTAAATTATGTAGATAGATAAGGAAGCTGTCATTACTTTAAAATTCTAACAATAATAATTGCAAATTACAGAGAAACTTCCAAGCATTCAAAAGTCAGTTGATAAAATGTTTGTGTTCAAAAATAGGTAACAACAGATCTAGTGGGACCACAGCCAAACTTCTGATAATATTGGGAGGACATGCCATGTGTTAATGAGTTTTTTCCTAATAGACATGGAGGTCAGAGAGTATGGATCCGGAAGTGGGGTACCCCCACTCCCGAAGGCACAGGGGAAGGGAAAACGTGTTACCTTGTGCGTATGAGGATGGCCCCAATTCCTGATTCCCAAGACCCTGGTGAGTAGGAGGAGGTGTAGGCTGGACTTTCAACATTAAAGATAAATTTTAAAATAAATAAATACATTCCCAAGATTCTACTGGGTCATTAAGAAATTAAATATCTATTTGGAGCAGCATAAACTAGAAAGAATGAAGGGAGGATAAACTCTATAAATAGTGCCTGTCTTCTAGCTCCTGACCACATCCTATCTGTGACATTTGAAAGCCTCTGAAGGGACAGGACACTGACCTGGGCTGCCTTCGCTGAAGGGAGCGTCTGGGGCAGCCTCCACATGCCAACACCACTGAGTCAGGCCGCCTCTCCCTTTCCGGCTGTATCTGAATTCACTGCGCAGAATCTCTTCATGGTGCAGACACAAACCTCCTGGCCCCCCAGGGTAACCTCTGGGGACCTCTATTACAACATCAAGCTCACGATTGAAAACCGTCCCCTGGATCTGCAGGAGCTGGGTCTTGTTTACCTCTGTGCAGCTGGATCTGACCCTGGTCCCTGGTACACAGTGAATGGGCAACATGTGTCTCTTGAAAACAGGGCTAGAAGTCTTCCCAAGGCCTTGCTTCTCAGCGTGTGGTCCAGGGACAAGGCATGGGCATCGGCAAGAAACTCAAAGGTGCAGGCTCTCAAGCCCCACCCAGACCTACGGAATCCATCTGCATCTTAACCAGCTCCCCAGGATGAGTGCCCACAGTGAAAGCTGAGAAATGCTATCCTAAGCCATGTGGGGTGAACTGGATTGTCTTAGGTGAACCTCTGTTCAGCACAGTCTTTGCTTCCTAAATGCATCGTAGATAATGGGAGGCATGCAGAGAGACGGTAAATCTGTGAATCTTTTATGCCTACATTTGACTTCACCCTACCATTAGCTCTTGATGAAGAAATGAGGGCTCTTGATGTTAAAGTGGCTATTTCTGTAACTTCGCTGAACTTTTCTTTTCAAAATAAAGAGCACTATAGTCTGAATACCACTTGCATGTTTGTCCTATTTCCAGCTCAATATGGCACCTAGAGAATTAAATACCAAACCCAGGTGCCATGGAATACAGCCTATTATTTTCTTTGATGAGAAAAAAAAACCACACCACTCACCTTAGCTATCAAACTAATTTTTCTTGAAGCTTATCCCATTTTTTCTAATCCATGACCTATATATCTGCTTATTTGTTAGTTTACATTCTGTATCATTCCAAACTGCATTTGGGTTGCCTTCAACACACACACACGCACACACACACACACACACACACACACAAATAAAACTAAGAATGTGCTATTTTCAACTGAGCTTGACGATGAGTGATCTCCATTTATATAATGTTTGTTTGGAATTTTATTCAATGATGTTGTTACATCTGTTTTTAAAGGTTGAACTGAGTTTGAAGCTAAACTCCTAGGGACCGTGAGCTGTGTGTTTGCAGTGTTTTCCTTGAAGTGACTCACATTCTGTGACCAGGCTGATCCTGCGGCATTCTGGTGTGGAATTCTCCAGGTAGCCTTGTCGTGTCCGAACGTGACACCTGGAACATTCGGGCTGACATTTCCTCTCACCTAGCCCTTCCCTTACAGAGGAGAGTCACTTGGGGTTCAAATATAGACCAAAACCCTGGTATTCTCAGTCTTCACTAATTATCAAGCATGAGCGGTCTCAAGTATGGAGGAATTGAAATCTGCTTACCTACCGGCATGGCCAAGCACAGTGACCTGAACCCCGCTAGGACTGTGTCTGGAGTAAAGTGTAGAACTGATGACACTGAGATCCGTTGTTACTGGAAGCAACACCAAGAAAAGGAGGAACACAGATGCCTTTGATACGGCACCACACGTGGTCCTGAATGTAGCTTAACCCTGCCTCTTGAGACTGTTAGCCTGGCCTGCCTCCCCTCTCTGTCCTCTCTATGCTCACAATACTGTTCTGCATAGCACTGTAGACATAAGTATATAATGCATGACTTTTTGGATTAAATTTCTCTGAAATATTTTATTGGGGATGGCATTCTAACCGTATGCCTGTCATCCTTAATTGTGTGACATTGAGCCTTAATTGTGTGACATTGAGCAATGATACATAAAATGTTACTATATACACTAGTTTAAGCCTTGATTTTATATATATATATTTTAATTAATTTTTTACAGAAAGGAAGGGAAGGGGATAGAGAGTTAGAAACATGGATGAGAGAGAAACATCCATCAGCTGCCTCCTGCACAACCCCTACTGGGGATGTGCCTGCAACCAAGGTACATGCCCTTGACCGGAATCGAACCTGGGACCTTTCAGTCCGCAGGCCGACGCTCTATCCACTGAGTCAAACTGGTTACGGCTAAGCCTTGATTTAAAAGGTGAGTGTGGGTGAGGAAGAGATGCTTGGTTTAATCAAGAAGAGGACCATAAAGAACAGATCTTAAAACACTAGAAACATTGAAGTGAAGATTTTTTTTTTAAAGAGAGGATCAGCACCTTTTTACAGGATGATGATTTACCATAAATTGAATTTATTTAAATATACCTAAAATTACATGTTTAGCAAGTGTGGCAGTTGCCCCTGCCTCACTGGGGAGACACCATGTGTGTGCTGCTCCATCTAACCTGCCAATGCCCGTTGGTCACAGGAGCCAGCATGCCTGGGACTCTTCCTTGGGGAGAGTAATGTGACACACCCACTAAACAAACTCCACTGGGCATCTAAGTCATATTGTTGACTCTGCAGTCCCACTTCTAACAGAATGGAAGTGATGCTTCTCCCTGACTGGAGCTTGTCTTTGGTCTCGATTTCCTACCTTCTCCGGTGCTTTTCTTTGAGAAGTTTCTCCGGGCCATGACCTTGCCCTCAGCCACTCTGAGCTCTGTATGACGTTCTTTCCCTCACATGACTTAAATGTAGCTGCCAGGAGAGAAGCTGGAGGGATATCCTGAGCCATGGGAGGGCGGAGCTCTTTTCATGATGCCACCAAGCACTGGCTGCTGTGGGAACAGGGTTGTGAGAGCAGACCATCCAATAAATAAATAACTGCCTGTTTTAAAGTCTTTTAGGAAAGGAAAGGTGCACTCAGCCCCCCCCCCCCCCACACACACACACACATACCACCATTCTCTTTTCGTGACCTGGGTTAGAATCTATGTTAGAGTCTATTAAACATCCTGCTCTCCTTTCCCACCATTTGCAGCCCTGGCTGTTCATTTTATCCACCCCTTCTCCCCCGCCCACAATGCCCCCGATTGCCATTCTGTGAAGTAATAGCTCATGTGAGCTCCCAAGGCTGCCATGGCCTTCATGACTCAAGGCCAACCCAACACTGGTGTGACACATGCCCATGAACATGTTGGGACGGATGAGTGGTTTTAATACTTAAGTACTGTCTCATTGTGAATTGCCTTGACATGCCTGTTTTACATGAATATAGAGTCCCTCTCAGCCATACAACAGACTTACAATCCTCTTCAAGCTTCTAACACACAGTTGCCTCATTGTACAAATTAATCTAATAACCCCTTACCTGCGTAAAAATACAGGGCTGGGTCCATTGATGTATTGAGGTTATATCTGACTCCTAGACAGATGGTTCCTGAAAAGAATGTGCTCTGTGGCATCCAGATAGGATTCCTAGGCAAGGGGTGTGTTCCTGTGTCACATGCTGGTCAGCATCCTTACAAAATGCTCAGGATATATGTGAAGAGGCTGTTAAATATTTTTAATATATATTTATTGATTTCAGAGAGGAAGAGAGAGGGAGAGATAGAAACATCAATGATGAGAAGGAATCATTGATTGGCTGCATCCTGCATACTTCACACTGGGGATTGAGCCCACAACCCAGGCATGTGCCCTGACTGGGAATTGAACTGTGACCTCCTGGTTCATAGGTCAATGCTCAACCACTGAGCCATGCTGGCCAGGCTGTTAAATATTTTTAACATTACTCCTGTATGCAAAATGTCTTTTTAAAGTTCCTTATGTTCTGTTACATTTTTAACAATGTGTGATTTTTGAGATAAATATTATTCTTCCTGTTTAAAATCATCTGACATTAATTTGATTTTGGGCCCCTAGGAGGTATCCTTCCCTATAATTTCTAGACTCTAGCAATGTTCTTCACACATCATCATCAACCTTGAAACATGCGTTGTATTTCCAATCAGAAAATTTCCCCTCTCTCCAGCAATATCCTAGACCTCTTTCAGATTTTTCCAGGATGCATCTTAAAGTTTCCCTATTCATAAATTTTCCAACTTGTACTAAATTCTTATAATAGAACTATAATTCCCTTTCACTTTCCTTTGGAAAAAAATTATGCTAAATTCAGTCTATACATATGCTTATTTGACTTTCTGAATTTAAAAAGATATTATTGAATTATCTGCTGCAAGAACTTCATCTTTAACTTGAACAAAAAGAGTTTATTAACCTTTTTAGAAACAAATGTTTGCAGAATAGGAAATGTCATAAATTTTAGTAAGTTTAATAATAGTAGAAATACATTGCCAAAAATGAGAGAATTCTAATTCTTTAAAATCCTAATTATTTTAAGAAAAGACACAAAGTAGCTTATTAAGTATTTAAAATACAGTTATGCATGTGCTAAAGCAAGTGAATAGCCAGATAGACTTTTTAGCTCACTATATTTTCCAAAGATTGCCACACTGATACATATTCCATCCACATGTCCTTAAAGTGCAATTTGACACCCTTCCATTTAGAGATGGGACCCTACATTCCTTCCCCATGTTTACAATTGCCTCAAGCAACAGAATGTGAAGAAAGTGATTGCACATCTCTTCTAAGGCTAGGTGGGGAAAGCATTATGATCTCTCTCTCTCTCTCTCTCTCTCTCTCTCTCTCTCTCTCTCTCTCTCTTTCTCCCTCTCTCTCTGTCTCTCAATGATTGCCCTTGAAATCCAGCCACCATGTTGTGAGGAAGCCCAGACCACATTGGGAATCAATGTGTGGGTATTCTAGATCAACTACTGCAGCATACACTACCCTTCATATGAAGATGAGTCCTTAGAGGTGTGCCCTGCTGACAACATGCTTTCTGCAGTTACCTGTCTTCCCCCCCCCCCCCACTATTATTTTATCAGTGACCTTTGAAGTCCCCTGTGTGACAGTCCTGCTGCT
This sequence comes from Myotis lucifugus, assembly GCF_000147115.1. Taxonomy (NCBI): domain Eukaryota; kingdom Metazoa; phylum Chordata; class Mammalia; order Chiroptera; family Vespertilionidae; genus Myotis; species Myotis lucifugus. The sequence continues at coordinate 2,316,949 of NW_005871081.1, forward strand.
CTGACACAAACGTCCTCATGAACAATGAGTGCTCACCTGACAGGTTCACAGGGCTGCTCTTCAGAATTAGTAGTAGGGCAGTGGCACTGCTCTTGTTGTCACACGCTGATGGGCCCTCTTCAGAGAAACAGAGATGGACTTCTCTGAGGCCAGGCAATGGGTTACCAGGGACCTGAAGAAGGTGATTTCTGGGTTATCAATCTGTTGGTCGACCTGGTTTCCAGTCTCCTGAATCTCACAGCAATTCCTTTCACTCACGTAAATAAAAAGTGATGGCATTAATAAGGAAAGACATTATTAACTAGGAAAAGATCCATTTATGCTCTGTCAGTTCTTAGATAGTTGGGTGAAGAGAGGACTGGAAACTCAAAGGGAGGCCATCTTGTCCCAAGTCCAGGCCTTCCACATGGCCATGCCTGCTGTGCCCCATGAGCTCCCTGAGGCTGGCACCCCCATGTGACCCCTCACTCCATGGAAGAGTGGAACCTGGGAGCTCAGGATTGGCAAAACAGCTTCCAACTAGTGGGTGTGATTGAAAACCCACGTGTTTATTTTTCTGAGGGCAAATCTTGGCAAGTGACTCTAAGTGAAAACAATACCAAACGAATGAACCTCCTCATTTCCATGGTCTTTACCTCCGTTTCCTCTTTCTCCTCTTCCTTCCCTCTCTCCCTCCCTCTTTCTCTCCTTCCCTGCCTCCTTCCTGCTCTCTCTTCCCTTCCTCTTCCTTCTTTTCTTCCCTCTCCTCTCTATTTCTTCATTGCTTTCCCTTTTCTTTTATCTTTTTAGTCTAAGTACTCAGTGTCTCCATTAAATATGTTCTAAAAATGTTATTTTCAAGGGCATTATGCATGAACTCAGCCATGGTTTCTAACTAGGGCAGCCTGTCCTGTGTCACCAGCATTAAGCTCCTGCTCCGCAGGCCATCACAAAATGAAAAGGCCGTCCTCAGATAATGGTCTTCATTTTACTCATGTAGAGATGAACTGGCTCTAATAGTTTGATACCTGTCAAAACCTGGCCAGAAACCAGGAGAAGTCAGGCCTGCTGTGGTTTTATTTTACCCATGAATCAGTCTCAAAAAGTACTGGTGTGGCTGGCTCGTAAGTTTCTTGGATTTTTGAGATGTTTTTCATACAAGTTAAAACGATTATTTTATCAGTGACCTTTGTAGACTAACTGTAATAAACAGGAAAATATTCAGCTGCTATGAATTATGTAATACTTTGAAATTGTCTAGACAGTGTTAGGAGGTCAACAGATGGAGCAAATTCTTAGAAATGAAAAAGCAATTTAGCAATAGAATTCCCAACCAAGATGATGTCTGTTTCTCTCCTGTCACAATCCCTCGGTCCCTCTCCTCTGCCCTTTAGCTCCCCAACCCTTTTTGGCCCTAAGACACAGAAGGATTTTTTGGAGTTGATTGTGGCCTACCCTTTCTACTGATTTAGTAACGGGTGCAATGTCAGCTATGTGCTCATCTGTCAGATTTTTTTCTCAGTCTTCTTGCTGCCTGGTGAAGTTTTAATAGGTGAAGGGTCAAGGGTTTTACATAGCAAGTGGAATCCTCCACTGTGGAGGCTGTGGCCATGGTGCTTTATGTACACAGTGGGAGAAAACAGAGAGGGCCACACGTAGGCCCCTTTGGATTACACAAGCATCATCTTCCTCATAGAAGTGTTTTTATTCCTCCCACTACAGAAAGTGGTAAGTGTTCCTAAACCTGTCTTTGGACATATTTACATGGTGGGAGTGCTTCAAAACGATAAGAGACTTCATAATCCAATCATCACTTACTGGGCAGTCAGATGAATGTCTGATGAATGAATAAAGGTGAACGAGCATCAGCAGAACTTTATTTCCTGATGAAAACAAAATGAAACAAACCTATATGCAGAAGTCTGTGGAAGCTACAAGGAAATAGAGAACATGAACCTGCTCTAAAAGCTTATGCCTTCATTTGGGGGCAAGGTGGCATGCCTATGAAGAAGGCAAATAAACTATCTATGATAGGACCCACTCAAAGGATTGAAGCAATAGAGTGATATAAAAGACCAAGTTCTCTTTGTGTTGAGGTTGTTAGAAATAGATCTGCAAGGGAGATGGAAGCTGAGCTGTCCCTTACAGGAGGGTAAACTCTAGATGGATAAGCGGGAAGGACACAACTGGTGGCAAGAGAGTCATCAAACTTTGAAAATAGAAAATAACCCTTAGCAGGGAGGAGCAAGCATGGGAAGGCTGGGATTTGGAGTCCATGTAGGCACAAGTGTGGAGCATGGCGTATGGATCAGCGTCCTTCGAGCTGTCACACATACGTAGCCCTCCAGGACCTGTTGCACATACCCTGTGAACTCACATGTGAACCCACACAGGGTTAGTGCAGTTACCTGTTTGTATTATTCTATAAAAACCTGGAGGGCGGCATCTTCACTGGGTCTCCGCCCCCCTTCCCCCCCCCCCACCACCACCACAGATTGTAACACCAGACTTGCATGCAAATAGCTTAGGTGGAAGCATGACTGCAGAGGGGGGACAGCCAACAAAGAATGAATTGCTCAAGGATGTAGAGTGCATTTCTGCCTGTGGCCTCCTCCAGGTGTGGCTTCAGTGGCACTGGGAGACAGCTACCCCACGCAGGCTCAGGCAGTAATCACACACCACAGCGTCCTGACCCCCTCTGCGGCCAGGGGTCTCAGGTGCAGTAAAGCCTTCGGGAACGTACTCAGTGGTCAGGCCCGAAAGGCTGGTGGTTGGGCACGAACAGGTGGGGAACCCCATTTACCTTCATGGTAGCCATGACGCCCAACACAGTATCTGGTCACAGAACTTAGTGAGTCTGGTGAATGAGTAACTGTAGAACTACTGTCAGCAGAACTTTATGCCCTTGTGAACACTAACCAAAACAATGCAAAATCACTATTTCAATAGCTTTTTAAAAAATTTCTCCCCCCCCCATCACCCCATCTCTTATCTGCTACCACATTCCTGCATCACAGATTATCTGAGCTCCAGGGTCAGGGGTTGGAGATTGGCCCTTCTGTGGGTGGCTGCCACCATTTCCTTCCTGGGTGAGTCAGTGCAGGGAAGGAGGGAGAGTCAGTGCAGGGGTGAAGGGAGAGTCAGTGCAGGGATGAAGGGTGAGTCAGTGTAGGGGAGGAGGGAGAGTCAGTGCAGGGGAGGAGGGAGAGTCAGTGCAGGGGAGGAGGGAGAGTCAGTGCAGGGGAGAAGGGAGAGTCAGTGCAGGGGAGGAGGGAGAGTCAGTGCAGGGGTGAAGGGAGAGTCAGTGCATGGGTGGGGAGGGTCAGTGCAGGGATAGAGGGAGAGTCAGTGCAGGGGAGGAGGGAGAGTCAGTGCAGGGGTGAAGGGAGAGTCAGTGCAGGGGTGGAGGGAGAGTCAGTTCAAGGGAGGAGGAAGAGTCAGTGCAGGGGTGAAGGGAGAGGAGCAGGGTCTGCCCTGTTAGGAATTCCCAACCCTCCCCACAAATACACTAATGGGAGGCTGATGTGAAAGATACTAGAAGTATGTCAAGAAAAGCATTCGGGGACATTATTGAAAAATTGTCTTTGAGACATTTTGTAAGATACATAACAATTTATTCATTCCAGGTGAGGTTACCTGTGGCCAGCTGCCTGCTCTTTCTCCACTGGGAACAAACTCAATGTTTTCTGGAAACACAATGATGGACGCTGACATACCATGAGAAATGGAAAGTGTGCCTAAACAGAGAGCAGCTTCCATCATCTCTAGATCCCTTTTAAAGGGATGTGGGTGATTCAATTAGTGGATTCAATTAAAATTGATTGAGAGCCCCCAGACAGCACAGGATCAGGTGTCCCTTCCACCCTTCTCACCTTTCATTGTCTGGAAATTAACCTCCTTGGGGTTGTTGTGCCAGAAACATTAGCAGGGTCTTTATGCAATTACTTGAGGGAATAAATGCAACCAGCATTTTCCATAAGCCTCTAAGAAATAACCTCCCCTCTCAGCTGTGCCCTTCCCAAGCCAAGAGACCGCTCCTCCCTCACTTTAAATTTATTTTCCTTTGTCTCACTGAGAGAGACCCTGTGGCACGCGTTGCATTTCGTGAAGAAAGTCAACTCGGCAGTCAAGTCACTAAGTCACTAGATGTCTCCTTGCCTCTGAGGAGGTCATGTATTTTTGGTTGAGTCTTCTAGTTCAGGAAAGACTTCCCTATGAAACAAGCAGAAGACAAACAGAGGATGAAGGGGTGTAGGGTTAGTTTCAACCCTCTCTGGTTACCATTTAGACAGATACACGTATTAAATATATGTCCATGTTTACTGGGGGAATGGGGCCTAAGCCGGCAGTCAGACATCCCTTTCACAATCCAGGATCCCTCACTCCTTACCGTCTGCCTGCTGGCTCCTTACCACTCTGCTCGCTGCTCCTTAGCGAGGTAAGATTCTAATTGACCTATACAATTAATAGGAAATTAACTTACATTGTTGACTCCAGAATAAAAATTGAGAAAAAATATGTGTCTATCTTTATGATGCCCTGGATTTTGCCAGTTTTGAATAAAACTGCAAGGTATTTTCTCATTTAAAATGTGTATCACATACAGGATAGCTGCCTCCATACGTGACAGTACTAACCAGCAAAAACACATGGTGGGTTGTGTCTACTTTTTCCCCACCTACATTGAGGGCCTGGAAATTGAAACACTGTTAATTTGTGTCTTCATCCTGATGTCTTGGGCTGAGGTTGCATGTGTCCTCTTGGTCTGGGAGTCAGCATTCCCTGCTTTTCTGCAGGAAGGACTTTTGAGTTTGAGTTATAAAATAAAAATGTAAAAAGCCATCTTTCCCGGCACCCTCTAAACTATGATATGTGCCCCAGCTGCTGTGCCAACTGTTCATCTAACCATTTATTGAGCATTTGCTAGGTGCTGAGAAGACAGGCCAGGTACACATGGTTGGTCGGCTTTCTAGGGGCTCAGGGGCTGTCGGAGGGGACAGTTTCAGCTTATTCCCTGGAACCCCCTCCTCTACCCCCACCTGGTTAAGTCCTGAACTGATGACTCTCACTGAAGCATCATTTCTTCTTGGAAGCCTTTCCTTGTTGTCCAACGTAGGGGTCACGTACCTCTCTCGTCATTGTTCTTGTGACACACATATTGAATTCCTACCCTATTCCCTTTACGGAATGGGGGCTGCTCTGTCCGGTGGCTGGGCACGTAGCAGAAAACCCATACATATTTTATGACAGAATGAATAGAATCAGCTGAGTGCAGTGACAGTGATGAGCTACTTGATGTGTGTGCATGCAAAGCAGATTTCCAAGTTCATCATCACAGAGAGTTATGACAATAACGAAGAGCTTGTCTGACAAAGAGCAGAGAGCAGCCTCACAGGCAGAAAACCAATACACACCGAGGCAGCGAGCTGTGAAACCGTGTCGCTGGAACTCCCAGACAGGTCTCCACTGTATACGAGGGCACCTGAGAGAGAGAGGAGGGGAGTCAGAGGACAGGCAAGAGGCTGAGTGGAGAGGGCATCGCAGAGGTAACCGGTGGGGCCATGGGAGGACATTCCTAGTTCTACGGTCACTGAGGAGCTGCTAGACCAGTGATGGTGAACCTATGACACACGTGTCAGAGGTGACACGCGAACTCATTTTTTGGCTGATTTTTCTTTGTTAAATGGCATTTAAATATATAAAATAAATATCAAAAATATAAGTCTTTGTTTTACTATGGTTGCAAATATAAAAAAATTTCTATATGTGACACGGCACCAGAGTTAAGTTAGGGTTTTTCAAAATGCTGACACGCCGAGCTCAAAAGGTTCGCCATCACTGCGCTAGACTTTGGGCAGGTTCCATAATCCAAAGGTTCTGAATTGACTGTCTATGCAGCAGCTCCACTCAGTGTCCTGGAAGAACTTCCTAAGACGGACTTTCCTAAGTCTCAGTCTCAGGGGCTCTGTTCCAAAGGTGTGGGATGGGCCGCCCTGTTATTTAACAAACACCAACAGCGTGGTTACAGCACAGAGGTGCTAGTCTAAAACTTCAGACCAATATTAACTCATTAACCATCCTAATAACCCCATGATCTGGTTCTATGTGACGCAGAGAGGAGCCTGGGGCTGAGATGTTCAGTGACTTTCACAAGGTCAGGGAGATGCTGACCAATCTGGTACCCACCTCGAGATGCTGACCCATCTGGTACCCACCACGGGGCATCTCAAGGTCCTTCTGACCAGCAGCCAGATCTGGGAGAACAGGTAAGCCGTCCGTCTTCCTCCAGCTCACTGGCACCTTCTGCAGCGGCCTCACCCCGTGGTGGGGGACACAGATGGGAAGGTCGGCGCGTTACCCTGAGAGATGCTGGCGCTGTCTTCCTGGCAGCCAGATGCTGTTATTGTACCATTTTTATTAATTATGGTTGTTACAAAATTACTAACAGTTCGGTCGGGGGGCGTGGGGGCGTGGCATTAATCATCCCATCTTTCCTGTGAAGCCTTCCTGAGAAAAGGGAGTCATTGCTTCCCACCCAGCCCCACCCTTGCCCTTTAGAATCCGGTGGGATTCCTTTTGGATTCCTCGTCTGTTTCTAGTCTGGTTTCTGCTCGGTGCAGTTTTTCAGAGTTCCTCCTTTATTCTCTCCCAGCACAAGGAGGGCCTTCTGGGGATCAGTGAGAGAATGGCGGTCTCCCCTTTGTAAAGGGACCCGGCCCGGGCTCTGGGCAGCGTCGGGAGGCCTCCTCCCAGGCCCGCAGCATCTGCTCTTTTGTGTGTGAGCGAGCGGAGGATCAGCCCTGCCGCCTTTTGTCTGAGCTCCCGGTCTGCGCTCATTGCCTGGCAACATGCTGGTGCCTCCAACTTCAGAAACCACTTTCTCTTCTCCTCGTGTCATGTGTGTACTCACCCAGAAAGATGACAAAATGACTCCTGGGTCGATCGTCTTCTCCTCCGTGGCTTTGCTTCGCCCCGTGGTCTATGAGCTGCAGATGGTTTATATGCAGCTGATGCCTGATTATTTTTCAAGGGCCTGTTCTGTGTGATTCCCAGAAACGTGGCCTTTCGCTTTCCGTCTGAGAGGAGGCTGCAGTGTCTGCCTCCGGGAATGAGCGAGGGGAGAGTTTTGAAACGAATGGTATTTTCCTCAGCTTCTCGGTAGCAGAGGCAATTGGGCCAGGTCTGCTTCGCGACCTGCCATGAACCTCCTTGACAAATGGGCACCTATGTTGGCCGGGACCTGTTTCTGTTTCCTGTGCAGCTCCCGCCGGCTGGGATTTTCTGAGGAGTTATGACCACAGCTAGACTTTTGTCTCATATATCTTAGACACTCACATAACAGTGGATCAAACTGGTGGGCATAAAGCCATCCTATTGTTTATCTAGATGTGACCCGCTGGTTACTCAGGAGTCTCAACCTTTGCTTCAGTCTTATTGTTTTTAATACTTTGAGGCAATAGGAGGAGTTTCTGAGGATCTAAGGTCAAGTTCTTTCTCAATTTTATGAGCCACGTGATCTTGGGGAGGTAATAACAATAAAAATTAGTGTAAAAACTAAGGCTGAATATGTTGAGCCTTTTCTATGTGCCAAGTATTGTGCTCAGCACTTAACAGGAACGGCCACAGTCAACCTCATAGGCCCCCGAGGAGTCTCCTCATCGGTTTAACGTAGTTTAAGGTAAAGATGGTCAAGTCGCCTTACTGAACCCAGAGAATGTCCAGGGGATCAGAACAAATAACCTGAATGAGAACACATTGCTTCCTCCCAAGGGCCATACAGATGTGAGCACTGTTGCTTCCTATCTGATCCCATTATTGACCCACAGTTCATAGGACAAGCATGCAGAGATGTTTTGCCAAGAACAGGGTAATGTTTCTACAGCTCAGCTCAGCACACAGTTCTTAGTGGGGTAGATGCAGCCCCCGTGACCACAAACAACGCTGCCAGCACAGGGTGAGAACCTGGCTCTTATCACCCCACAGCCCTGCGCTGGAATGATCTGCACACACGAATCAGAATTTCCATCACTCACAACTCTTGGGTGGTGTTAATTCTAACAATTTTTTCTTAATTTTTACTAAAAAGCTGACATGTTTCTGTGTAACTCAGTCAGAAATAGCAATTGAATCTAGTTGTAATTTCTGCTAGTGACATGATTTCCTCCACGGAGTAATTTTTGATTAAGGACCAATATTTTTACTTAAAAATGATGTTGGACTCCTTTCAATGTTTTAGTCATACATTGAGAGCTAAAAGTTATTGTGGCTAAATTTTTTCATTGTCCCAGGTCATGTGTAAATTTAAAAAAAATACATCTGTACTTTGAACTTAGCTATAAAAATTTGCCAGTATGTATTGGAATAAAATTGTATTTTCTAGTAAGAAGCTTTGATCAAAAGCCAGGATTTTATTAAAAGAATGCATATATTTTATGGCCCTTCTTAAATGTGTGTGTGTGTGTGTGTGTGTGTGTGTGTGTGTAGACATAAATAGATGGTGTTATTGGTTGAATTATGTCCCCCCAATTCATATGTTGAAATCCTAACTCCCAGTACCTCAGAATGTGACCTTATTTGGAAATAGGGCCTTTGCAGATGTGTTCAAATGAAAATGAGGTCATTGGGGTGGGCTCTAATTCAATATGACTGTATCCTTATAAAAAGGGAAAGTTGGACACAGAAGCACATACACTTAGAATGTAATGTGATATGTCTACAAGCCAAGAAATCCAAAAGATTGCCAGCAAGCCACCAAAAGCTAGATGAGAGGAACAAATTCTCCCTTACAGTCTCAGAGGGAACCAATCCTTGACCTTGATCTTCTGACCTCAGACTGTGAGAGATTAAGTATCTATTGTTTAAGCCATCAGTCTATGGTATTTTGTTATGGCAGCTCTAGGAAGCTAATATGAATTTATAGGTGAATAGATAAATGATAGATAGATGGATAGATAATAGATGATAGATAGATGGATGATAAATAAATGATAGATAAAGAAGTGATATGGATGATAGATTCAGCAACCCACTTTGTGTCCATAATTTTTTCTTGTCTGTTTTAATATTGCTACATTTTTATTGAAGTAAAATATACATTCAGACAAGTGCACATGTAATAAGCATACAGATCGATAACTTTCTCACAGTGAACATACCTGCTAACCACCATCCAGAAACAGAACATGACCAGCACGCCAAGGTGCCACTTTCATGTCCCCTCATAATCACCAATCTTCTGCTACCCTTATTTCAATCAACATTGATTAGTTGACTGATTTTGAAACTTACAAACATGGACTCATATAATATGTAAGAGCCTGTGTCTGACATTTTTTCCTTAATATATGATTCATTCATTGTGTTGGGTATAGCTACACATCATTCATTTTTATTTCTAGTTTTCCACATATGAACATATCACAATTTATCACTTTACCATTGAAGGACATAATGGTTGTAATTGGGGACTATTGCAAATAACATTTTCATTTATGTCTTTGGTGTACTTTTGTATCCATTTTGGATAAATATGTGCTAAGGAGTAGAATTGCTGAATTATGGAGTATGACTATGTTGAGCTTTAGAAGCTACTATCAGTTTTAGATAAGAGTTCCAGTTGCTCTGCATGTCCACCAGCATTCTGAATTGTTTTCTTTCTTTCTCTCTCTGTCTTTTCCCTTTTTTTTACATGCTTCCTTCTGTTCTCTCTGTCTCTGAGTCTCTTTCCTTCCCTTTTTTCTTCTCTATTTTTTATATCTGTGGTCACTCTAGTGAACCCGTACCTTTTAAAAAATATATTTTTATTGATTTCAGAAAGGAAGGGGGAGAGAGAAAGATAGAAACATCAATGATGAGAGAGAATCATTGACCAGCTGCCTCCTGCACACACCCCCAGTGGGGATCAAGCCCGCAACTCGGGCCTGTGCCCCAAACTGGAATCGAACCTGGGACGCTTCAGTCCTCAGGCCAACACTCTATCCACTGAGACAAACCAGCTAGGGCACATACTGATATTTAATTTTATTTTAATTTTCATGCTGAGTTTGAGCATCTTGTCATACACTTATTGGCTATTTAATAGCTTCTTCCGTGAAGTACCATGAAGCACCATTTCAAGTCCAGGGTTTTGTTTTTTTCTTAAGGTACTTTCTTTTCCCTTATAGATAATGCAGGAATTCTCCATTTTCTGACAAGTCTCTTACTAGACATATGTATCACAAATTTTTTACCCACTTGGTAGTATGCATTTTCAAGTTTTCTTAATAGTGTCTTTTCATGAAAAGACATTTTTAATTTTAATGAAGAAATGTTTATCTCCCCCTCCCGTTCAGGCTAGCACATTTTGCATTCTGTTTAAGAAAGTTTGCCTTCTCCAAGGTCATAAAGATACTTTACATTTTCAGATTTACAACCCATCTGGAATTAATTTTTGTGTATGGTGTGTGGTAGGAGTCAAAATGTATTTGTAAAACACAATCAAACCATTGATTCTATAACATTTATTATAAAGATAATCCTTTCCCACTGCATTACTATGTCACTTTAATTCTTATATTAAACAAACGCATGTGAATAGGTCTTATTCTAGGTGTCCTTTTAGTCTACTTGTTTATCCTTGTGACTGGTAATGCTATTTTAATAACTGTAGCGACTAGTAAGACTTAATATCTTCTAGTACAAGTTCTCCAATTTTGCTGTTCTTTTTGAGATTGTTTTGGCTATTCATAATTTCAGAACACCTGGTAGTATTATATAAATTTAATATATAACTATATTATGTAATATATAAAGTTAAGGCTATAAATTTCCTTCTCAATTTAGTTTTTACATCATCCCACTAGTTTTATTATTATATTTTCATTATAATTTAGCCAAAAATATTTTCTAATTACCTTTGATATTTTCTTTAACTCATATGTTTGTCAGTTTCTGGTTATATTTTTTGATTTCTAGCTTATTTCCACTATGGTCACATAAGATAATCTTTCTAATTTCAATGTTTTGAAGTTTGTTGAGATGTGTTTTATGGTCCAGGATTTTTTCAGCTTAGGCAAATCTTTATGTATGCTTGCAAAAAATCATATTCCTTATTTGTTGATTGGTGACTGCTATTGTATTTTTGGGAGTAAAGAACACTTGTGAACTTTATTCAGTCCATTGGTCTTCTGAAGAAGGAGCAAAGTTTTATTTTTATTTATTTTTTAGTAGGTACAAAGCCTTTATTATTGCTATTATATACAAGCCTAGAAATGGTCTCTTCCTAAAGAAATGTACAACCTATTCCATACTTAGGACAAGTTATAAAAACTCTCAGTGCCCTGGCTGGGAATTGAACCAGCAACCTTTCAGCATGGAACAACACTCAACCAACTGAGCCACACCGGCCAGGGTGAAAAGAGCTTTAAAGTTATGAAACATATGTAGACATTGGCAAAAATGCATGCTTTACTAATGCGACTTGGTATCAGTCAAACAAAAGGCAACCCAACATGTGGACAGTAGAGTTGCTCTTTGTTAGAGGTCCCGGACGCTCATCACTGGGATAGACTTGTTCTTCAGGATATTGTAAAGGTGTGTTTTCCTTCCTGTGGTCCTAAGAACTTCCATTTATCCTTTCTCTCTTTCCCTTATACCTTCACTTTCATTGCTCAGGTTCTCATCGATCTTTCTCAGAAAGGACTGCAAAGCTCAATGCTTCTGATCTCTCACCTTTGCAAATAAAATTGTTCTTAAAACCCAGGTAGGGTTCACCCACATCCATAAACTCCTTCAGGTAGCTTAATACAACCCATATAATAAAGTCCAAACATACTATCGTGGCATTTGAGGCCCCGTGACCTAGCCCTACCCTTGTACCTTACCTCAACACCTCATGCACTCTGTGGCTCAGCTCTGCCTGGTCACAAAATGTTTAGCACGGCCCTCTCACTCTTAGGATTTTTTGCTATTCCATCGGCATGGAATGCTTGTCCCTCCTCATTAAAGCCTACTTATTATTTATGCTTTATTTCTGCATCTTCTCTGAAAATTTCCCCACCCCCCATCATGATCTCATATTCTGCCTTTTCTCTGAGATTCTATCCCATTTTGTTCCTACTGCTCCAGTTGTTTTGTTCCATGCACAGTGTCTTGTTTCTTTCTCTACCTGACTCACTAGACTGCCAGCTCTGGAAAGACAGGCCCCCTCCCCCCGTTGTTCAAAGCATTTTTGGTATCCTCACCAGCATTTTACATGGATCCTTTGCAAGCTCACTCAATAAAAGAACATGGAGTTGAAATCTCATGGAGTCTGTTATTGCTCATGGTAATTTGGAAAGTATATGTACTTCTTAGAAACAGTTTTTCAAATGAAATGAGTCATCTGAAGGTCAGGCCGTATCAATGTGATATTTTGTAAGCAAGTCTAAAGCAGGAAGCATTAAGAGAGCAGCAGCTCAGAGTGAGTTGGGGATAAACAAGATTAAGTAGAAAGGGAAGTATGAGTTGGCTTCCAACTCAGAAGATTAGAATTTCTACTTCTGTGTATGAAAAATAAATCTAGTATCTGAAATCAAAAGATGTGGTCAAGAGGTGTTCCCTCTCCCAGCTCCTTGGAGAGCTTTGTTTTTTGATAGTCAGTTTCAGAGTTTGCCTCTCTAGTCCCGAGTTCAAATACATCAGCTGCAGATTGAGATGGAGATAGGAGTTATTGAACTGACCAAGGAGCTCATGTCTTAATCTCTTTCTGAAAAGAAAGGGAGACAACTTTTTTATTGTTGTGCCATAATTTAGTGGACTTCTCATCAACCCAGCACCCAGGCTAGAAACCTTGACTCAAGTTTCAACTTTGCATGTCTCTCATCCTCTTCTTTCTCTGCCAAGAACTGCTGTTATTTCTTCCCCTGAAAGTGACCTCAAGTTAAATACTTTCTTTCCATTCTGTGCCCTCTAATCACCCCCTGCCCACATTGTTTCCTGCTGGTTCTCTTGCCCCCAGAGTCTCTCCTTTTGAGGCCACTCTGCCTATGTCTGCAGAGTTACCTTCCTTAATTGAGGTTTAATCTTGTTGATATCATTATAATAACATGATTATTATTTACCAGAAGGGGAGATCAGATAATATAGTCATGCCATTTATACAGTTTTGCCAAAAAAAGCTACATTGAACATTCTCTAAGTCTGTTCCTGCTGATCGATGGAAGAAGGAACTAGATAAAGGCAGTTTAAGCTTATAAAAATAATTTTATTTATTTTTTATTGATTTCAGAGAGGAAGGATGAGAGAGATAGAAACATCAATGAGGGTGCTGCCTCCTGCACCCCCCTACTGGGGATTGAGCCCGCAACCTGGGCATGTGCCCTGACCGGGAATCAAACCATGACCTCCAGGTTCATAGCAATGTTGGCTGGGCAAGGTAGTTTAGATTCATGCCCAGTAAGATCTGAGTGATGTGGGAGGGTGCCTATCTGTCTACCAGTCATACTTGGGAACAAATTAGTGGCCAGGATGGGCATGGCCACTGCAAACGCAAGAAAACTGAATATTTAAGCTTCTAAACAAAGAAGTAAACTCTCTCATGCACTGGCCCTTTTGGGGTCCTGCTGCAGGGGCTGCGCTCCCCTGGGCCCACATGGTGCACTGCCATGTTGGACTCCACACATGGACTAATGGGCTTTAATTGGCTTGGATGCTAAACCACACCCATCTGGACACTGGCCTTGCTTCTGGCTCTCAGCTGCACCCTTTCCAGGACTGGCTTAAGGGGAGGGGACTTTGGAAGCCGAGAAATGTAACTCCTCGCCAATAAAATCTTCTACCACCTCTCATCATCCTGTGGGGGGCTTCTGAAAAGTCTTATTTCAGTGGCGCCCCAAGAACCTCTACCTCCCTCCCACGAGTGACAGGGGAGCACCTGTTCTGAAGAGCACCTAGAAAAGTGGTTCTCAACCTTCTGGCCCTTTAGATACAGTTCCTCATGTTGTGACCCAACCATAAAATTATTTTGGTTGCTACTTCATAACTGTAATGTTGCTACTGTTATGAATCGTAATGTAAATATCTGATATGCAGGATGGTCTTAGGTGACCCCCGTGAAAGCGTCGTTTGACTGCCAAAGGGGTTGCAACCCACAGGTTGAGAACCGCTGACCTAGAGGATCCACGGTGCCTGTGCCACCATTTTCATTTCCTCTGCCTAATTGCCAAGTTCATCCATAACTGGGCTCACCTTATTTATCCAATTTTGTTTCCTTCTTTTCAAAATGCAAAATCTAGTTCAGAGGTTGTATGACATAATGGGACTTCTCAATCTCCATAATAATGTGAGCAAATTCTTTTTTATCTGCTTACTAGAGGCCTGGTGCACAAAATTCATGCACAGGTAGGGTCCCTAGGCCTGGCCGGCAATCAGGGACGATCAGGGCCTTCTGGTTGCTGGCCTGGGCCTTCCTTCGTTCCATGCCACCCCCTGGTGGTGAGCACACATCATAGTGAACAATTGAACTCCTGGTCTCCCGGCCGAACTCCCGAGGGGACACTTTGCATATTAGCTTTTTATATATATAGATTATCTATCTATCTATCTATCTATCTATCTATCTATCTATCTATTTATCATCTATCCATCTATCCATCCTGTTGGTTCTGTTTCTCTGGAGAACCTGGACTAATGCATCTTTCAAGTAGGTTATGTTGATCTCCCCAATTAAATTTTAACCTTCATTCGTTCATTTATTAATCCATTTTTTTCCAACAAATATTTATTGAGATCCTGTACCTAGCTTTAAAACTTTCTGTTCAATAATGTATTTTTGGTTTACTTATAATCTGTGTCAATATAACATAAAATAAAATAACATGCTACTTTTAAAAATGTATTGTTATTTTTATTTCAACAAATATTTACAGACATTAGGCGTGCAAAGTTAAGATAGAGACCTGCCTTCAAAGAGCTCCCAGTCTATCAGGAGATATTTATAAACTGATAATTTTAGTAATTATATTATCAGAGCTTACATTTAATTGTGTACTGGACATTTTTGCATTTGCACTTTTCACTTTTAATACACTTTTCTGTGTATTCATATATGTATGTATGTATGTATATATATATATAATATATTAAAATTCCATTGACATATAAATTTCATATAGGTCAATAGTATATAGTTTAGGCTACCCCAGATATTCCTACCTGTGAAAAAATGTTGATTGGTTAATGCCTTGTAGTTTTCACTATGCAAGAAGGAATTCCTGTTCAAAGAAGTTTTGAAAATAATGCATATTAGAAGTCTCTCATTGAGATTTACAATGAACATCAGCAAGTCTAGGCTGTAAGCAAGCCTTCAGTAAAGAAAATAGTTTACCTTGATTTAATTCAGCATTTTCCACACTTACATGACTCTAGATTTTTTTCCCCTGGGAAATTCGGTGCTAGAGTAATTATGACTGAAATTCTATTTCCTAACAAGGAGTTATCATGAGATTTTATAGAACTGAATGTACCCACAATAGATTGGAAAAGATGAAATATTAAATGAATAATCAGGCTACCAGCAATTATACTATGTGTGTGCATATACAAAAGTTAATTATCTGATTAAGCTTATTATTAAACTAATATCCCGTTTATTCATTACCTAGCTGATAAAAGTTAAAAAGAAACATAAAAGCATGCTAAGTGACATTCCTGTAATATTCAAGTTTAGCTTTTTTAAGGATCTGTTTGTTCCTGAAAATGTTAGGAACATGTGATTTGGCTGTAATTAAATTTGATTGGTTAATAATGCAACCCCAAATTATCCATCATTCCCCTATTTTAGTGATAGCTTTGTTTTACTTGGAATTCTCATGGTGTCCTTTCTTTGTGTTATAGGCAATTAAAACAATCTATAGGCTTTTACCATAATTTTACTACTACACTGAAATGGCCTTTGAGATATGTGGGAGTTCAGAAGGAGCCATTTTTTCTTGAGAAATATTTTTTTGTGGTAGACAGAATAATGAACATGTCTACAGAACATGTGAATAAGTGACATCCCAAGACAGGGGGAATCCAGGTTGCAGATGGAATTAACATTGCTAATCAGTTGACCTTGAGGTGGGGAGAGTACCCTGGGTTATGCAGGTGGGACCAATGTAATCCTACAAGCAAAACGGGGACTCGGGATTCAGAGCCAGACTGATGCCCCCTGAGTGAGGCTCAACCAGCCATTTCCCTCTTTGGAGATGGCAGGTGGCCCTGCACCAAGGAACTTTAGAATCACTTGTGGAGATTTAAAACACCAAAAGCATCAATGCTGAAGACCTGTTCTAAATAAGAAACTCTGGGAGTGGAGCCCCAGCACTGGTGGTATGAATATTAGAAGAGGAGGAGATAGGGTTCCTAAAATTCAAGGGCATACCACTGCCCACGGCCTTCTAGCAGGTGGCATCTTAAATCTGACCCTATCCCAAAGAACAATCCCTATTTGTGGGGAAAAACAAGAGAGAGAGAGAGAGAGAGAGAGAGAGAGAGAGAGATAGAGAGAGAGAGAGAGAGATCATTCTTCTCTTTGCAAAGGCAGCCTTTCTTGTAATATCCATAATGGATTTCACTTTCATTCTAATTTAGTGAAGATGAAAGCAAATGTAAGGAGTGCAGTAAAATATGATCTACCAGGAATTAAGACATGCCAGGGGATGCATTAACTTAATTGGTCTATATTAATAGAATGAAGGAAAGTAACATAGTGTGCTTCATGATATATCACAAAACCATATTTGTTGCCTCAATTTTCAGAGGCATATGTGCATATGTGTGTATGTGCACATGTGCATGTGTGTGCCTACATATATGAGCATGCTAGTGTGTGAGTCCTGTGTAACTGTATGTGTGCAAGTGTGTGGTCTTGAATTCTTTTCTTTAAATTTACTCTTTCTCACATCGTTGTTTCTCTCTCTCACACACACACACACACACTCTCTCTCTCTTTCACTCTCTGTCTCTCTCTCACTCTTTCTCTCTCTTTCCCCACCCTTCCTCCCTTCCACTCTTTCTAAAAATCACTGGAAAAAATATCCTCCGATGAGGACTAATAAAAACAAACAAACAAACAAGAACTCCTCACAGTACAAGTAGGAGAGCACAGCAGAAATTAACCGAACAATGTCTGCAAAAAAACTAGGTAATAAGGTATCTCCATGACCCTCTGAATGTCAGAGAGGGACCAATAACAGCCATAAAACTTGGGTGGATCATTATTTGTTTGAGAGGAGGCAGGCAGAGGCAGTGGGACAGCTGATGGAGACGAGAGCAGAACGGACAGCAGCCTGGAAACTCTCACCAGAAAACACCGGGTCCAGTCTGAGAACAGCGGTGAAAATGGGACAGGCTTTGCAAACTCAACTTGTGAGTGAGGGCAAGGGGTCCACTCTCAACCTGGCCGGCCAAGATCCCTCCAGGACAAAGCCCCACATAGAGGAGAAGCTGCTGGGGATAGAATCCAAATGAGCAAACCCGAGACAATCAGAGAGGGGGTGGGGGAAGCTGGAGGCTGGTGGTGAGCACAACCAGGAAATCTCAACAAGGACCGGCCACATCCTGAACCCTTGAAAACAAGAAAAGAGGGAAACTGTAAACGCTCTTCAAACCCATCTCCCTCCTAAAAACTCATCTCAGGTAAAAATGAGCAACATAAAAGTATCACAGCATAACTCCATACAAAGTGACTCTCAGAAAAAGGAGAAGGAACAGAATAATGTTCCTACAGATAATGAGACTACACACTTGAAAGACATGTTCACAAAACTAGTGAAAAATGAAACCTACATATCTCAACATGAACTAAAAGACATTAAGGAAATAATAGAAAATATTGAAGATCATTGTAACTTAGAATGAGTAAAACTCAGGAATTTGGTAATACTATTCAGGGATAAATTAGAATTAAAAGAAAACTCATTTTAGTAATGAGAGCTAAATTAGAAGACCTATACAATGCCTTTATAGAGATAAAAAGGAAGAAATGTTTTAAAATTAAGCCTCACCAGTGTGGCTCAATGGTTGAGCATCGACCCAGGAACCAAGAAGTCACTGGTTCCATTCCCAGTCAGGTCAGTTGTGGGCACATGCCCCAGTTGTGGGCTCAATTCTCAGTAGGGGGTGTGCAAGAGGCAGCCAATTAATGAATTTTCTCTCATTGATGTTTCTATCTCTCTATCCCTCTTCTCTCTCTAAACATCAATAAAAATGTAAGTTAAAAAAGGAAGGGATTCAATAAAAAGTTGAAAAAATTGATGATAAGCAAAGAAGTTTTAAAATAAATATAATAGAATTTTCCAAAGAAGAAAATGATGAAATAAAGAGTAAAAACTATAATTCAATCAATATTTCCTGAAATAAAAAGTAAGACAAATATAAACTGAAAGGGGCCACTGCATTTCTGAACATATTGAACAAGCAGGGCCATAAAATTAAAGAGTTTTTTTGAAGAGAGGAAAAACCCTTTGGACATCTAGGCAAAGGGATTATTCAATGTTTTTATTTTTTTTATTTCTTATTTTGTATTTGTGTTATGTTTAAGAACACAATGTGAGATTTACTCTCAACAAATTTTTAAGTGAACAATACACTATTGTCATCTATAGGCACAATGTTATATCGCAAATCTCCAGACCTTGTTCATCTCACATAATTGAGATTTTATAACCATTGATTAGCCAATTTATAAAGGAAAGAAAATCAGACTGTCTTCAGAATTTTCAACAGCAACTTTGAGCAATATTTATGATACTCAAGGAAAAAATGTGAGTCAAAGATTTTGTATTTCAGCAACTAACTTTCAAATATAAAATTGTAGTTAAAAACTTGTAGAAAGTCTGGGAATATTGTTCTCATTGTCCCTCCCTCAGAAATGTACTGGAGAATGAGCTTCAGACGACCAAAATCAACCTGCACATGGGTGATGAAACTACATGAGAAGGCCCCAGGTGAAACACCGTGGGCATCACAGAAAGAAACATCCGTAACTATCTACTTTGGACTATTTGTTGAATGATTCTTTTCTAGCCAGAAACTTTGGCCATGAAAGATCACTGTGAAGCCAGCCCACAATATATACAGAAGTTTGATGGCTGCAGTGGTCGTAACTTGAATCCTACTTGGACTGTCGAGATAAATCATCTTCTATGAAACACACAAGAAAAACTCTGGCCTTTTATTGATAAATTATTATTGGGAAATTATATTTTACTAGAGGCCCGGTGCATGGATTTGTGCACTGGTGGGATCCCTTGACCTGGCCTGTGCCCTTTCGCAATCTGGGACCCCTCAGGGGATGTCAGACTGCCAGTTTCAGCCCAGTCCCCACAGGCCAGGCCGAGGGACCCCACCTGTGCATGAACCTGTGCACCGGGCCTCTAGTATGCATATAAGATCTTTGGTTAATCTCTTCCCACCTACCTCCCTCCCCACTCCCCTCTGAGATTCATCAGTCTGTTCCATGTTTCCATGCCTGTGCATTAAGCGACTGCCCCCTGGTGGTCAATGAGCATCATAGCTACTGGTTGAATGGTTGAACACTCAAACAGTCGCTTAGGCTTTTATATATAGAGATTGAGATTATAATTAGGAACATTATATCTTCTGGATAAGAATGTGATGTTATACCTTACCCGTGGAGTATGACCTCACCACTGTATATTTAAAAATAGTTTACAAATGGTTCTTAGAAATTATTCCTTTCTTTCAAATATCTTTTGGTTCTTTCCAAAATGTCCCACTGTTAAGGTTTATTAGTGGATATTGCCCTCTTGGCACATTCTCTCCTGAAAAAATTATCTTAAGCTCCATCAGGGGAAGACACAGGCCAGCGCCGTGAGATGAGCTGGCTCCCACGGTAGTAAATTAAGAAGTTCTTAGGGAAACCCCAGCTAAGTGGTAAAGCAATTTCCCCCCGTAATTAAATGAAAACAAAACTGTGTGGGCTGAAATGTTTACCTACACTATTGACATTTATTTCCTGTTTGGAAATGTCATCGGACTCAGAGAATTGACAATGTTCACACCTGCCCTCCTTTCCTGTGATAGGTGTTGTGATATTCCAATAATAAACAATACCATCTCGTGGTCACAGCCACCTTCACCATTGCACTTGTGTATGTCCCCTCATCCTTTTAAAATAAGAAACTAGTCTATCAATGAGACTTCATAGGTTGCAGAATCACAAATTTTCTTCAGTTGTGAAAAATAAAGAATGAGGATGTTTGAAAAAAGTTTATTCTGGGTATTTTTAAAAGCACTAAATGCTATGGCACCAAATCTGGTCACTTAGTCAGCTCTTTATATGTGAAAGTATATAATAAATTTATTGGTAAAGAAATCTGATTATTTTTTTTAAAGACAACCCAAATTGATTTAAAAAATAATAGTTTTCCATCTTTTAGATCAGAAAATAGGTGAGGCTTAACTATCTTATGTATGTTTAAGTGTAGAATTCCCCAAGAAAAGGATTGATGAAAAGAAAGAAATGGTTTATTATATTAAAAATAAAATTGGGAAGATATAAACAAGGGTTATTTACTCTATTTCTTATTTTAAATTTAATTTTTTTAATTTACTGTTTTACTTAATTAATGAGCAAACTTTAAAGTTCTACAGGTAATTTACCAGAAAGGGTATTATAAGTAAGAGAATTACTAGAGGAACTATTACAACTAAACCAAATGAGGAAATATTTGGTAAAGTGAGTATGTAACATATTATCACACCTTAAAATGGTTTCTTAAGAAATAATAAGATGTACCACAATAAAGTTATATTTTAATTTTTAAATACTAAAATTTAACGTTTGAACTCTGTAAGGAACTATGGGTTATCAATACCCATGGAAAAGAATAATAGATGTGACTTCATTCATACCTTTCTTTCTGACTCACCACCTTTCATAGCGTTCTGGAATTGTAACCCTACAGGACAGCCTTGCTGGTCTTCTCATAGGCCCACATTCAGGTTCTGAAGCACACATTGACAGCCCCACCTAAAACCCTAAAATGACACCCCAAGTACCATCATGTCATATTGAATAAAGTCCAAACTGGTCTCCTGGTACTAAGACCCTCCAAAATACAGGCCTGATCTGCCAGACAAATTGTCAATAAGAGGGTTAGTCTCCCCAAACGACTGTGGGGCAGGTCACTCACCATTCCTACCCCAGGCCTTTCAGCCAAGACAGTCTTTCCAACATAATGCCCCATTTCTGCCTACTTAAGAAAAAAAAAATGCCCATACATTTGGCCTTCATTTTTATCCTTTATTCTCCTATATATTTTCTAGAAAGTATATACATTTATAATTAAAACATTTGAAGGGAATTCCTGCCAAATTAGAAATTTTCAGAAAGTATATACATCCTATATAATAAAAGGCTAATATGCAAATCGACCAAACAGCAGAATGACTGGTCACTATGATGCACACTTACCACCAGGGGGCAGATGCTCAACGCGTGAGCCGAGCTCATGGCTGGCAAGTGCAGTGGCAGTGATGGGAGCCTCTCCCACCTCCGTGGCAGTGCTAAGGATCCCTTGGAGGATCCGGGATTGTGAGAGGGCACAGGCCGGGCTGAGGGACACCCCTCCCCCAGTGCACGAGTGTCGTGCACCGGGCCTCTAGTTTATAATTAAATCATTTGAAGGGAATTCCTGCCCAACTGTCCCAGCTCCTGCTTCTGTGGCCCATCTTCTTGACACCTTCCAGTTGTTCAGCTAGAGATACTCTCTCCCACCCCTAACTCCTAAGGAGTTTCTTTATGCGCCATGCTCCCCCTATGTCAACTGCCATGTGCTTCTTGGCAGCGAGGATGAATCTTTGATCAGGAATCTTGAAGATCCACATCTGATTCAGGTTTGTATCCATCAGGGTGAATTAGGACACTTTAACCTTTTTCTAAAGACATCCTGACAATCTGGATAGACCTTGAGGCCATTATGCTAAGTCAGATAAGCCAGACAAAGAAAAATACTGTATAATCTCACTTCCAGGTGAAAGTAAAAAAGCAGAGAGTAAAATGGTGCTTACCAAGGACTAGGGAGGTGAAGGAATTAGAGAGATATTCTTTAAGGGTAAAAACTTGCAATTAGTAGATAAATAAGTCCTGAAGATCTAATGCACAGCTTAGAGATAATAACTGAAAGTATGATATTATGAACTTCACAGTTGCTAGAAGACAGATTCTAATTATTCTCACCACACACACACACAGGTAATGCACCTTAACCTTACACAATGTTATATGTCAACTAGAGGCCCGATGCACAAAATTTGTGTGAGGGGCTCAGCCCTCACAGTTGTGGTGGCTGCCTTGGTCCTCCCAGCCCCGGCTTTGTCCAGAAGGTCATCCGGAAGGTCATTTGGCATCCGGTCTAATTAGCATATTATGCTTTTATTATCATAGACTAGAGGCCCAGTGAACGAAATTTGTGCACGGAGGGGTCCCTTCAGCCCAGCCTGCACCCTCTCCAATCGGGGACCCCTTGGCGGATGTCCCAGGGATCAGGCCTAAACCAGCAGTCGGACATCCCTTTCACAATCCGGAACCACTGGCTTCTAAATGCTCACCTGCCTGTCTGCCTGATCACCCCTGAC